>NC_044320.2:79130714-79434623 GCF_007474595.2 Lynx canadensis | reverse complement strand
AGTGTCTACAGCAGAGAGAACAATGGAGAAATAATGAGCTATAACTAAAGATTTGTTTATTACCAACAAGTAAATGGGAAGACTTTGGAGAGTTCATGTGCAGAGAAGATGCCATGAACTGAATTGTGCCCTCCTTTCCTGACCCCCACTTCCATAAATTCATATGTGGAAGCCCAACCCTCATCTTTTGGTATTTTGAGATGGGGCCTGTGGGAGGTAATTAGAATCAGATGAGGTCACGAGAGTGAGATCCTTACGATGGAATTAATGGATTTATAAGAAGGAAGAAAGATTACACTGTCTCTGCCATGTGAGGGCACAACAAGAAGGTGGTTGCAAGCCAGGAAGAGTACCTCTCTCTCCAGGTACTGAATAGGCCTAGCACCTTGATCTTGGGCTCTCCAGAACTGTGATAAATAAATGTTCACTTTTACACCACCCAGTCTATGATGTATTGTTATAGCATCCCAAGTAGACTAATACAAAAGTTATATGCTATTATTTCTATCTTAAAAAGAATATTCTGGCTGCTGAGTAGAGAAAAAATAAGACTGGCGGCTTTCAGAACAATCTAAACAAGGAATATTGGTGACTAGGGCTACATCACTAGTGAAGAAGGTGATGCGATTCACATCATTTTGATGTGATTTCCTTTGAGATACCTTAGCAATGGACTTAGCAAAAAGTCCATGAGGCGGATAAAGAGTGACATGGGAGATATAAATTGAAAAAATTCCAAAGCTCTCACAAGGGAATATCTTAGATGTTAAGGCTAAGAAAAGCCAGTAGGGAGTATTGATTGGTCACTCAAAGCATTCAGTAGAAACCCCCAAAATGTTACATGTGAGTCATAGGAATAAACTATCACTACGATGTAGGCTACTTCATACCAACTTGAACAAAGCTTTAAAGATCAAATTGACCTGAAATTCACTTGAATTATCAGCCCTAAAACCCTAAAACTCTTTTAGGAAGGAAACAATATACAAACTTACAATAGTTTAAAAATGACAATTTATAACATTTCATCAAAGTACTAAAGACTGGAAACAAAATCTAAATCACAAATGGATGAAAAAACAGTCATAGAAAAAATTAGATATTACAAAAAGATAGATTTATCAGAGGAGGACGTTCAAACATTTTTGTGAATGTGCTCATTGCTTAAAGATTAAGAGAAAGACAAGTGAATAAAAAAGAGAAATGGATGATATAATACACAAAAGGATATTTCTAGAGATTAAACATATAATATCTGAATTGAAGTAAGTTAGGTAGGCCTTAACAACATAATAGATACATAAAATGTAAGTTCAGTGAATGAAAAGAGATAGATAGCAATAGAAACAAGCCCATATAAATCTTATTATAAATAAGTGTAAATAACTGAAATTATATTAAGTACATTATCTTAAAACAAAATTATTACATACAGACATTTAAAGAAGAGTTAATATCTATTCTCAAACTGTTCCAAAAAACAGAAATAGAAGGAAAACGTCCCAACTCATTCTATGATGCCAGCAATACCTTGATTCCAAAACCATACAAAGACCCCATAAAAAGAGAATTACAGGCCAATATCTCTGATGAACATGGATACAAAAATTCTCAACAAGATAGGAGCAAATTGAATTTGACAGTGAATTAAAAGAATAATTCACCACGATCAAGTGCGATTTATTGCTAGGTTGCAAGTGTACTTCAATATTCGCAAATCAATCAACATGATATACCACATTAATAAAAAAAAGGATAAGAACCATATGATCCTCTCAATAGATGCATAAAAAGCATTTGACAAAATATAGCATCCAATCTTGATAAAAACCCTCACAAAGTAGGGGTATATAGAACATACCTCAACATCATAAAGGCCATTATACAAAAGACCCACAGCTAATATCATCCTCAATGGGAAAACGGAGAGCCTTTCCATATGGTCAGGAACAAGAAGACAGGGATGTCTGGTTTTACCATTACTATTTAACATAGTACTGCAAGTCTTAGCCTCAGCAATCAGACAACAAAAATCAATAAGCGACATCCAAATTGGCAAGAAGGAAGTCAAACTTTCACCATTCGCAGATGACATGACACACTATGTGGAAAACCTGAAAGATCCCACCAAAAATTGCTAGAACTAATACAAGAATTCAGAAAAGTCACAGGATATAAAATCAATGTACAGAAATCTGTTCCATTTCTAGACACCAACGAGGAAGCAGCAGAAAGAGAAATCAAGGAATCAATCCCATTTGCAATTGAACCAAAAACAATTAGATAACTAGGAATAAACCTAACAAAGAGGTAAAAGGTCTGTACTCTAAAACTATACAACACTTATGAAAGAAATTGAAGAGAACACAAAGAAATGGAAAAGCATTCCATGTTCATGGATTGAAAGAACATTGTTAAAATGTCTATACTATCCAAAGCAATCTACACATTTAATGCAATCCCCATCAAAATACCTACCACCAGAATTTTTCAGAGCTATAGCAAACAATCCTAAAACTTGTATGGAACCACAAAAGACCCCAAATAGCCAAGGCAATCCTGAAAAAGAAAAGAAAAGCTGGAAGCATCACAATCCCAAACTTTAAGCTATATTACAAAGTTGTAGTCATTAAGACTGTATGGTACTGGCACAAAAACAGACACATAGATTAATGGAACAAAATAGAAAACCCAGAAATGGACACACAACTTTGTGGTCAACTAATCTTTGACAAAGCATGAAAGAATATCCAATGGTAAAAGTCCTTCAACAAATGGTGTTGGGAAAACTGGAATCAGCATGCAGAAGAATGAAAATGGACCACTTTCTTGCACCATATATAATAATAAATTCAAAATGGATGAAGATCTAAATGTGAGACACGAAACCATCAAAATCCTAGAGGAGAACACAGGCAGCAGCCTCTTTGACCCCAGCCATAGCAACTTCTTACTAGACATGTTGCCAGAGGCAAGGGAAACAAAAGCAAAAATGAACCATTGAGAATTCATCAACATGAAAAGCTTCTGCACAGTGAAGGAAACAATTACCAAAACTAAAAGGCAGCCTACAAAATGGGAGAAGATATTTGCAAATGGCATATCTGATAAAGGGTTAGTATCCAAAGTCTATAAAGAGCTTTACAAACTCAATACCAAAAAATCAAATAACCCAGTTAAGAAAAGGGCTAAAGACATCAATAGACACTTTTCCAAAGAAGACATCCAGATTGCTAATAGACACATGACAAGATGCTCAGCATCACTCATCATGAGGGAAATATGAATAAAAACCACAGTGAGATACCACCTCACACCTGTCAGAATGGCTAGCATTAACAACACAAGAAACAACAGGTGTTGGCGAGGATGCGGAGAAAGAGGAACCCTCTTGTGCTATTGGTGAGAATGCCAACTGGTGCAGCCACTCTGCAGAACAGTATGGAGGTTCCTCAAAAATTTAAAAAGAGAACTACCCTATGACCCAGCAATTGCACTACCAGGTATTTACCCAAAGAATACAAAAATACAGATTCAAAGGGGTACATGCACTCCAATGTTTATAGCAGCATTCTCAACAATAGCCAAACTATAGAGAGAGCCTAAGTGTCCACTGACTGATGAATGGTTAAATAAGTTTCATTATATATTTACAACAGACTGTTACTCAGTGATCAAAAAGAATGGAATCTTGCCATTTGCAACAACAAGGATGGAGCTAGGATGTGTTACGCTAAGCAAGTCAGTCAGAGAAAGACAAATGCCATAGGATTTCACTCGTGTGATTTAAGAAATACAACAGATGAACATAAGGGTGAGGGGAAAAATAGAGAGGGAAATAAACCTTGAGAGGCTCTTAAAGACAGAGAACAAACTGTGGGTTTATGGAGGGAGGTGGGTGGGGGATGGGCCAGATGGGTGATGAGTATTAAAAAGGGCACTTGTGATGCTGAGCACTGGGTGTTGTATGTAAAGTGATGAATCACTGAAATCTACTCCTGAAATGAATATTGCATTCTAGGTTAACTAACTAGAATTTAAATAAAAATGAAAAAAAAAAGCTATTGTTATAAAGCATTAAACAAAAGATATCTGGGAAACTACCAAATGTCTGGAAATCTAACTAAATGCTTCTATATAATGCATGAGTCAAAAAGAAATCATAAACAAAATTAGAAAATAGTTTGAATGAAACGTAAATTAAAATCAAATTAATCACATACTGTGTAATGCAGCAAAAAAATAACACCCGCAGGAAAATTTGAGTTAAGGGCTTAAATTCCAAAAAAAGGAATGGTCCAAAATCAATGGTCTAAGTTACCACTTCAAAGTTGTTCAAAAGAAAACCACAGGCCCAAATGGCATCAGTTAGGTAAAGGCCCCAAGTCAGTAAACCAAGACCTAATACCTAACCTAAGTGTTGTTACAATCCCCCAGAATTTTAACCTTTAACTACTGAACATAGGAATTTCCTGGTCATCACTAGAAAATTTACTAATAGACCCCCATGTGTTCCCCTTGGGAAGGCAGCATTACCTAAAACAATGGATTTTTTCCTCAATAATTTCCTTTTTTCCACTCTCTTTCTACCTTTAAAAACTGTCCTTTTCTGTAGCTCTTTGGAGCTCTGCTCTACTTGCTAGACAGGATGCTGCCTGATTCATGAGTTGATTAATAAAACCAATTAGATCTTTAAAAGTTATTCGGTTGAATTTTTGTTATTTAACAAAGCCTGCCCAAAGAAAGACAAATTAAAATGTGCAGAGAAAATAATAAAAACAAGACTAGAAATTATTATAAAAGAAAATAAAGAAAAAGAGAAAAATGCGATGATACCTAAGGCTGGTTTCGATTTGTTTTGTTTTGTTTTTGTAAGAAACAAGCCTTCTGACTAGACTGTAGGCAATTGCCAACATCAGAAATTAAGGAAAAAATATAAAGATGACATATAAATTAAATGATTAATAAGAGAACATTATAATTTTAAGCAATAAAAACACATTTCAGATTATTTCTCAAATTCAAAATATCTCTTATAAATGTAGGTGAAAAAATTTGTAACCAAAATTTGACAACTTGAATCTAGTTATGTGTTGGAAAGATGACATACCATGACCATTTGAGGTTCATTTTACAAATGCAAGTTTGGTTTAACAAGTCAAGAATCATGAATGTAGTTTACTATGTTAACAGAATAAAAGAAAAAAAAATTCTAATCTTGTCAACAGATGCATAAAAATCATTTGGCAAAATTCAACACCCATTCATGGTAAAACTCCTCAGGAAACTAAAAACTGGAATGGAACTTCCTCAATCTAGTAAAGGACATACATAAAAAGTCTACAAACATGTGATACTTACTGGTGAAAGGTGAATATTGTCCCACCAAGAAAGGGGGCAGATAAGGAACATGGCTCTTGGTAATTGTGTTTAACAACTGTGCTGGAGGGCATAGAGGGCAAAGGGGCAATAAAAGAAAGAAAATATATACAGATTAAAGAAAAAAGTAAATGTGTCTTTAGCTGCTGATAATGTTATTATGTACCCAGAATATCCCAAACATTCTATAGAAATGTTTCTAGGGAAAATGAAAGAGTTCAGCAAAATCCTAGAACACAAGATTATTATGCAGAAATCAGTTGTATTTCTACTTAAGAGCTACAAAAGTTCAGAAACTCCAATTTGAAAAATACTGTGTATAATAGAATTATATATTTAGAATAGAATTCTAAAACATGAAATATTCAAATTTATTAAAATGGATCCAAAAATGTTAAGCTAAAAACTACAGAACATTAGAGAAATTCAAACTTGCATAGAAAATAAGAAATATGGCATGGTCGGGGTGCCTGGGTGGCTGAGTAGGTTAAATAGCCAACTTCTTGGTTTCGGCTCAGGTCGTGATCTCACAGTTTGAGATCATGTTTGAACCCTGCATTAGGCTCTGGGCTGACAGTGTGGAGCCTGCTTGGGATTCTCTCTCTCTCCCTCTCTCTCCACCCCTCCTGCATTCTCTCTCTCTGTCATTATAAATAGATAAAACTTAAAAAAAATATGACATCGTCGTGAATTGGCAATTCACTATTGGGAAAGATACAAATTCTCTACAAATGAGTCTATAGATTCTATGTAATTCCAATAAAAATAAAAATCCCAAAAGCGCTTTTGTAGAAATGAACAAGCTGAGTGTAAAATTTATATGAATATGCAAGATGTAGAATACCAAAAAAAAAAAAAATTGAAAGAGTAAAAACATGTTGGAGTCTTGATTTTAAGACTTCCTAGAAAGCTACAGCAATCAAGACAGTTTGATTACATGGATAGATTCGCTGTTCAGTTGAAGACAACAGACGATCCAAAGCTGATACATATATGGCCAAATAATATCTGATAAAGGTGCCAGGGTAATTCAAAGGGACACAGGACTTGTTTTTAATAGACTGTGCTGCAGCAACAGAATATTATTTGAAAAAAAAAATCTATGACATCGACTTCTCACTGTATACAAACATTTACTTCAAA
Organism: Lynx canadensis; assembly: GCF_007474595.2. Lineage (NCBI taxonomy): Eukaryota > Metazoa > Chordata > Mammalia > Carnivora > Felidae > Lynx > Lynx canadensis. The sequence goes on along the minus strand of NC_044320.2, from coordinate 79,428,101 downwards.
GGGATCGTATACTAAACTTCAAGTAAAAAACTGTGCATGCACCTCAAAGAGCCCTACCAGGTTCTCACAGTGAATCTCAGAGGAAATTCTCTTCTGGCAGGAAGAAGGGAAAAGAAATTCTGAAATAAGCCCAGGGCTTTCCATTCTTGCTATATTTTTCAAGAGAAACCATTATACTAGAGCCTAACTGACCTAGGGAAAGGAAATACCCAAATGCATCCCATTGTAGCCTTCTTAGTTGGGGAAGGAAAACAGCACAGGTTCATTAAAAGACTGAGACATAATTATAGGACTACAGAAAGCTTCTCCATCGCCAATCTCCACACTTGAGCACCACGTCAGTAGGGTTCCAATATTATAACAAAGATATACAACTGAGAGAATGGTACACGTCAGACATATTTAAGAAGACTCTAGGGAAACCCAAAGTAAATGAGGAAAAAGAAACAAGAGTAAATTTTAGCTTCTGACATCTACAGCTGCAGCAAACATTAAACACAGCTTAATTCTTAGTCAGATAAACATAAAAGCTCACACTAAAGTCCTTTTTATCTCAGTTACTTTATACTCAGAACATCCCATAAGGCCTTTAACAGAAAAGTGTAAGGCATACTATAAGGAGAAAATGAAACCCACCCAGAAGTTGAAGTGAGAGAGCATGCATCAGATCCAGACTCCAATATGACAGGGAAGTTAGAATTATCAGACTCAGAATTTAAAACAACTACGATTGATGTGAAAAAGTGGACAAGATGCAAGGACAGATGGGTAATGTAAGCAGAGAAATGGCAGTTTGAAGAATCAATAGAAAATCCTAGAAATCAAAAACTGTTTCTGAAATGAAGAATGCCTTAGACAGGCTCATCAATACACTGGACACAACTAAAGAAATTGGTAACATTGAGGAAATATTATCAGAAATTCCTACGACAGAAATGCAAAAAAAAAAAAAAACATTAAGGAATTAAAAAAATTAATTATTGTACAATTATTTTAATTATTATACAATTTATTTTTGAAGGAAAGAGAGACAGAAAATGAGTGGGGGAGAGGGAGACACAGAATCTGAAGCAGGCTCCAGGCTCTGAGCCGTCAGCACAGAGCCCGATGCGGGGCTCCAACTCATGAACTGTGAGATCATGACCTAGGCCGAAGTCAGATGCTTAACCTACTCAGCCACCCAACTGCCCCCAAAATTTTTAAAGAATTAAAAGAAAGAGAATATTTGAAAACTGTGAGGCAATTAATAAAAGGGTCTCATGTATAACCGGAGTATGAAGAGAAGTTGAGAAAAATTTACAGAGGAAATATTTGAGGCAACAACAGAATAATAATAATTGATATCAAACTATGGGTCCAGAATCTGGAAGAAAGCCAAGCAAGATAAACACACATGAGAAAAAATCTACACCTAAGCATATCATATTAAAACTGCAGAAAACTTTTAAAAATCTTCAAGGAAGAATAAACATCTTGAAAGAAGTCAGAGAAACACCTTATTTATAGAAAGAAATTATAAGAAACAAGTATAGAAAGTTCATCAGTTTCAGACACCACACAAACAAAATGAGAATAGAGTGAAATATTAAATGTGTTGAAATAAAAAAATCCAACAACCTGCAATACTGTATTCAATAAAATTATCCTTCTAAGAATAAGTAAAAACTTTCTCAAACAAAACTTGAGGGAATTTATCACTGGCATACCTGTTTTGCATGAAATGTTTAAAGTTCTGCAGAAAGGAGAAAAATGATATATGTCAGAAACTTGGATCTACATAAAAAAAAGAGCAGTGGAGAAGGGATACATGAAGATAAAATGAAATCTTTTATTTTCCTTATTCTGAGTTCATCACACAGATAAAAGTTTCTTCGAAATGACAACAGCAAAAATATGTGTAGTGATTATACTCATATATATATTTGAGAATATAAGTGAGTAAATAAGTGAATATATATATGGATAAAATAAATGAATGACTGCAGTGTTACAAGGGATGTGAGAGAGAGATTGGGAATACTTTGTCATCAGGTACTTGAACTCCCTGTGAAGTGGTATGGTATTTGAAAGTAGACTTGGAATAGTAAAGAACAATGACTCAACAACTAAAAACATAAGTATGTGATGTGCTAAGGAAAGGGGAAAACATAGAATTTTGTAAACTGTTCAATCAAAACCAGAGAAGGCAAGAAAAGAGTGAAAGACCAAAAAAAAAAAAGTGATGTCAAAGGACAAAAAAAATGGAAGAAAGTAACAAATATGGCTGAAAGTTTGATTTAATGACACTAGAGGCAGCATAATTGGGGTAAAATAGGCTATCCTGATATAGTTCAGCCACATACTAAAAAATATATGAGCAAACAACAGGACCCAGGTTATGTGAGTGAGGGGGATTATTAATATCCATATTTACTACATTTTCTAAAATTTCCAATTTTGAACACCAAATGTAAAACATGCACAAAATAAAAATAAAAACAACACACACACGCACGTGCACGCACACACACACGCACACACACAATGAGACATGCCCCATACACTGGAGGTGGGGCATTTGGGGGAAGGGAAAGAATGCAGGAGAACATGCTTTCAAGAGAGTCCAGGTAGGTTTAGGGTCTGAGCAGACAAACATTTCAAAACAGTCATTATGAGATGTCCAAAAAACTAAATACTGCTGGGTTTAAACAATTACTGGGAGAAAAAATAATTTCTCATCAAATAAAGAAGAGAAAAAAGAGATATAAATTATTTCCTCAAATATTATTTTTTTCCAAATGGAAAATCTGGAGCTAAAAAGTACACAAACCAAAGTGAACAAACAATTCATGAGGGTTCGACAGATTTGAGCTAACCGGAATAAGAATAGATACACTCTAAGAAAGATGAGTAAATATTAGTCAATTTGATGACAAAGACAAAATGCAGAAAAGAGTCAGGGGACTGTAGGCATCATCAGCTACATTATTAAACACACATGGAAGTACCAGATGGCGAGGAGAGAAAGAAAAAAAAAGTATTCAAAGATAAAATGTCTGAAAATTCCCAAATTTAAAATGAAAACTTTAAGCTACACACACATGAAGTTCAAGGAATTACAAATGGAATAAACATAGGTATCCACACTTAGATATATTATGGTCAAAATGTTGAAAGACAAAGACAAAAAAAAAGGGAAAAAAAGAGCAAAATGATTTTTCATATACAAAGGAAACTGAATAAGATTAACTTTTTCTTCTCAACAGAAACAGTGGAGCAAAAAGCTACCAGAATGATATAGTTAAAGCGTTGAAGGAAAAATCTAACCGAGAATGTTATATGTTTTAAAGTTATAATTCAAAAGTCAAGGTGATTGCATCAAATGGATTCCCAGGAACAAGGCAGAAGGGTTACATTTTTCTCCACATCCTCCCCAGCACTTATTTTTTGTCTTTTTGATTCTAGCCATTCTGACAGGTGTAAAATGATATATGGTTTTGATTTATATTTCCCTGATGACTGATTATGTTGAACGTCTTTTCATGTGTCTATTGGATATCTGTATGTTTGGATTTTTTTGTTTGGTTGGTTTTTGGTTTTTTGGTTTTTGGTTTTTGTGGGTTTTTTGTTTTGTTTTTAAAAATATCTATTTAGGTCTTCTGCCCATTTTTTAAATGGATTATTTGCTTTTTTGGTGTTGAGTCACATAAGTTATTTATATGTTTTGGATATTAACCCCTTATAAGCTATGTCACTTGCAAATATTTCCTCTCGTTCAGTAGTTTGTCTTGTCATTTTGTTGATTGTTTCCTTCACTGTGCCAAAGCTTTTTATTTTGTAGTCCAATAGGTTACTTTTTCTTCTTCTTCCCTTGCCCAGGGAGACATATCTTGACAAATGTTGCTACAGCTGATGTCAAAAAGATCACTGTCTATGTTTTCTTCTAGGAGTTTGGTGGCGTATGTATACTAGGGAATATTATTCAGTCATAAAAAAAAGAATGAACTCTTGCCATTTGCAACAACATGGATGGACCAAGAAGGTATTATGCTAAGTGACATAAGTGGGATAGAGAAAGAGAAAAAATACCATATTCTTTCATTTATATGTGGAATCTAAAAAACATAACAAAAAACAAAACCGGCTCTAAAATACAGAGAACAAACTCATGGTTACAAGAGGCGAGGAAGGTGAGGGGATAGGTGAGATAAAGGAAATGAGGAAGTATAAACTTCCAGCTATGAAATAAATAAGTCACAAAAATGAAAGTACGGCACAAGGAATATAGTCGATACTATTGTAATAATGTTTGGTGATAGATGGTGACCACGCGTGGTAAGCGCCTTGTGATGTATACAATTGTTAAATCATTATGTCGATTACCTGAAACTAATGTAACACTATGTTTTCATTATAGTTCAATAAAATATACATAAACTAAAAAAATAAAGATGAAGTAGATCTATTGCCAAACGACACAAACATAGAATTTGTTGTTGTAGACCCACGGTAAAAGGCATGCCAAAGAAATTCTTTGGGCTGAAAACAAGTACCACCACACAGTATTTTGAATATGCACAAAAAGCAAAGATCACCTATAAATTTAAGATGTAGGATATTATAGAGTATAATTTGGTATTTCTTCCCTTCATTAACTGATCAATTGCATGATGCAATGTACGTATAATTATATTGTGTCTATAACATATAGAAAAGTAATATATTTGACAAAGCAGCACAATGTAGGCGGGTCAGAACAAAGCTGTATTTAAGCCAAGAAATGACTACAAAGAACAACTTGAATCCATAGGAACAAAAAAAAAAAAAAAATGGTAAGTGGGAACATAGCAAACACATATTTGATAAAAATATCTAACAAATACATATTTGATCTTTTTCTCTCAGCTTTTCAAAAATGCAAATATAGGGGTGCCTGGGTGGCTCAGTCAGTTAAGTGTCTGACTCTTGATTTTGGCTCAGGCTATGATCTCACGTTTAGTGAGTCCCAGCCTCTGTGTGTGCCCTGCCCTGACAGCCGGGAGCCTGCTTGGAATACTCTGTCTCCTTCTTCCTGTCCCTCCCCTGCCCACTCACTTGTGTGCATACTCTCTCTCTCAAAAATAAACAAACATTTTTTAAATGCAAATATATGCTTACATAAAGCAATAATTACAGTAATGTATTTTATAGTAACCTGTATATACATAATATGTGTAATATGTATAACAGTAAAGGAAGAAAAATAAAGATGAGCAATGATGCTCTATAGGAGTAAAATCTGTCATTCAAATTAGGTTACTATAAATGTTAAGTAAATTTCGATAGGTTAAGATATATATTTTAACCTCTAAGAATGACCGATAATTTAAAACATAATTAAAGATCAATATATGAAGTAAAATATTACATTAAAAATAACCATTAAATAAAAAAAGAAAGAACACACAGAGAAACCAAAAAGTTACATACAGCAAGCAAACAACCAGGAAACAAAATAGCACTTGTGTATCCAACTATATCAATAATAACATTAAATATGATTATTGGTATCAGCAAACATAGATTAGAAACAAATAAATAGAAATGCGGTATTTTCATAATGAGTCAATCAGGAAACTATAACAATTAAAAGCATGCACCAAGAATAGAGTCCTGTAATATATGATGCAAAACTGATAGGACTGAAGGGAGAAGTTTCTAATTTTTAATACTTTACCTTAGTAATAAATAAAACATTATAAGGCAGAAGATTCATGGGAAATAAAAAAACTTTAGCAGCACTATTTTTGTGTTGACCAAACATCCATAGATGGTCCCAACAAACCACAACAAAATACACACACGTTTCAAGCGCACATAAAACATTCTCCAGTTAAACCACATTTTATTTCATAAAAGACATCTTAATAGATTTAATATTGAAATCATTCACATTACACTCTGATAGAATAGGATTAAAATTTTAAAAATATGTGAATTAACAAGTATCTGTTAATTAAAAATTGCTAATAACCAATGAATTTTAATCACAAAATAAAATAAAGAGTATTTTGAGATGACTGTTTTTTAAAATATCAAAACTTGTGGGGTATGGCTTAAGCAGTGTTCACAGAACAAATTATAGCTATTATCTATACGAAGAAAGCACAAAGGTCTCAAATCACTAAACTCATTTCTCTGTTGTGTAGCCTTTGCTCTTTTATCCAAGATCAGATGGTTACATTGATGTAGGTCTATTTCTAGGCTCTCTGTTCTGTTCCATTAATTCACTTGTGTATGCTTTTGCCAATACCACAGTGTCTCGATTACTGCCCCTTGGAGTAAGTCTTGAAGTTGGCCAGTATAAGTCTCCGGACTGTCCTTCTTCAATATCATGTTGGTTATTCTGGGTCTTTTGGTTTTCAACTTCAGAATCAGTTTGTTGATATCCATTCAATAACTTGCTGGGAGTTTTATTTAGAATGCGTTGAATCCATAGATCAAATTGGACGAACTGGCATCTTGAAAATATAGTCTTTCTATCCACATATACATGGAATACCTCTCCATTCATTTAGTGCTTTTGATTTCTTTCATCACAGGTTTGTAGTTCTCCTCCTGTAGACCTAGTATATGATGTGTTAGATTTTATTCTATAAGCACCATGCAAAATATTTCAAACTAAAATTTATTAGAATGATGATTAGTGGTGATAGAACCAGTATTCTTTGTAATTTATAGTAATGAACATAAGAAGAAAATATTTATAATTCTAAGGAGAGATTAAACAATTTGTATTGTTTTTTTTTTTTTATTCTTCACAATTATCCCCAAATTCTGAGGCCCTGTTTGTTATTCTTCCTATCTTGCTCTGTCACTTTCTCCCCAGAGTTGGTATTTGGCAGAGGTGTGTGAAAAATTCTGCTTTCTCTCTAGGGATTTGGATAGCCCCGCTTCTGAGGCTTTGCTATGACTTTAAATCTGCATCAATTTAAATATTATTAGGAAACATATTGAGTGGAACGTGACTCAGAACATAGAAGCATATGTTTTCATGTGTTAAGTGTATACTTTAATTTCTCAAGAGTCAGTGGTGGGAAAATAGCCAAATAAAACTGGGTATTCAGGCCTATTTTTTTGTCAATGAATGGGGCTTCTCATGTGTCTTAAAAGCTCAAAGAGCAGCACTTTTTCTTCAGCATTATAATGCAACATTCTTGATTTTCTGAGGCTAACGTAAATAATAGGAATTCGATAAATGAAAAAGAATCTAAAACAAGCATTTTTTAATGTAATATTTTAGGACATGGCAAATGGTTTCAATTTCGGTAGCAATCTTCATTTTAATCCACAGTTTTACCCCTCTAAACTCAAGCCCCAATGGAAATCAGAGTTTTTAAGGTATTATCCCTTTATTGTTTCTAAAAAATACTTCCTATATAAGCATACATTGTTTACAAGAAATAAAAAACATCCTAATTTGGAACATAGACTAGTATTTCAGTATTTACTTGCCGAGTAAATGGGTTGATGATATTAAATTTATAAAAGCTCATGGAATTAAGTGTAATATTTATAACAGGTTTTGCATTATTAATATAATATAATTGGCTCATCATTATGTAGATTGTTATATATACCTGTGTAAATGTATTTGAACTTTTAAATAAATAGTCTAATATTAATTCTCATGCTAAATACTAAATCTGTGCAAAATTTCAAAATGTCAGTTGCTAGATCGTATTAATATCTAGATGAATTTGTGTTAATGATAGTTTCTATGATACATTGAAAAAATTATCTAGATGGATTCGACAATTTCAGCTCAATTACGCTGGCTAGATATAATTTCTGTTTTAAAGGCAAAACAGAGGGAATTTTATGAGAAATTGCAATTTATACTGTTATATTTTACAAGTGATAACATTTATCCACGTTTGAGTTTAGTCAACCAGGACCGGACTAATAAGTTCAAGACTGTTTTGTTTTTCTCCTTTTCTTAACTGTTTATTTCTTTATTTTGAGAGAGACAGAGTGTGTGTGCACACATGGGGGAGGGGCAGAGAGAGAGAGAGAATCCCCAGCGGGCTCCATACTGTCGCAGAGCCTGAGGCAGGGCTAGATCCCAGGAACCTCAAGATCACGACCTGAGCCCAAATCAAGAGTTGGACACTTAGCCAAAGTCAAGCGCCCCTTGACCTTTTGTTTTTTTCTAAAGACTTTGTGGAAAATATATATATTTGATGGAATCAAAAGCTACATAAGCAAGAATAACATATGAAAACAATGCCAAGCAAATGATTTCAAACACACATTTTCTATGGAAAGTGTTTTTAGAATGGAGAAGTGTAAGGGTAATGTGTGTATGTGATACCATAGAAAGTGAAATGACAGAATAACATTATAATTTTGTCTCTACTACCCTAATGATAAACTAAATCTTTTGAGGTTTACTCTAAAAATGCTAAAAATAATTGTGGGTATTATCTCACAAATTGCTACAACTGTCACTTAGTACACATTGGTAAAGATCATTTTTGACTCTACATAATTATACTTGAGGAAAATAGCCCTTAGAAAGTATGATTAATTTCAAGCCCAAGATAGAATAGTACAATCAAATGATGTTATAATAACAGTTGTGAATTAATTTAAATCATTAATTATACCTTGGGAAGCTGGAAAAGTTTTAAATAGAGAACATTTAAAGAGCAGGATTTATACTACTTTATATTTAATGAACTTTATAATATTCCAAACAAATTTTGTGATTCATTTCCAAATACTATGCTTACAGTTCTTTTACTTATTATTACACCCTTTCTGGTTTGTTTCATCTCTCTGTACTTCTTTTTATTTAAGTTTATATTTTAATTCCAGTTAGTTAACATACACTGTTAGATTAGTTTTGGGTGGACCGTATAGTGATTCAACAATTCTGTCTCTCTGTATTTCTAAGACCTAATGTTCTACTTTTCTGTATGAGAAGAATCAAGCCTAGAGGTCAAAATGTCCTCCTTTAAAACAATTAATTTGACAACTCAGGGAACAACAGATGTTGGCAAGGATGCAGAGAAAAGGGAACACTTTTGCATGGCTGGTGAGAATGCAAACCGGTGCAGCTACTCTGGAAAACAGTAAAGAGGTTCCTCAAAAAAAAAAAAAAATTGAAAACAGAACTACCCTATGACCCAACAATCACACTACTAGGTATTTATCCAAAGGATACAAAAATGCTGAGTCGAAGGGGCACATGAACCTCAATGTCTGTAGCAGTGCTATCAACAGTAGCCAAATTTTGGAAGAGCCCAACTATTCAACTGATGAATGCATAAAGATGTAGTGTACAAATATACAATGGAATATTACTTGGTAATCGAAAGAAAGAAAGAAAGAAAGAAAGAAAGAAAGAAAGAAAGAAAGAAAGAAAGGTAGGTCTTGCCATCTGCAACAAGGTGGATGCAACTAGATAGAGTGTATCATGCTAAGTGAAAATAAATCAGAGAGGGACAGATATCATATGATTTCACTCCTATGTGGACTTTAAGAAACACAATAGATGAAAATAGGGGAAGGGAAGGAAAAATTAGATAAAAATGGAGATAAAGGCAAACCACAAGAGACTCTTAAGTACAGAGAAGAAACAGAGGGTTGCTGGAGGGGAGAGGAGTGGGGAAGGATGGGCTAAATGGGTGATGGGCATTAAGGAGGGCACTTGTTGGGATGAGCACTGGGTGTCATATGTAAGTGATGAATCCTGGGTTCTCTTCCTGAGGCTAATAGTACACCGTAGGATAACTAACTTGTATTTAAATAAATAAATTTAAATAACAAAAACAAAATAAATTTGAACAAAACCATTTTCTCAAACAGTACCTGGGAGAATAGCATTCACATATCAGATATACTTGGCACAGGTTAAAACAGGGTCTTTTTCTGTAGATTAGAAAAACAAACAAAAAAACAAAAAGCTTCCTTCTATACTCCTAGGTTCTGTGGCTGGCCTAGGAATAAACTGAAATAAGAAAAATTAACAGAGGAGGAACCAAGATGGCAGAACAGCATGGAAGTTTTTTGTGTCTCGCGTCCATGCAATCCAGCCAGACCAACACTGAACCATCCTACACACCTAGAAAACAGATTGGAGGATGAACACGACAATCTGCGCATCCTGAACCACAGAATTCAGCAGATACGCGGCGTGGAAAACTGAACTGGGGAGCAAGAAGCCACAAGAGGTAGGGAACCGCTTTTATGGGCAGAGAGAGGACAGAGACTGGGGGGGCAGGGAGAATACGGGAAAAGCACCCCTCCCCAAAATCAGCTGGAGAGAAAGTGGAAAGTTGGAAACCGCCACAGGGACTAAACGAAAAAGGGAGAAAGGAGAAAGGAGAAAGGGGAGGGTTTCAATTCCATTAAGACTGTAAACGAGGGGAGCGCAAAGGCTGCAACTCTCCAGCTCCCTACCTGGCGGTGCTCTGGTGGGAAGGGCGAATCCCCAGGAGCAGAGTGGGGTCTGGTAGGTTCTCGGGCCACACGGGGAAAAGCGGCTCCACGGCTGGAAGGACATTTGCTAGGGACGGTTGAAGCCACCTGGTCCCGGCAGAGCCCGGAAGGCGGCCACATTCGCGGGTGCTGGAACCAGGTCGTTAAGGGGGAAGCCCGGTGCCAGACGTGTGTTGTGAGTTTCCATAATCCCTCAGACGCTGCTGCTACACTGCCTCGCGAACTTTTTCTGGGGCGGGCTGGCACCCGGCCGCAGTCTCGGGGCACCGGCAGCAGCGGGGTCCCGCAGGCGTTCCTGGCTGCGGCCGGCATTTGGCCATTGCTCGGTGAGACCCTCCCACGGAGGGGCGGGACGGGTCAAGGCCGCAGTCCTTCGGAAGTAAGGGGCCGGGGTAAAGGGCCTCATCTGAGACAAAACCCGGGAGGGAGGTACTGCCCGGGGCCGGTCACGGAGAGTGAAGAAGCGGGGAGTGGACAGAAGCTGACGACAGAGGACTGGTGCGCGATTGCTGATCCGGGAGAACAGAGTGGCGCCATTTTTACCACTGCCGCGCAGGCGCATATGCACTGACGAGCCCCGCAACACTGCATCCCAGGAGGCCAGCGGCGCCATCTAGTGGAGCGCGGAGCCGTTACACCGAGCCCCGCCCAACTGGGCCAACTTCGCTCTTCAAGAACCCAAACCTCACCGCCGGCTTACTTTAGGGACTATAAAGAGCTACATAGGCTGACTTCTAGGGGAAAACGAAATAATTTCAGTCCCAATTCAATCTGTCAGCAGCCCTACTTCATCTATTCAATTTTCTTTCTTTCCTTTTCTTTTTCCTTTTTCCCTTTACAATTCTTTTTCTTGAATACAGAAAGAGAAAAAATTCATTTTTATTTTCAATTTTTATTAAAAATGTTTTTCTTCAATATTTATTAGCATATTTTTTACTTTTTTGTAAATTTTTTCAAATTCTACTTTACTTCCATCATTTTATTTTGGTCTACTTCAGTGTATTCACCTTTTCAAATTTTCAAGCAATTTCCTTTTTTTGTCTTTCTTTTTCTTTTTTTCTCTTTTTCATTTCTTTTCTTTTTCTTGAATGCAGAAAGAGAAAAACTTCATTTTTACTTTCAATTTCTATTAAAAATATTTTTAATTTTTATTACTATATTTTTTGCTTTTATGTTTTTTCAAATGCTATTTTATTTCCATCACTTTATTTTAGTCTACTACAGTGTATTCACTTTTTCAAATTTTCAAATGATTTCCTTTTTTCTTTTTTAATATTTTTTCTCTTTTTAGTTTCTATTTTTTCTTAAAATTTTTTTAACGTTTATTTAATTTTTAGACAGAGAGAGACAGAGCATGATCAGGGGAGGGTCAGAGAGAAAGGGAGACACAGAATCTGAAACAAGTTCCAGGCTCTAAGCTGTCAGCACAGAGCCTGACGCGGGGCTTGAACTCACAAACTGCAAGATCATATCCTGAGCCGAAGTCGGACATTTAACTGACTGAGCCACTCGGATGCCCCTTTTCTTTTTTCTTAAATAGAGAAAAAGAAAAAATTCATATTTATTTTTCATTTTTATTAAAAATATTTTTCTTTAATTTTTTCTACTATATTCTTTACTTTTGTGTATATTTTTTCAAATTCTATTTTACCCTCATTATCTCATTTTACTCTATTTCAGTGTATTCACTTTTTCAAATTCTCAAATGATTTCCTTTGTTTTTTCTCCTCCCCCCATTTTTTTTTTCTCTAATCTGTCAAACCACTTTCAACACCCAAACCAAAGCACACCTAGGATCTAACATCATCTATTCGATTTGTGTGTGTGTGTGTGTGTGTGTTTAATTTTTAATTTTAATTTTTAATTTAATTTTTTTTAATTTCAATTTTTCTACCTCATTAATTCCTTTTCTCCCTTCAAAATGACAAAACGAAGGAATTCACCCTAAAAGAGCACAAAGAAACAACAGCCAGGGATTTAACCAACACAGATACAAGCAAGATGTCTGAACCAGAATTTAGAATCACGATAATAAGAATACTAGCTGGAGTTGAAAATAGATTAGAATCCCTAACTGCAGAGAGAAAAGAGGTAAAAAAATGGCCAGAATGAAATTAAAAGTGCTATAACTGAGCTGCAATCATGGATGGATGCCATGGCGGCAAGGATGGATGAGGCAGAAGAGAGTATCGGTGATATAGAGGACAAACTTATAGAAAATAATGAAGCAGAAAAACAGAGGGAGATTAAGGCAAAAGAGCACAATTTAAGAATTGGAGAAATCTATGACTCATTAAAAAGGAACAACATCAGAATCACAGGGGTCCCAGAAAAGGAAAAGAGAGAAATAGGGGTAGAAGGGTTATGTGAGCAAATCATAGCAGAAAACTTTCCTAACCTGGGAAAGACACAGACATCAAAATCCAGGCAGCACAGAGGACCCCCATTAGATTCAACAAAAACCAACCATCAACAAGGCATATCACAGTCAAATTCACAAAATACTCAGGCAAGGAGAGAATCATGAAAGCATCAAGGGAAAAAAAAATCCCTAACATATAAGGGATACAGATCAGGTTTGCAGCAGACCTATCCACAGCAACTTGGCAGGCCAGAAAGGAGTGGCAGGATATATTCAGTGTGCTGAATCAGAAAAATATGCAGTTAAGAATTCCTTTTCCAGCAAGGCTGTCATTCAAAATAGAAGGAGAGATTAAAAGTTTCCCAAACAAAAATTAAAGGAGTTTGTGACTACTAAACCAACCCTGCAAGAAATTTTAAGGGGGACTTTCTGAGGGGAGAAAAGATGAAAAATATATATATAAATAAATAAATACCAAAAGCAACAAACATCAGAAAGGACCAGAGAACACCATGAGAAACTCCAACTCGACAAGCATCATAATGGCAATAAATTCATCTTTCAGTACTCACTCTAAATGTCAATGGACTCAATGCTCCAATCAAAAGACACAGGGTAACAGAATGGATAAGAAAACAAGATCCATCTATATGCTGTTTACAAGAGACCCACTTTAGACCTAAAGACGCCTACAGATTGAAAATAAGGGGATGGAGAACCATCTATCATGCTAATGGTCAACAAAAGAAAGCCAGAGTAGCCATACTTACATCAGACAATCTAGACTTTAAAATAAAGACTGTATCGAGGGATGCAGAAGGGCATTATATCATAATCAAGGGGCTTATCCACCAAGAAGACCTAACGATTGTAAACACTTATGCGTCAAATGTGGAGCACCCAAATATATAAATCAGTTAATCACACATACAAAGAAACTCATTGATAGTAATACCTTAATAGTAGAAGACTTCAACACCCCACTCACAGCAATGGACAGATCATCTAATCAAAAAATCAACAAGGAAACAATGGCTTTGAATGACACACTGGACCAGATGGACTTAACAGATATTTTCAGAACATTTCATCTGAAAGCAGCAGAATATACATTCTTCTCCAGTGCACATGGAACATTCTCCAGAATATACCATATACCGGGACACAAATCAGCCCTAAGTAAGTACAAAAAAATTGAGATCATACCATGCATATTTTCAGACCACAACACTATGAAACTCGAAATCAACCACAAGAAAAAAAATTGGAAAGGTAACAAATACTTAGAGACTGAAGAACATCCTACTAAAGAATGAATGGGCTAACCAAGCAGTTAAAAGAAGAAATTAAAAAATAGATGGAAGTCAATGAAAATGATAACACCACAACCCAAAACCTCTGGGATGCAGCAAAGGAGGTCATAAGAGGAAAGTATATAGCAATCCAGTCCTTACTAAAAAAGGAAGAAAGATCTCAGATACATAACCTAACCTTACACCTTAAGGAACTGGAAAAAGAACAGCAAATAAAACCCCAAACCAGCAGAAGACAGGAAATAATAAAGATTAGAGCAGAAATTAATGCTATCAAAACCAAAAAACAAACAAACAAACAAAAAAACAAAACAGTAGAACAGATCAATGAAACCAGAAACTGGTTCTTTGAAGGAATTAACAAAATTGATAAACCACTAGCCAGTTTAATCAAAAAGAAAAAGGAAAGGACCCAAATACATAAAATCAAGAATGAAAGAGGAGAGATCACAACAAACACAGCAGAAATAAAAACAATTATAAGAGAATATTATGAGCAATAATATGCCAATGAAATGGGTAATCTGGAAGAAATAGACAAATTCCTAGAAACATCTACACTACCAAAACTGAAACAGGAAGAAATAGAAAATTTGAACAGACCCATAACCAGTAAGGAAATTGAATTAGTAATAAAAAATCTGCCAAAAAAACAACAGTCCAGGGCCAGATGGCTTTCCAGGGGAGTTCTACCAAACATTTAAGGAAGAGTTAACACCTATTCTCTTGAAGCTGTTCAAAAAATAGAAATGGAAGGAAAACTTCCAAACTCTTTCTATGAAGCCAGCCAGGTCAAAACCTGACAGATACCCCATTAAAAAGGAAAACTATGGACCAATTTCCCTGATTAACATGGATGCAAAAATCCTCAACAAGATATTAGCCAACTGGATCCGACAATACATTAAAAAAGTTATTCACCATGACCAAGTGGGATTTATACCTGGGATGCAGGTTTGGTTCAATATCTGGAAAACAATTAACGAGATTCATCACATCAATAAAAGAAAGGACAAGAACCATATGATCCTCTCAAAAGATGCAGAGAAAGCTTGACAAAATACACGATCCTTTCTTGATAAAAACTCTCAATAAAGTAGGGATAGAAGGAGCATATCTCGAGATCATAAAAGCCATATATAAACGACCCAACGCTAATATCATCCTCAATGGGGAAAGACTGAGAGCTTTCCCACTAAGGTCAGGAACAAGACAGGGATGTCCACTCTCGCCATTGTTATTCAACATAGTATTGGAAGTCTCAGCCTCTGCAATCAGACAACACAAAGACATAAAAGGCATCCAAATCGGCCAGGAGAAGGTCAAACTTTCACTCTTCACAGATGACATGATACTCTATATGGAAAACCCAAAAGATTCCACCAAACAACTGCTAGAATTGATTTATGAATTCAGCAAAGTTGCAGGATATAAAATCCATGCACAGAAATTGGTTGCATTCCTATACATCAACAATGAAGCGACAGAAAGAGAAATCAAGGAATTGATCCCATTTACAGTTGCACAAAAAAAACATAAAATACCTAGGAATAAGTCTAACCAAAGAGGTGAAAAATCTGTACACTGAAAACTATAGAAAGCTTACGAAAAAAATTGAAGAAGACACAAAAAAAAAAAAATGGAAAAAGATTCCATGCTCCTGGATAGGAAGAAAAAATATTGTTAAAATGTCGATACTACCCAAAGCAATCTACATATTCAATGCTGTCCCTATCAAAGTAACACCAGCATTCTTCACAGAACTAGAACAAATAATCCTAAAATATGTATGGAACCAGAAAAGACCCCAAATAGCCAAAGTAATCTTGAAAAAACCAAAGCAGGAGGCATCACAATCCCAGACTCCAAGCTATACTATAAACCTGTAATCATCAAGACAGTATGGTACTGGCACAAGAACAGACACCCAGATCAATGGAACTGAATAGAGAACCCAGAAATGGACCCACAAACGTATGGCCAACTAATCTTTGACAAAGCAGGAAAGAATATCCAGTGGAATGAAGACAGTCTCTTCAGCAAGTGGTGCTGGAAAACTGGACAGCGACATGCAGAAGAATGAACCTGGACCACTTTCTTACACCATACACAAAAATGAACTCAAAGTGGATGAAAGACCTCAATGTAAGACAGGAAGCCATCAAAATCCTCGAGGAGAAAGCAGGCAAAAACCTCTTTCATCTTGACCGCAGCAACTTCTTACTCAACACGTCTCCTGAGGCAAGGGAAACAAAAGCAAAAATGAACTACTGGGACCTCATCAAAATAAAAAGCTTCTGCACAGCAAAGGAAACAATCAGCAAAACTAAAAGGCAACCGACAGAATGGGAGAAGATATTTGCAAATGACATATCAGATAAAGGGTTAGTATCCAAAATCTATAAAGAACTTATCAAACTCAACACCCAAAAAACAAAAATCCAGTGAAGAAATGGGCAAAAGACATGAACAGACACTTCTCCAAAGAAGACATCCAGATGGCCAACTGGCACATGAAAAAATGCTCAACATCACTCATCATCAGGGAAATACAAATCAAAACCACAATGAGATACCACCTGACACCTCTCAGAATGGCTAACATTAACAACTCAGGCAACAACAGATGTTGGTGAGGAGGATGCGGTGAAAGAGGATCTCTTTTGCATTGTTGGTGGGAATGCAAGCTGGTGCAGCCACTCTGGAAAACAGTATGGAGGTTCCTCAAAAAAACTAAAAATAGAACTACCCTATGACCCAGCAATTGCACTACTAGGCATTTATCCACGGGATACAGGAGTGCTGTTTCGAAGGGACACATGCACCCCCATGTTTAGAGCAGCCCTATCAACAATATCCAAAGTATGGAAAGATCCCAAATGTCCATAGATGGATGAATGGATAAAGAAGATGTGGTATATATATATATATATATATATATATATATATATATATGTATGTATATATGTATATATATATGTATATATGTACACATGTATACATGTATATATGTATATATGTACACACACACACACACACATATATATATACATATATATATATATAAACACACACACACACACAATGGAGTATTACTCAGCAATCAAAAACAATGAAATCTTGCCATTTGCAACTATGTGGATGGAACTGGAGGGGATTATGCTAAGTGAAATTAGTCAGTCAGAGAAAGACAAAAATCATATGACTTCACTCATATGAGGACTTTAAGAAATAAAACAGATGAACATAAGGGAAGGGAAGCAAAAATAACACAAAAACAGGGAGGGGGACAAAACAGAAGAGACTTATAAATATGGAGAAGAAACTGAGGGTTATGGTAGGGGTTGTAGGAGGGGGGATGGGAAAATGGATAAGGGGCATTAAGGCACCTACTCCTGAAATCATTGTTTCACTATATGCTAACTGATTTGGCTGTAAATTAAAAAAAACAATTAAATTAAAAATATTAAAAATTTAAAAATTTAAAAAAGAAAAGTCAACAGAAAAAAAAAACCCATATAAATTTATTTATGATTTTTATGTATACATGGGAGTTTTCAGAAGGAAAATTAAGACCTCAAAATGCTGTTAGATGCAAATGCTTATACACCTTTTTAAACAAAGAATGATAAATTTTAGGAATGTGTTGTGTCAAAGTGACTTGGAATAGGGGGAATACATTAAGGGACAGTGACTTGGAAATCCAGAGAGGAAACTAAAGCAAATAAGGATTACTTTAGTAAATTTGCTTCTACTGGTCTGTCTCAGTATCACCTCTCAGTCTCTGGTGATAAGTATGTTTTCCTCTTCCTGGTGCAGAAATGGCACCTCTCTCGAGAAATTTTGTGACCTGCTTTTGCATAGAAATGAGGAGGTCAGAGAATCCTTCCTCCACCTGTCATTTCTCAGATAGCTTCAGTCTAAAAGAATCAATATGACTAAGTGGCATATTTTGGGGTGATACGTTCTGAACTCCTTCATTGCCTGGATGAATGCCTTCAGCACAATCTAGTCTAAATAAAAAACCACTTACACTGCCACTTAAAATGCTGAAATTGAACTCACACCTAGTATACAAGAAATAAAAGCATGTTTTACATTAGATATTCAACATTTTATTATAACATAGATTTTGTTTTGATGTTGCCTAAAGTAGGCTGATGTTAGTGTTCTGAGCTCATTTTATTTTTTTATTGAAGTGTAATTAGCTTATATTATGTTCGTTTCAGGTATACAATATAATAATTCAACAATTCTATATATTACTCAGTGCTCATGATGATAAGTGTACTCTTAATCCCCTTTTATTTCACCCCTCCCCTCCACATCCCCTCTTGCCACCATTAGTTTGCTCTCAGTATTTAGGAGTCTGGTTTTTTGCCTCTCTTTTTTTCTTTGTTCATTGTTTTCATTTCTTCAATTCCACACAGAAGCAAAATCACATGGCATTTGTCTTTTGCTGACTGACTTATTTCACTTAGCCTTAAACCTTCTAGGTCTATCCATGTCGTTGCAAATGGCAAGACCTCATTCCTTTTGAAGTTTAAGTAATATTTCAGTCTCTCTCTCTCTCTCTCTCTCTCTCTCTCTCTCTCTCTGTGTGTGTGTGTGTGTGTGTGTGTGTGTGTAGCACATCTTTTTTATCCATTTATCTATGGATGGACACTTGGGTTACTTTCTTGTATTGGCTATTATAAACAATGCCTTAATAAGTATAGGAGTGCATACATATTTTTGAATTAGTGTTTTTCTTTCTTTCTTTCTTTCTTTTTGGATAAATACCCAGTAGTGGACTTACTAGATCATGTGGTAATTCTATTTTTAATTATTTGAATAACGTCCATATTTTCCCCAATGGCTGCTCCCATTTGCATTCTCGCCATCAGTGCATGAGGGTTCCTTTTTCTCCACATCCTCATCAACAGTTGTTATTTCTTGCGTTTTTAGGTTTGATCCACTGTTAAAAATACCCCATTGATAATGTGATTGCTTTTGGTATATTTTTGGTAATTTAGTACTTCATTATTATATTGAAATACTTCACAAGAAATCGGGCCTTTAGCTGCAGTGTGTAAATTTCTCTGGAATGAGATTTGGACAATGTTACACAGTAGAATTAAGGATTCTAATTTTCAAAAATAACGTTAAATATCACTAACAAGTATTAGCTCTTTTACTTGGTCTTGACAGTCAGTAAGAGGTTTATTGTTTACATTTACTTATAATTAAAATCTAAAGAATACTACAATGGTTTTGGAGAAAGAAAAATGAGTTACTTATGCTTAAAGGCCTGGCAAATATACTATGAGTCAAACCAGAAAACTAGTATTGGGGAAGATTTCCCTGTACAATTCTACAAGAGAAAATATTTTGTATTTTGAAACAAGAATCCATTCATATTTATTCTTTTTGTCATCTAAGTTCCAACTTTAAAAGTAGTATATTTAAGAAACTTTTTTTTAATTGAAGGTATTTATTTATCTGTTTGAGATAGACAGCTACTATAAAAAAAAAGGCACCTTTTCTGGCATTTCTCAGCGAGACAAGAGTAAAATATCATTAGAGAAATTTTTCCTAGTCTTCCAATTAAAAAAATAATAATTCTTTGAGTTCCAAGAATTTTTGTTTCAGTAATAACATATATCCTGAGTTAATTATACTGGGAGTACTTATGTACACTTTACAACCTTAATGTCAAAGATAATGAGTATTATTTGTGGACAAGCAAGCAATTCATAAGTTTATAAATGGTATGACTTTACAAGTGGTATAACAGAGAGTTATCTTACACAGATATACAAATTTGAGGAGTCAAGTAAGCCACATGCTAATATTTGTCATTAATTTCCCAGGTTTTATTTTATTTGAAAGGAGCTTTACATATTTTAGAAATGGGAGAGACTATTTAAACAAGTCTAACGACCTTTGGGGTATAGATTACAAAAACAATTTTCTATAAAATATTTTGAATATTTAGGTCATTTAGGTAATGAAATATATGGATTCATTTCAGGCAATACTTTTTCTTTAATACTTTAACGAAGAAACTTTTATTTTATTTTATTTTATTTTATTTTATTTTATTTTATTATTTTATTTTACTTTATTTTAGAGATAGAGCATGAATGGGGAAGAGGGTCAAAGGGAGAGAGAGAGAATCTTAAGCAAGCTTGATCCTGACCCTGGGATCATGACCTGAGCTGAAATCAAGAGTCGAATGCTCAACCAACTGAGCCACCCAGGCGCCCAAAGAAACCTTTTAAGATGTATCTCTTAAACCAACTGTGCATGATTATAGTCCTGACTTTATCTTTCTTTTCTGATATACTGAGTCCTTTGATGTAGCATCACATTTATCTCATAGTTGTGTTAAGCTAACCCAGTGCCTAAAATAAAATTGTGTTAGTAAGCTGGGTACAGTGGCTAAACTTAAAAAAAAAAAAGTTGAGTGAATAAACATATAAATATTAAGTAAGTAGTTTCAATAACTGGAAGGCTTTCTGTTAATTTTAAAACCAGATTTAACCAAAACTACTGATTCATTTTAAATGGCTTAGCAGCATATATCACCATTTATATGTAATGGTTAGCTCTACACAATATTTGGAAGATAAGTTAAAATAACCTATTGGGGTAGGTAGAGAGGTATTACTTTGAAATACCACTTATTTTCAAACAATACCTATAATTCCTTTAAGAAAAAATAGTCAATTGTTTCAATAAAGTTTATATTAATTGTACTTTTTTTTTAACGTTTATTTATTATTGAGAGACAGAGAGAGACAGAGCATGAGCATGGGAGGGGCAGAGAGAGAGGGAGACACAGAATCCGAAGCAGGGTCCAGGCTCTGAGCTGTCAGCACAGAGCCCGACGTGGGGCTCGAACTCGTCAAACGTGAGATCACGACCTGAGCCGAAGTCAGACGCTCAACCGACTGAAGCACCCAGGTGCCCCAATTGTACTTCCAATAAAGCAAAAATTGTAAATCAAAACTTATCCTCTAAGGAAGTTAAGGATTTATGATACAGAAGGGATTTCTTAAAATTGTTCATTTGTACCATGATTCTTCTGTATCTACACCTAGGTATCAAAACTCTGATCTTGTTGGTAAAAAATTTATTGTACATTTTAGAATCTCAACTAAAATATGGCAAAACATTATTTTTAGCCTCCCCGTGTACAAAATACCTTTGCCTTGAACTCTAGAAACTAAATCTTTGTTTTCCTAAATAGTTAAGACAATGCCTATAAACATAAATATAAGGATGCCCACCTTTATGGCAGGCAGATTTCTGTTGTCTTTTGGCTTCCCCCAGTGAACTCTTCTTCAATAAGTTCGCAAGTGGGCAGTTCTTTCCATTTCACTCTCCTGTTATTACACAGGAGCCCATTGATGCGGTGGGGAGGTGTGGAAAGACTTCTGTAGTCCTGTGATTATATCTCAACTCTTTAGGGAGCCTGTACCTTTGAGCTGGGAACATTGCAAATGCTTCTCAGATGTTTCCTAGTAAGTGCAGTAGAAAGTCCAGATGAAGCTGCCCTGTGGTATTTCTCTCACCTTCTGGGGAAGCCTGAGGGAGCTAGAATTGGGTATTTTCTTTCTCCCAGGTAGATGAAGCTGTGGTTAACAGGTTAATCCCCAGCAGGTTAGCCTGATAAAATCTTTTCTCCTGAAGGCATGCCTTGTTAAGAAGAAAACAATGCTGTGGGCAGATTTCAGGTTGGTTCCTTTTCCCCTCCCTCCACTGGAAAATGGCCGAGTTCCAAGAGGTAAAACTCGCTAAAGTGCGCCTCCCCAGTCCCATGACTAGGTCCCCCAGAATTCTTCGTTCTTAGACTGGTCCACTCTGAGATTCCCGCAGAGTTTAGGTTTTTTCTACCTGTTACTGGTTCCCCCAGAGGTTTCTGCTTTGGGCTTTTCTAGATCTATCTGTTTGTCGCTCCAATATTGGGGTTGGTGGTTTGCTCAGTCTCTTCTCTGACATGTAAGTTGAGTTAATGCTATCAGTTTTTCAGCTTTCTTCATAACATATTGTGAGGATGAGAGTCACAACTGCCAAGATTCTTCAATGTCTCACCGGAAACCAGACATCTCCCCCTTCCATTTTTAATTTCCTTCTCATTTCTTCTGGATAAAATACTCTGTCTTTATTCCCAGGCTATGCTGCTTGTGTCAGCTGATTTCTTTCTTTCTTTCTTTTTAAGTTTATTTATTTTGAGAGAGAAAGGGAGAGACAGAACAGGTAGGGGAGAGGTGGACAGAGAATTCCAAAGAGGCTCTGTGCGGTCAGTGCAGAGACCCATGCCGGGCTCAATCTCACAAACCATGAGATCACAACCCTAGCCTCGATCAAGAGTCAGATGCCCAACTGACTGAGCCACCCAGGAACCCCTCAGCTAACTTATTATGACTCAAATGTAAAACAATTAGCATACCCCACATCCCAGGAAGGTGGTTTAGGAAACCATTTTTTTCTCAGATTTCTCTTTCTGAAAAGCTGCTAATCATAAATCTGATTCCTTGGTTGATATTTTATGGCCTTTGTGCTACCTAACATATTTCACTTTTCTTTGTTATTTTGTCTTATTTTAGAATTGTCAGCTTTTTCTCTACTTATTCCCTTGACTATATATATATATATATATATATATTAATTTTATATATTTTTATTATTGTTGTTTTTTTAAGTTTTTATTGAAATTCCAGTTAGTTAACATATAGTATATTATTAGTTTCAGGTATACAATGCAGTGATTCAACACTTGCATACGTCACCTGGTGCTCACCACCCCATAAATGCACTCCTTGATCCCCATCCCCTATTTGACCCATTCCCCACTTCCAACCTTCCCTCTGATGTACATTGGCTTTACTATGTTTACCTTTCATTTTTGAGAGCTCTTTGATAATTTATTATTGCATGATTGTTTCTTTTTCAGATGATAGTGGGATTTTTGTGTTGATCTTTAATTTTTAAGGAAGTTTGTATTTCACCTTTATTGAGGTATGATTGACATATAAAATTGTAAGGTATTTCAAGTGTACGTCATAGTGATTTGATAAATGTATACATTGCAAAAGAATTCCTCCCCATCTAGTTAATTACCACATCCATCATTTCACATATTTACTTTTTTTTCTTTTTGTGGGAACATATAAGCCGTACTCTCTTAGCATATTTTCATTACAAAATACAATATTATCAACGATAGTCACCATGTTTTACTCAGACTTTACTCATCTCATAGCTGAAAATTTGTACCTTTTCACCAAGCTCTCCGTATTTCCCTTACCTCCAAACCCCTGATAAACTACTTTTCTAGTCTCTGTTTCTGTGAGTTTTGAGTTTTGCCTTTTTTTTAAGATTCTACATATAAATAATACCATGCTATATTTTTTTTCCCTCTGAATTATTTTACTTAGCATAATGTCCTTAGGGTCCACCCATGGTTTTTGTAAGTGGCAGGATTTCCTTCTTTCTCATGGCTGAGTAATATTCCCCTGTGTGTGTGTATGTGTGTGTATGTGTGTGTGTGTGTGTGTGTGTGTGTATGTGCATCACATCTTTTTTATCCACTCATTCATTAATGGACACAGGATGTTTCCATATCCTGGCTATTGTGAGTAAAATGCTGTAGTAAACATGGGAATACAGTTATCTCTTTGAGATCCTGTTTTCATTTCCTTTGAATATATACCCAGAAGTGGGATTACTGGATCATACGGTAATTCTGTTTTTAATTTTTTGAGGAAACTCCATACTGTTTTCCACGGTGGCTGCACCAATTTATATCCCCATCAGTGGTACACAAGCACTTGTTTTTGTTTTGTTTTTTTCCCCTCCACACACTCATCAACACTTGCTATCTCCTGTCCTTTTGATTACAGCCCTTCTAACAGGCATGAGATGATCCCATTGTGGTTTTGATTTGCATTTCCTCGAAGATTAGTGATGTTAAGCACCTTTTCATGTACTTGTTGGTTATTTGTATATCTTATTTGGAAAACTAAAAAACAATTTGTTGAAAGAGACTTTCAAAGTCTCTTGTGGCTTGTTTCCCTCCTCTTTTTCTTCCCCTTCCCGTATGTTCATCTGTTTTGCTTCTTAAATTCCATTGTGGTATATATTCCCCTTCAAACCTGTATTTTTTTATTCCTTCAGTAAATACCTAATGTGCAATTGCTGGATTGTAGGGTAGTTCTATTTTTAGTTTTTTTTTGAGGAACTTCCATCTTGTTTTCCAGTGTGGCTGCACCAGTTTGCATTCCCCCCAACAGTGCAAGAGGGTTTCCCTTTCTCCACATTCTCACCAACACCTGCTGTTCCTTGTATTGTTAATTTTAGTCATTCTGACAAGTGTGAGGTGATATCTCATCATGAGTTTAATTTGTATTTCCCTGATGATGAGTGATGTTGAGCATCTTTTCATGTGTCTGTTAGCCATCTGGATGTCTTCTTTGGAAAAGTGTCTATTCATATCGTCTTCCCATTTCTTAGCTGGATTATTTGTTTTTTATGTGTTAAGTTTGATAGATTATTTATAGATCTTGGATACTTATCCTTTATCTGATGTAATTTGTAAATATCCTCTCCCATTCTGTAGGCTGCCTTTTAGTTCCATTGATTTTTACTTATGACACACCCTTTGCCATATAAATTACAAATTTCATTTCACTTAGTCCTCATAATTCTGTGAAGTTATCATCTCCATTTATAACTGGGAGCTCATGCTTACAAACATTGAGTGTCCAAAGATGGCAATGATTAATTTTTTTTCTACATTCTCTTTGTAGATGTGTCAAGAGGTGTCTAATAATTATCCTTATAAATTGGCCTTGACCCTTACTTTGACCAACATACTTTGGCAGAAGTGATGCTGTGCCAGGTCCAATTTTGGGCTTTAAGCATTCTGGAGTTTTTTACCTGGTGCTTTATGGGGAAGCCAGTCATTGTGCTGTAAATAAATTCAGTCTGAGTATTGACTGGTGAGACACTGTGTGTGTGTGTGTGTGTTAGAGAGAGACAGAGAGAGAGAGAGAGAGAGAGAGAGAGAGAGAGACAGAGAGAGAGAGAATTTCACCTAAGATAATATAAGTGAAGATAGTTTGGATTTTCCAAGCTAGCACAATCACTAGCTAAACGCAGCCACATGAGTTACCACATCTCATGACTCAAGAGCAAAAGAATTGCCAACCTGGGCCCTGCTTAAATACTTAACCTACAAAATTGTAAGAAAAATAAATTCCTGTTATTTCAATCCACTGAATTTTAGGAGACTGGTTATACAGATATAGGTAACTGAAATTTTAACCTAGGATCATGTAGCTAGTTTATACAAAATTTGGAATTCATCTCCAAGTATCTGAAATGAGAGCCTGAACTGGTAACAAGCACTCTAACTTACCTTATATTATTACAACCTGTATGCATATTAGATAGATTGAATACTTCATTAAATTCATTTTACTCATAATAAATAAAACATGAAAAGAATACTGAGAAGTGTACTAGCCATGCAGCAGAATAACCAACAGCTGAAACCCAGACAAATATATAAAAGATAAATGGAATCACTAGTAATAGCAAGAAAACAAATGAAGATGAACGAACAGACACACATAATTCTGAGTGTGGTTTTAATCAAATAAAAAAAACCTAGACTCTTGTCATCCTATCCTAAAGACCCTTCCTGAGTTGCATAATCAACATTCCTTCATAAGACATTTACCTGCTGTCTATCTCAGAAAGTCTGTAAGCTGCCTACACCTATTTGAGAAGTGCTGAGGATTCAGAACATTTCCCTTTATCCAACCATGTTCTGAACATTCCCATTTGGCTTTTCTCTCACCTATGCACCCAAGAATTTCTGATGTGACTTTGCTTTGTTCATACATAAAAAGCATGCTCAACTTCACTCTATTAATGAAGTACCATTGAAACTTAATGATAAAATCATCCCATTCATTTTCATTAGATGTATAATGCACTGTTTTGAAGAGCTTTCAGACACATGTTGTCATGATCAACAGACAATTCTTTAGGGCAAGACAGGGTTGATATAAATGCAGAATTTCATTGTCTTCCGTCAGCAACTGCAATGTAGGACCAATAAGTACTGTCCTTATTTTGTAGAAAATGACACAGAGACACAGGGACAAAGACCTCTAACCATTTGGTCAGCTGGTCAACCCCCAGGCTTCAGACCCTCTGTTCCCTGATTTACTTTGACATCTGATGCTGTGTAAAATACAGGCTATACCTTCCTTGGCATCTCTCCACTGGTCTTTGTTGCCAATTATCTGATGATCAGTAAAGAAATGCAATGGAAGATATTCCATTCAGATATTCAGTTCCCTATTGACACTAAATAAATATGTCAATTCATTTATTCTACAAATAATCATTGTCTTGGAGGTAAAGTTATGATAAAAGTACTCTCTGACCTCGAGAGTGTTTTATCTAGTGGATGAAACGATAGATATATAAGCCAATGTGGTGACAAGCATAACATTTATATTCAAAATAAGATGAAAGCTGTAAACAAGGATTAATTTTATTGAATAATAAGTTCAGGTTAAGGTGCTCCCATGGTCCAGTTCCCCTGGGAGAAGCTCTGTGTACACAGCTTGTCCCAGTGTCATTATTTCAGTGCCACTTTTACCCAGAAGGATCCTGATTTGGGTGACTAGTTCTAGGACAACTCACCTCCAGTCTTAGTGGAAGGGCATTGTAGGAGAGAAGGTAGAAACACAGACTCTAGCACAAAGCTCCGGGAGGGAAAAATCTCAGCTCTGTCACTCAATGGTCACGTGACCTTGGACAAATTCCTCAATATCTCTGGACTGTGGTTACTGTAAAGCGGGGATGATGACGTCCGTCTGTGTGGTCGGGGTGAGGATTAAATGAGCTTCTATGCACAAAGCCCATTAAAATGTAGAATATTTGGAAGCATGAATATATTCCTTCGGCCAAGTAGAAGCTCAAAAGCTGCTTCCGAAGAGTACAGAACATGTATTCCTGGCATGGTTTTTTAAATTTATATTTTGTTTTACTCTATGTGACAACTTGAAAGCAGAACTTCTAGCATCCATGGGCCATTGTAGCGTAATTTAGTTTGGGAAATTGGTTCTCATGTGAAAACTCCACTTGACCATTTTCCCTCTTGTCTGTAAAAAGTTTTTTGTAAGCTATTTTGTACTGAAAATACAACCACGGTCAAAACCCAATAGTTTCCAGAGTAGACAGTTGTTGGTAAAGATTGGAAAATACCTAAGAGTTTTCTTAACTAGACACTGAGAGAGGATACTTTGATATGTGTATGCATCTTCATTCAGAATTACAGAAAAGTAGGTGTAAATCTCCCCACACAAATACAGAAACAAATGTTTTCTTTTCAAAAGCCATTAAATTCAAATGTGAAGCAATATTTCCTGATGGTTATATTTAGATCACCAACAAACACAAGATTATCAGGTTGTCAGTGGGATCCGAGTGATTACAACACAAACAAAACCAAGGAAAAGGACAAAACTTGAAATGGAACAGGCACTGAAATAGCATTTGCTAAAGGATTGAAATCCTGCTTTGAAATGATACTTGCAAACACTCCTGGTGCGGTGTTGAATGATTGTGTGTAGTTCATCTAGAAAGGCGCTTGACATAGAGGAATGAGTATAACAATCAGCAGACATGGGCTTTCTTCTTCACCCTGACAAAAACTTGCTTTGAGTATTTAGCCAAGTCAGTTTTTCTAATGTTCAATTATGCGATATAAAATTTGACATTAGACTTCATGATTTCCAAAAACCATTCTGTTGGATAAAAAAAAAAAAAAAATAACTGACTTACAATAGAATTACATACTTGAAGGCCTGGATTGAAATTCTGCATTAACTGATTTGTTAGCTCATCACAAGTGAGAAATTTCGAATATCTCAGTTCCAGTTTTCAAACATTCAATGGAATATAAGGATACCTACATCGTCATGTTGCCTAACACAAGGACAGGAAACATTTTTTAAAGAGGACCTTTTTTTTTAAAGTTTCATTGGGGACTCAATACAAGTTTCTTGATTCACTTATATGATATCACAAATGATTCCTACTGCGTAAAAGTCTCTATCAAGTTAATCCATTTTGACTTCTTCAGATTTTGTAGTAATGTAAATCACAATGTATGAGAACTAGAATGTCTTAATAAAGGATCAAGGCCCATTCACATCCCTTTAAGAAAAGGCATATTAGAAAAGCAAGGCTGATACTTTGCCTCTAGTCAAAAACCAAGACTCAGACTAAGACCATCATAACTAGGTTCAATATTAAATACAAATTATCTGAGTAAAGACTTCTTTATGTGGAATTTAAGCCAAAGTGAACACAAAAATTTAAACTTGAAACTGCTTAAATAGTAGTAAACATTTCCATAGAGTTATGGGATTTCCTTTCAAGTCACCTTTACTATTAATAACATAATTTCATTTGAATGTGAGGTTTGAATACCAGTGTAGCCTTTTGTAAGGGCTAAAAACTAAATTAGATGATTTCCCCTAAGACTTTTGTTAATAATATAGAATTAACAAGAAGAAAAAGAGATTTCTGTGTTGTAGAATTACAGACAAGGTGCTGCAGTCAAATGAACTATAAGATATTACTACCTTTATTACACCCTCCTGTATTTTTTGCTCATTCACTGTATATTACAAATAATAAATATAGTATCTCTATAATCTCAGTTACATTACTTACACACAAAACCCATGAAGAAATGTGAACAAAGGGTGTTATTAACCATTAGGAAAATATCCAAGGGAAATTTAGAAAGAGAATTAATATGGCAGGCCCATGCTAAAAATCGTATTTGCGGGGCACCTGGGTGGCTCAGTCGGTTAAGAGTCCGACTTCGGCCCAGGTCACGATCTCACAGTTTGTGGTTCGAGCCCCACCTCGGGCTCTGTGCTGACAGCTTAGAGCCTAGAGCCTGCTTGGGATACTGTGCCTCCCTCTCTCTTTGTTCCTCCCCTGCTCATGCTCTGTCTCTGTCTCTCCTTCAAAACTAACTAAATAAATAAAAACATTAAAAAAATTTTAAAAATTGTATTTGCTTTCCATGTAATGGATGGCTGCATTTTTAAAAATCAAACTTCTTAATAGTCTCACTTTTATTATTTAAAAGACAAAAATGCTCTATCAAAAAATATATACCGAGTTAACTTCCTCTTTTGAAAAATATCATACATAATAAATATTTGAGGCTCAGAAAGTTAAATATTTGGAAAACCTGTTAGATCGATCATGCTCTGCGCTAAATCTATTTCTCTTTAAAACACATGTCACCTCAGTGAAGAAAGCCCCTGTGTCAACCATGTCAGTGTTTTAACACTTTAGACTGAGAGAAATTCTAGCTCGCCTGAAATTCCTTTACTATGTTTCAAGCTGTCCGCGCTGTAATTTATGAATTTGCTTCAGGAAGAATGTTCTACTGGTAGCATTTAAAAACAAAACAAGGGGCGCCTGGGTGGCGCAGTCGGTTGAGCGTCCGACTTCAGCCAGGTCACCATCTCGCGGTCCGTGAGTTCGAGCCCCGCGTCGGGCTCTGGGCTGATGGCTCAGAGCCTGGAGCCTGTTTCCGATTCTGTGTCTCCCTCTCTCTCTGCCCCTCCCCCGTTCATGCTCTGTCTCTCTCTGTCCCACAAATAAATAAACGTGGAAAAAAAATTTAAAAAAAAATAAAAAATAAAAACAAAACAAAACACAGCTTGTGTCTATGTGTTGTAGCAAAAACTCCTTCCAAAAGATCGGAAGGAGTTCCATTTGGTTATAAGCGAGTATTTCTATCCCTTCATTAGGTCAGCTGATTGCAGTGAGAGGCCAACCAGAAGCCAGCGCATGGCGCTGAACATCCTTGGTGAGGAGGGTTCACACTTAACCTGTTAGTCCTCACTGGAATAGCTGTTGAGAGGAGAGAGACAGGGAGGTAGGTTAACACTACAATAATGAGGCACAGCTAGGAGGATGGGGTGATTTGGGACTAAGGCAATAGCCACTCCTTCCTTCTCTTAAAATGTTGACGATTTATGAAACAGATTTTTTTGCATACGTTTTCACCTAAAAAATTGTATTTAAACATTATCTGCCTCGATTACTAAGTTTTTTGGCGATTTTTAAAATCTCGGGCCTAATGTGAGCAGCGAAGCCTATGGCGGGATAGGTCGCAGCATGATCTCTCTGGGGATGTGCAGGTCCTGATGTGGGAAGTGCATTTCCTGGCAGAAGCCAGGGGACGACTCCCAGGATGATGTTCTGAGGGTGTTTGGTCAAGCGGGCTGGCATGTAAAACTGACTGAACAGGATTCATGGACTTCGGGCACTTCCTTGGGATGTGGGACTTCGTAACCTGGCAAGGATCCCAGAGGACCAGTAATCCTACTGTTGGAGGGAATCTGAAAAGCCCAGGAAGGCGGTAAAGTGGAAACAGTGAGTGACCCCAGCAGACAGGACAGAGAGGAAGAGACTCTGGGAAGGGAGATAGGTGGGGATGGAGATAATGTGAGGCCAGAAGCTGACTGAATGGCCAAGTTCCATGAACACCCAGAGGACATGCCATCTCCCAAGGACGTCAGTGATGCCTTGGTGAAAGGAGGCCATTAGTGGCTCTCTTCTACAGGAAAGATTGATGGTGGCAGGCGTGCACAGACCACGCTGGTTCATAGCCAAGGGCATGGAGGCCACTGGGCAGCCATGAAACACCAGCAGCTAGGAGGTCACAATGGCCCTCAGGCCTAGCAGGTTCACAGAAGCAGCCCAGTGACTGACCTCAGACAGCAGATGTGGAGTTTGTGGATGATACAAATAAAGCCGCTATGAACACTGGCATACAAGTCTTCGAATGAACGTATATTTTCATTTCTTTAGGATTTGTGTCTGAGAGTGCAAGACCGTGAGGTTAACCTTTTAGGAAACTGTTAATTTTTTTTTTTTCAAAGTTACAGAAGTTCCAAATACTTGCCAACAATTGGTATGGCCAGTCTTTGTGATTTTAGCCATTCTAATATATGTGCTGTGGCGTTTCATTGTAGTTTATCTTGCATTTCCATTATGACTACTTTCCATTATGAGCATCTTCTCATGGGCCCTACTCACCGTCCATATATTTTTATGAAGCACTTGTTAAATTTTTGCACATTTTATTTTTGTGTTTATTACTTGATTTTGAGTACTCTTTATATATTCTGAATATGAGTCCTTTGAGTGCTTAGCAAACATATTTTATAAGTCTGTGCCTTGTCCTGTTTTTTAATAAAGACTGCATTTTTCAGATTAATTTAAGGTTCACAATAGATTGAGGGGAAGATACAGAGATTTCCAGTACACCCCCTACTCTTAAAATTCCATAGCCTCCTCCGTTATCAACATCACTCACATTGGAACATTTGTTACCAAGAACAAACCTTCGCTGACACACCATAATCACTTAAAGTCCATAGTTTACCTTGAGGTTCACTCTTAGCATCATTTATTTTGTGGGCTTGGACAAATGCATAACATGTATCCATCATTATAATATCATACAGAGTATTTTCATTGCCCTAAAAATCCTCTGTTCTCTGATTATTCACCCTACCCACCCCCCACAACCCTGGCAACTACTGATCTTTTTTATTGTCTCCATACTTTTGCCTTACCAAGAAATTCATATACAGGAAAACCTTGGATTGTGAGCACCTTGCTCTGCGAGTGTTCCACAAGAGGAGCAAACATTTCTAATAAATTTTTTACTGTTTATTTAATTTTGAAAGAGAGAGTGAGCAGGGGAAGGGCAGAGAGAAGGGGAGACAGAATCCAAAGCAGGCTCCAGGCTCTGAGCTGTCAGCACAGCGTTAACCCAGGAGTCGCGAGACCATGACCTGAGCAACCAGGTGCCCCTCTAATAAATTTTAACTTGATAAATGAGCAATGTCTTGCAATATGAGTAGTACATGATGTCAAATGTCACATGGTCACAACTGAGCCAATGGTTCTTCTCTCTCTCTCTCTCTCTCTCTCTGTGTGTGTGTGTGTCTCTCTATCTATCTCTCTGTAGGATGTGAGTGATAGTCTCCCACACTCAGATGCTCAGTCTCAGGCCATGGTGACTGGCAGAAGTCAGTGATTTTTCACAAAGTTGGAAAGTGCCCACAGCTGGCACTAATGTATTTTTGTCACTTCAAAGCACCTATGGACAGTCCTTTGCTTTTCCAGACAAGAGTGAGCTTAGGAATGCTTTGCTTCATTCTAGGTCAGGCTGCCTGCAGATATAAACCCTTTCCTCTGCTGCCTTATTGCCAGTTATATCAAATACAGTAAATGCAAGATTTATTAATACTGTACTGTAGTCAACATCTGTAGGACCATATGGCCCCATACAATGGCCCCCATGCAGAAAAAGGTTGAAAAGGAAAGCGATAAGTAGAAGGAGATGATTACAATGGAAGTTAAGAAGAAAGGTGACAAGTACGAATGAGGTATGCAAGTGGCCAAAATTGCAAGATTTTATAAGAAGTCTGCAGAGGAGGAGGAGAAAAAAGAGGAGGAATCCCTCACTTCAAATAAGATTAGGGAGATGTGTAAATGTAGGAAACAGTCCAAAATTTTGTAGAAAAGCACCATCCAAATAAGGCTGTACCAGTGCGAGCAATGGATCTGTTTAAAACAACGCAATGTCACATTTCCGTGAAATCCTCAAAAGGGGGCAAAAGCAAGTGTCATTGGATAGGTTCCTTGTTACAGTTGCATGAAAAGAAGATTCCATTGAGTCAACAGATAGCAGTGATTCTGTTGGTGATAGTGAAAATCATTCTACACAATAACTCTCCTCTCTCTTGTCTCCTTCACACCAGTCATGAAGTTTTTCAAAGGTAAATGTAGGTTAATTTGTTTATCTTTCTTTATATTTTGTATTTTCTTTATTATTTTGTATTATATTACAGTATTGTAATCATTTTTGTATGAATATTTTGGGGTTGTGGAATGAATCATCTAAGTTTCCATTTTTTCTTATGGGGAAATTCACTTTGATATACAAGTGCTTTGGATTACAAGCATGTTTCTGGAACAAATGATGCTGCTCACAAACCAAGGTTTTACTCCATGAGTGTGTGTGTGTGTGTGTGTGTGTGTGTGTGTGTGTGTGTAGTGTTTTGTTTTGTTTTTTGGAAGTTCTTTTTCTCCACTGAGTTGTTTAAATTTTCTTAAGCATATATGTTAGCCATATATGGATATATGAAAGACTTTATTCTGTTCCTTTGCTATATTTCTTTTTTATGATGCCAATGCCATATATTTTTAATTTTTAAATGAAGCCTTTGGTTAGGTATTATTATTTCTCCAGCTTTATTTTTTCCAGAGTAGTTTATTTTATTCTGGGTTATTTCCATTTCCATACAACTGAGAGAATCTGCTTGTCAAATATTACAAAAGTCTGCTGGGATTTTTATCAGTATTGCACTGAATCTATAAATGAATTTGGCAAGAATTAAAGTCTTAACGGTATTTAATTTTCTAATCCACAAAATTGGTTTCTTGAATATAGATTTTAATTTATCTTAGCAATGTTTCCCAGTTTTAATATAGGTCCTGTATATCTTTTTTCTAACTTTTATCCCTATTTTATATACTTGATTATTTTGTGCTATTCCAAAGCTATTGTTTTCTTTAATTTAAAAGTTTAATTGTTTAAAAAGACAAATGTTTAATTATTTGTAGCTAGTGTATGTAAATAAAACTAGTTTTCCTGTTGATATTATATCTTTTAACTTTGCTGAACTTATTAGTTCTAATAGAATTTTGATAGATTCCATGACATTTTCCATTGGCAATCATGTCATCTGTGAACAAAGACAGTTTTAATCCCATACCAATAGAGATGCATTTTTCTCCCTTGCTCCGTTGTACAGGTTAGAACCACCAATATAATGAGCCTAGATATCCTTGGCTCAATTATGATCCAAGTAAGTAAACATTTGATCTTTCACCATTAAGTATGATGTCATGCCTTGTTCCCTACCTCTCTCTATCCCACTTCTAAGGTTAAGGAATTTCCCTTCTATTTGTAATATACTAAGACTTTTATCACCAGTGGATGTTGGATTTGTCAAGTATTCTTTTTTTTTTTCTTCTATTGAAACCTTTCAACAGCTCTTTACTAATTTGTTAATATTTTGACTTATATTGATTGATTTTTTTCTTTTTTTTCACATAGAGCCTACTGTGCAGTCTTGGGGTAAATCCCACTTGTTCATGCTTGTTTATATGTGTTTGACATAGTATTGCTGGGTTTTCCTTCATAAAATTTGGTTTAGAATTTTTTCACCTATGTTAATGAGGGATATTGGTGAGTTTTCTTTTCTTATGGTGACTGACAAGTTTTGTGATGAGGGTACTGTTTTCATAGAATGAATTCTAAAGTATTCCTTCCAGTTCAATTTTCTGTAAGATTTAATGGAGAATTACCATTATTGTTTCTTTAAATTATTGTTACAATTCACCAGTAAAGCCATATGAACCTGGAATTTCTTTATAAGAAAGAACTGAACGACAACTTCAGTTTCTATAATAACGTTAGAACTGTCTAGATTATGCACTTCTTGAATGAGCATTGGTAGGTTCGGTACTGCAAAGAAATCGTCCATTTTATTGAGATTCTTAAGTTTATGGGCATAAAGTTATTCATAATTTCTCTTTTTTATTAAACAGCTAGACCAATGTCATCTCTCTTATTCCTGATATTAGTCATTTGTGTCATCTGTTCTTTTTTTCCATAACCAGTGCTGTAAAGGCTTATCAATTTTTTGTGTATTCTCAAAGAACTAGCTTTTCGGTTTACTGATTTTTATTTATTTTCTATTTCATTGGTTTCTACTGTGATTTTTAATATTTCCCTCCAGTTGCGTATTTTTATTGTACTTGCTTTTCTTTTTCTAGTGACATAAGACGACAGTTGGGGATCACTGAGTTTAATGCTTTCTTCTTTTTAATGTGTGTGTTTAACTGCTATAATCCACTAAGTACCATTGTCAGCATCCCACAAACTCTGATATTTTTTCCTATTTTCACTAGGATGAAACTATATTGTGTTTTCCATATAATTGGGGATTCTCCAGATATCTTTTCATTTTGATTTCTCTTTTTTCTAATGTTTATTAATTATTTTTGAGAGAGAGACAAAGAGAGGGGAGGAGGAACAGAGAGAGAGGGAAGAGAGATAATCTCAAGCAGGTTCCACACCATCAAGGCAGAGTTCAATGTGGGCTTCAACCCACACACTGTGAGATCATGACCTTAGCTGAAACCAAGAGTTGGAGGCTTAACTGACTGCACCCCCCAGGCACCCCTCATTATTGATTTCCGATTTAATTATATTTTTTAGAATTTGGAGTAAAACCTCAGTGTAAGTTGATTACTTTTAAGATGTGTTGAGACTTATTTATAAGTTAGAGTATGTTTCAGTCTTTCTCCCTCCTGCTGGGGTAGTAAACTAGAAAATCAAGTAGTGTGGACTTACAAGGTATATCTTCCTTTTGGGTCTGCAAGCGACCTCAAGGGGCAGAGCATTAGAGCTCCCCCTGCTGGCATCCTGACTTCATTTTTTTAAAGGTTTCCTTTTATTAATTTGCGCACATTCTTACCTTTGTTCTACTGTATATAACTTGTAATTATCTTTGTTCCTTGGCTGTTTATAAAATTTTCCATTTATCACAGGTTTTTATCGATTTGATTAAAAAGCTGCATTGAGCATCTCACATCTGTGGTTTATAGTTTTCATAAATTTAGAGAATTTCAGGCAATTATATCTTAAAGTAGTTTGTAAACATCTCTTTTGGAAACTTTGAATACCATAGATTAGGTTGGTTGAAATTGGATCCAAGGTCAATGATACTCTGTGAAGTTTTTTCTTTCCATGTTTCAATTTGATCATTTTTATTGCATTGTCTTCACTAATTTCACCTTCTGTATATCTAATCAGCTGTTAATCCATCCGGAAATATTGTAGGTTTAGCTCTAGAAGTTTGATTTGGGTCTTTTTTATTCCACATCTACTAAAAGTTTGAACACGTGCAATAGAGTTATAGTAACCGATTTAATGTCTTCGTTAATTACTGTCAATTCTGGATGAGTAGGGATTTTTTTTCTCCTCATTAAGGGACATATTTTGATTTTTTTTCCCCTCTGGTAATCATTGATAGAATTCTAGATATTGTGAATGTTTTCTCATGGTACTGAATATTATATTATTCCCATCCATACCTTTCAGTTTTATTTGAGATACATTTAAATTACTTGGAACTGGCTTGATCTTTTTTTACGAAGTTTTTAAATTGAGAAACTTAAGACTTAGGTACATTAAACAAAACCAATTTCTGGAGGGAAAAATCCAAGCCCACAATAGGAAAAAATCGTGAACACTGTCTGGGCAATAGCAGAACCCAGAGAATATATTCTTTAATGGAAAATTTCTCGGCACTTCATAATTGACCTTTTGATATACAATGACCTACTAAATTTGTAATTTGTTGTTCTCAGTATTGAGGTCCATAGGATGAGCTAGGAAATCTCCAAATCGTGAGTTGAATTCCATAAGGGGTTATTTCGTGCTTGAATTTTTTCTTCCTTGTCGAAGAGGCAGCAATGGAAATGGGAACCATCTCTCTTGGCATGAGGAATGTGTTGAAAAGCCACAGCA
Organism: Lynx canadensis; assembly: GCF_007474595.2. Taxonomy (NCBI): domain Eukaryota; kingdom Metazoa; phylum Chordata; class Mammalia; order Carnivora; family Felidae; genus Lynx; species Lynx canadensis. Next base: position 79,391,242 of record NC_044320.2, on the reverse strand, counting down.
TGGCCCATCTTAGAGTGGAGGGATTCAGTAGACTGCGGCATGTGTAGCAGCCCGGATTTGTCAGTCCTGTAGTCTTTCCAGTCAGTCTGGATTCATTGGTTGGATGAGCAGAACACCCAGCAACTGCTTTTGTTCCTGGGGAGGCACTGTGGCCAGCATGGAGGTGCCTTTAGCACCTTCACGTGGAATGTGGGCTGGGGTGCCTGCAGAGGCTGGGCGACAGACAATGTGAGGGCTGCAGACACTGGGAGCATATTTGTAGGGTAGGAGCAGCGAGAGAAGCATGAGGCACTATGTTCTGCACGTCAGCTGCGGGAACACCGACCCTCTGGGTGGCAGTACGGAGGCCACCAGAGGCTGGGGCGTTACCAGTTGGAGCCAGATGGTAGAAGGGTTGGACAAGGCCCAGGCTGGCGTAGAGTGCGTGATATTCCTCAGAAGCCGTAAGGTCTCCTACCTTGTTACCAGTATAGTTTAGGCCTCATCGGTCAGCTGAGCCTTTCTCTCTTCCTTCCCGGGGGCCAGGGCAGCATATGGCGGCTTGGAGCCACCATGCCTCCATTCATGTCAGTGACTACTTTGACTGCCTCTTCAGGGGAGGAGAAACACATGTAGCCAAACCCTATGCTTTCCCCCTCCTCCAGCATTACCTTAGCCCAGGTGAGTGATCCCAAAGGAGAAAGCTGTTCCCTTGACTTCCCATCATCAATGGAGTTACCCAAGTTCTTTAGTGTAGAGGTTCACTTCCCGATACCGATGAATTGACTAGTTTCTGCTGTCCAAATTTCCATTTTTAACTCAACCTGTCATTCGCTTTTTTTTTTTTTTTTCCTGTGAAGGGGCTAGAAATGTGACTTTTCTTTTCCATTCATCTCTTCCAGGCCTTTATTGGCACCTTCATGCTTTTCACAGCTCACAGAGTCCAAGCATTTGGATTTCCCACTGGGATTTCTCACCACCTTGACGCTTAAGGTCTCGCCAAATTGGACGAATAGCTCTTTCGGACTCTCGCCATTCACCTCCTCCTTAAAGTTTTTGATGTAAGCATTGGTGCATTTCTTCCTTGGCTTGGGCTCCCAGCTCAGCTTCCCACCCTTGGGAGACTTGAACCTGCTCGCAAGCACTTCATAGTCATAGAGGAGCCAAGGCCTTGTCAGTAGCCTTTTAGGTGTCCAAGTGGACAAAGGCATAACCGTGAGAGCCTTTCTCATCACACACCACCTTGCAGGACAGAATGTTTCCAAAGGCAGAAAAAGTATCATGCATTGCCTTGTTTCCTAGAGATTTGTCCACGTTCTCGCTGAAGACATTCCTCAGAGCAGATTTTCGCGAAGAGGAGGAACGCATGATGCAAAGTGGCTTTCCCTTAATCACATCAAATTTCGTGGTGCCCAAGGCATACCTGGCATCGATAGGCTGCTGGAAGTTGATGGAGTTGTAACCCAGGGGGCACAGGTGATCACGTCAGACCTGGGTGGACAGCACAGGCCCAGCAGGACAGCTTTTCATCTGGCAAGGCCTCCCTGCCTTCCGAGGGTGGGTAAGTCCCATACAGGGGCAGCTAGGGGCAGAAGCGTTGCTCTCCCCTGCCCCCGCCACCCCGAGCCTCACCAGGAGGATGTCCCACGAGGAGCACACAGGTTGAAGGGGGCCCTTCTCAGAGCTGTGGCCCAGGCTGCGCGCACAGTTGGCACGGAGTGAAGCTAAGGGAAGCTGTGGCTCAGAAAGGCAGAGAGTTCCACAGAGGAGTTCAGGGCACGACAGCAACACAGCAGACTTTCAAAACCAATATGATCCTCCTGGGAGCTTGAAATTTTCAATTGTCCTTCACAAGGTGGCCAAAGGCTGCTCCCAAGGGGCCCCTGGGACATTCATTGCTCTGTAGATACAGGCTTCGAGCTCCTGGACGTTTAAGATGCCAACAGCCAGTGGGAGGGGGAAACCAAAAATTTGTAGTTGCCACCGCGTAAACTCTGGGAGGGCTGGGCATGCGGTCATCCCCACACCCAGTGTGGGCAGCTCACAGGCTGGAACAAGGACCCGTGTAGCTGCTGCTGACTCACCAGCCAACTCCAGCCGACCGTGCCAGGAAGCTTCCCTGCCCAGAGTCCAACAAAGTTTCGCATGTTCTCTTTTCCATTCTATTCTATTCTATTCTATTCTATTCTATTCTATTCTATTTATTTTATACTAATTTTCTTAATTATATATATTTTTATTTTAAAGTATGTCTTTTTTCCTTCTTTTCTACTCTTTCTCCTTCTTCCTCCGCTCCCCCTCCTTCTTTTTAATTTCTCCCTCTCTCTGTCTCTCTGGTTAGGCTGCTGGGCCTGAAGCTGATGAGGCCACGGAGTCCTGGGCAGAGAGATGGTTTGATCTTTTCATACCTTGATTTTAAGGTATTTTAGGTGAGACCAGACCTGAGTTTGGTTCACCTCTAACTTTTTCGTGAAGCATGACTCTACACCCAGGAATCGTGAGGCTTCCCACCTGCCTGGGGAGAGTCATTGCCCTGGCTGCATGAGCACGTGGTACTGCTGCCTCTGATCCTCTCATGTGATGCTATGGCTTCCAGAACTTTCCTCCAGACCCTGCATGCCCTGATCAGTACTTGGCTGAACACTCAAAGCTAACTGCAGATTTCTCAATGTCTCACTCTGTGCATCTTTCTCCATTAATATGTTCTCTACTTTCTTTCTTTCTCCATTCATCCATTCATTCATTCACTCAATCATTCGTTCATTTATTTTTATTTATTAATTGTCATTTTAAAGTGTGGGAGTAAACCCCATCCATGTGCATTTCATTGTCTTCTGGTTTTCATGGCTTCATAGAAATAGCCACCTGTTGGGGCGCCTGGGTAGCTCAGCTGGTTAAGCCTCTGACTTCGGCTCAGGTCATGATCTCGTGGCTTGTGAGTTTGAGCCCTACATTGGGCTCTGTGCTGACAGCTCGGAGCCTGGAGCCTGCCTCGGATTCTGTGTCTCCCTCTCTTTTTGCCCCTCCCCTACTTATGCTCTCTCTCTCTCAAAAATAAACATTAAAAAAAATTTTAGAAACAGCCACCTGTTATTCTTCCTGTTGTTCTGTTAAATGTAGCATGCCCTTATTTTCTTTCTACTTTTTATTTTTTTAGATGTTTATTTATTTTTGTAATGCTTATTTGTTTTTGAGAGAGAGAGAGAGGCAGAGCGCGGGTGAGGGAGGGACACAGAGAGAGGGAGACACAGAATCCAAAGCAGGCTCCAGGCTCTGAGCTGTCAGCACAGAGCCCGACGCGGGGCTCGAACTTGTGTGCTGCGAGATCGTGACCTGAGCTGAAGCCAGACGCTTAACCAACATGACCCACCGAGGCTCCCTTCTTCCTGCTTTTTAAATATTTATGCCACTTTGCTTGTTTCGGCTGCTTTATTTCTTCTCCCGTTTTCTTGACCGTGTACTGGTCATTGTGGCATAGTAATAATGCTACTTATCAGAATCCGTGGGGTGAGCAGAAGAGCATTTGGATTAAATTATCTGGGTTAGGGCTAGGTTGCATTCAGGAATGGAAGACCCATCCTGTGTCAATCACAGGCTTGTCCTCTATGCTAGAAGGCTTTTCCTTTTGCACTGAAGAAATGTGGGCTTTCTCTCTCTACCTTTTCATCCAAGACCCCATTTCTCACACTAACCGTGACTTAAAGAAAATCCTTTGGTGTCATCTGGCAGCTGAATGTTCGGGATTTATCAAAAATCCCAATCTGTCCCAACAGCGTACATGGCCCTTAACGCCGCAATAGGTTTTTCCTCCTTCACGAAGAGTCCCTTTGTCTACGACAAGCCTAGTGCTTTCCTTGCCTATTTTTATACTCAACACATGCCTCAGGGAGGAAAGTTGATTTCTGCTCATCTAAAAGAACACTTCACACTATAAAATTTAGTTTCTTTAGAATATTTGTTTCTTCAGATATCTGAAGGGTTATGTATATGTATATGTATATATCTATGTATATGTGTATGTATATGTATGTATCTATATATGTGTATATGTGTATATGTATCTGTATATATGTGTATATTTTTTAAAGTTACTTGTTTTATCTAGTTATCATCTCGGGACAGACTGGAGGCTGTGGCCTATATCTTAAGCGGAAGCAGAATTCCAGGTCTTTCTATTTTATGATAATGAACATACTAGCCTCTTGGATCTTCACAAGTTGTGTTTCATTTCAACATGTCCTCTATTTGCTCTTGGCACCTTCAGGTGTTGGCGTAGTCTGACATTATTTTGTGATTTTTAGCGATGTCCCTTTATCAACCCACCTTCCTGTTTAAAACGTATGTTTACCTGTTCTCTAAAAGCAATCATTCAAGAGACCTAAGGAAACGTTGTCAGTACCTGCTGTATTTGTTTGGGGGGTGGGACTCCTTCCTCCTTCTGGGTACTTACACGCTGTCTGAGGCTCTGCTTTTCCTGAATGACCAAGACTCCTCCTCAGTACCTTACATTCTGGATAAATGCCTCCGTTGCTGCCTATTCGGTGCGGTAGAGGTAAGAGATCCATGAAAAAAATGTATTACCCAGGTTAATGATCCGTATAGTGCTGCCCCAGACCCGCTTGCTCTGAGATTGCCATCTCCCATACTCCTCACCCTGGGATTACTACTCAGGCCAGACCTACTTCAAGCTCTGCAGCATTTCTTTGATTATATGAGCCTTTGGATGTGCTTTTTCTCAGACAATGGATTTTTGTTTAATTAAACCACAAAAAAGTTTAAATCTTTTCTCTTGATAGCACTTTCTTTCTTTTTTTTTTTGTTTTTACCCACTCTCATGACTATTATAGGTTCATTTTCTTCAAAGATGCAGACACACACTCACACACACACACACACACTCAGCATTTTAAAGACTTTCGGGTGGAAGCGTGTTCTCTCGTGTTAACCTGATGTCTGAGAATGTATTAATATACATCCAATACGCGTTATTTGCGTTTCTACGTTTATGTGTATATTAGTGTCCATGTATATTTGTAGGTAACAAGTTAACACTATCTTCCATTATTCCTGTAGTGCACAAACGAGATAGATTCTCACTATGACACGCTGTTACATAGGTAAATGGTAAACGCAGGTATACATGTGCCAAGAAAACAACCCACTTAGCTTATATTTATAGTGTCTGCGTGATCACTTCAAGGAGACAAAGTGACTGAATTCAGCACTGGCCACTGCAACCAGAAGTCATATTCATGTGTTTGCATTCTGAATAATGTTTTGATTGGATTAACGAGTGTCTTAGTACTGTGCATACAGCAAAGAGACTTTTTCTTTACTTGAAAAAATCTAAACCAGAAACCCATGGGAAGGCTCTTTGTTATCTATCAACCAATTTTTGCTTTATTTATTGGTGCCAAGTAAGTAGCATACACATATTTAATACATTGTGATGCTAAATGTTGAAAATCACTCCATCCAACTTTCCCAGTCCTCTTGCAAAGTTTAAACATCTTGCTCCATGCCATTTCCAAATAATTTGTGTACAGTGTAGTTTTCATCCTACTCACCACTATTATATCATTTCATTATCATTTGAGGCCTGTTATATAGTTAAAATTTTTATAATATAGTATTCTACTAAATATACGTACAAACATTTATGTGCTGGGGGCACGTGGGTGGCTCAGTCAGTAAAGCAGCTGACTCTTGACTTGAGCTCAGGTTTGTGAATTCAAGCCCACGTGGGGCTCTGCGCTGACAGTGTGGAGCCTGCTTTGGATTCTCTGTCTCCCTGTCTCTCTGTGCCCTTCCCCCCACTCGTGTTCTCTCTGTCTCTGTCTCTGTCTCTGTCATCAAAATAAATAAATAAACAAACATTTAATAAAACGTTTATGTACTGGACGCTTACCTCCATATTTTGCAACTATAAAAAAATGAAATAATGTCATACTCTTGAGTCCTTTGCTTTCACATATTTACTAAGCTTTTATGTTAGTCTAGCTCTGTGATAAGCACTGTAGTGTTATGGTGGAAGGACAGACACTCTTAGTCCCCTTATGGAATTTACAGTTTAGAAAGGGAGGCAGATAATTTAAAATAAAGGAAAATACACATCATAAGTATTGAAGAATGAGTAGAGTAGGTGTCAGGTTATGAGGAGAACGAAGGTGAAAGAGAAAGGGAACACTAAGATTTCAGGCAAATAAAAAAGCAGCTATATTTCATCACTGAAAAGAAATGAGCCATCACCCCACGAAAAGGCATGGAGAAACCGTAAGTCTGCATGATCAAGTGAAAGAAGTTAATCTGGAAAGACGCCATGATGTGTGATTTTTCCTTTATGATGTTCTGGAAAAGGCAAAACTACGGAGACAGTGAAAAGATCGGTGGTTGCAGGGGAGCGTCAGTGGAGAAAGATGTGTTAGCAAAGCACAGAGGGTTTTAGGGTAGTGAAAACACTGTGTATGCTATTATAATGATGGACGCATGTCCTTGTGCACTTGTCCACCCTGTAGAATGTACAATGCCAAGAGCGTACATAATGAACTTCGGGTATGGATTTTGAGTAATTATGATGTGCCAATGCAGATTCATTCTTGGTGAAAAAATATATATACCACTCTAGTGTGTGATGTTGATGATGGGGGAGGCTACTGATGAATAGAGACAAGGGTTACACTGGAAATCTCTGTACCTTTCTCTCAATTTTATTTTTTGTTAACATTTATTTACTTTTTGAGAGATAGGAAGAGACAGGGCACGAGCAGGGGAGGGGCAGAGAAAGAGGGAGTCACGGATTCCGAAGCGGGCTCCAGACTCCAAGCCATCAGCACAGAGCTGGACGCGGGACTCGAACTCGTGAACTGTGAGATCATGACCTGAGCTGAAGTCGGAAGCTCAACTGACTGAGCCACCCAGGCGCCCCTAAAATTTATTGTAAAGCTAAAACTCCTGAAAGTTAAAATCATCTTAAAAAGCAGCTATGGGATCAGAACTAGAGGCAAGATGGAGCTTACAGTGAACTCAGACAAATGTCGTGTTGTTATAACTGTAGGAGCATCTGGGAGCCGAGTGACAGCTGAGGACAGACAGATGGACAAGGCCAAAGTCATGTTAAGGAAAGCTGAGATAATTTCCTTAGGATAAATTCTGCGGGATTAAATTATTGTCAAAAGTAATGAGTGTTCCTTTTCTCTCTTATAGCCATATGTATGGGAATTAAATGTACTCACTTAAAAAATGCAAATTGGTTATGTAAATATCTGTTTATTTAACACCCACTTAGTTTTCAATGACAAATGATGCTTCTTGTGTTATACATAATAAAAAATAATGAATGTGGAATCCATTTACTCTGTTCCATTTTGTTTATTTTTATGATCATGGCACGCCACACTGATCACCCTCATTTAACAAACTAATATTCGTATGTCAGTAACTATAGTAGCATTTTCTTGGATCAATTATGTTTTCATCACATAAAGTCTAATTATTCAATCATTTGTCTTGGCAAATACATGCTTAAAACCACAATGTGACACACATTACGGTAGGTGCTCATAATAGGTCAAAAAAAGCTCCTTGCATCCTTTCCCAGTGGGGTCTACGTTTGGGAAGAGAGACAGACATTAATAAAAGAGTCACTCAGATAAATACACAGTTACACTCTTTAGAAGTACTATCAAGTAGGAATACAAGTGCTATAATTTTATATCATCATGGGAAAATCCCAGCGAGCAAAGCAGAGGATACTTCCATGAGGACACGGTGATTAGCTGACACAGGAAGGAAAAAGTAGAGTTACCTGGAGAAAGAGAGGGAGGAGATAACAGAAAATGACAGCAAGTAAAAAAGACGGCCAATGATGTGGCTGATGGACATGAGAACATGGCGGTGGGGAGACAAAACTTAGCAGGTGGTGGTCAAGGCAATTGTGACATAATAGAATGCAGGCCATGACTAGATATACATTTAAAAATAAAAATCCTCTAGTTGTAGCAAATGAGGGTGAAGAGACAAGAACTGATATAAGAAGGTCAGTTTGGAAGATATTACAGAAGTCCAGATGAGAGATGATGGCCACCCAGAAGCAGGTATGATGGTACAATGGAAAATAATAGATGACTTTTGAGAGAGAAGAATTACGATGAAAAATTAACTAGACTTTGTTATTCAGTTTAGACGGATATATATATTCGATCACATAGAGAGTTCTTTTTCAATTTTTTCTGATCATTTTGATGGTCTATTACGTAACAACTCTTGTGCTTTTATGATGTTACTTTTTTATTCTGTAAGCATTTTGTACTTTTATACAGTTGACCCTTGAACAACATGGTGTTAGGGGGACTGACCCCATGCAGTCTAAATTCTATATGTAACTTTTGACTCCCCCAAAACTTAACTACTCATAGCCTCCTGCTGACTGAAAGCCTCACTGATAACATGAACAGCCGATGAACACATATTTTGTGTGTTCTATGTATTGTATACCGCATTCTTCCGGGAAAGTAAGCTAGGGAAAAAACTTTTAAGAAAATCATAAGGAAGAGAAAATACACTTACAGCCTTGTACTGTACTTACTGAAAAAAAAATCCCCGTGTAAGTGGACCTCTGCAGTTCAATCCCGTGTTGTTCAAGGTACAGCTGTATATCAAGTATAACATCTATCTATCGACATCTTAAGGATCTAAAGTTATTGGGATGATGTTTCTATTTTTTGTTTCTACTTGCCCTCATCCATCGTGGCTTATTTCCTTGTACACCACATTTTGCTGGTATGCTTAAATACGATCGGTCTTGGTGTGTGTCCTGAGGGCTTGTAGTGGCCACGTTTTCTTCCAGAGAAATTTATGGCCCTTTTTATGGGAAGCGGGGATTCCTCCTAAAAGTGGATCAGTGTAGTACCCCCTCAAGATTCTTAGACTTACTAGTCTAGATTCCTCTTCTAGAGGAATGTATTTGAGGTTTATAAATGTATTTGAGGTTTATAAAATTCCTTTTTTTAATCTGGCTCCTAACGCAAAGCTTAATTGCTACCTCACAGCGTTCCTATTTGTGTTCACCCTCGCATAATCCTTTTCGTTTTTTATGGTTAACCGTCACTGATCCTTGTCATCGGGTAACAATTTTGAGAAGAAGGTGATGAAAGGGTCCGTGTTTTTACCCCAGTTCAGGGCCTTCACTGATTTCTAATTCAAAAGATCTTCAGCCGACCATCAGCCACTGACCTTTTAGCTTGTGAGTTTTTTGTACCGTTAAAAGCATTTGTAAGAATTGGTACTTTACCATTTTATTCTTACTTACAGTGTATCATTCCAATGCTAAAAATAAAATTACTAATTTCCTACATAATAATTCTGTTTTGCAATTCTTATGTTGAATCATTGAGCTATTTTAGAAATCTTAGATTAGAGAATCTCAGTGACCTTAGTTTTCTATATCCTACAGGCTGTATTTCTGTGTTTGCTATTTTGCTTCCTAATCGTGTCAGATATTTATTGCTGCATAGAAATTATTCCCAGCTAGGCTAAAATAGACTGAAATAATAGGGAAACAAGGGGACCAGGGAATCTTTAAGCAGGGGCGGTACACTGCAACTGAGGGGCCAAATCTAGGCTGTCTCCTGATTTTATAAATAAAGATTTATGGGATCGCCTCCAAGCACATGCATTGTGTATCATCTATACCTGCTTTCACAATACAAAGGCAGAGTTGAGACAAGATGACATAGAGTGTGTCGTTCACAAAGCTAAAATATTTACCGTCTGGCCATTTACAGCAAAAATGTGCCTATCCCTGGTTTAAAACATGATTCAAAAGTACAATAAACTATACCTATTGCATTACCATTTTATTTTCTTATTTCACTTCCCAGAGTTTTGCATTTTCGAAAATGTATACAAGGCTGGAGGTGCTATCTTTATAGACTATTTTTAAATTTAATTAGCGCAACTGAGATTGAATTCTTCATTCTTCATTGATGATGGCAAAGTGCAAAAAAGGCAGAGTAGACAGGTCACAAGTATCAGAAAAATCAGAAAATGAAAGCGAATAGCAGCGCTTGAAACTATAATAAGGATAGCAAACTTGATTGCATAGATGCAATATCAGATGCATTTTCAGGGGACAGTATCCTAGATGAATTGTCTCGAACTTAGGAATATATAAATAGATAATGTATACTGAAGGAAGAAAGGAAATATGATGTTCATAACAATTTAGTCATTTTACAGGAAGCACTTCCATTTTCTGACAAGATCCTGGCCCATCCCAGTTTGTTAGAAAGACATGTCAGAGAAATTTTGTATTCTTCATTATGTTTATGTACCAAAATTTACTTGATATTCTTCAGAAGTGGACAAATGATGAAGACAAGTGACGAAATAAAGGTGGTTGGAAGGAAATAAATGATGTGGATATAAAAAGTTATGGGATAAATCATTCTAAATGATGCTTATAAATAAAAGAAAAAAGCCCCGAACGGTAGCAACATAGCAAAAAGGACGGTGCTCTTCTCTTCAGATTTATTATTAGCCATCCCAGGTTTCAAAAATTATTAAGGTATTGGATTTTGATGGTGCAATTTCAGAATCACTGGTAGTGATAAGCTAGAATTGACATATTTGGAATTTCATACTAGTATTAACAAGATGGATATATTCCAGATCCATACATGACAATTGATGAGTGGTTACTTGCATTCAGAAGACATTGTCCATTAGGTTACATATAAATTGCAACCCAGGGATCTAAATTTTGAGTTTGCCATGATTAAATTTTTATCACAATTTTCATTATTTTTTAATTCGTACTCATATAAAATTAATAAAATAAAGTATAAAGAATGAAAACGGGTTCATTGGACCCAGAGGGCAAATGTTGATGCCTTTATCTCCAAGTATATAGACAGTTAATTCCCGGATACTGGATTTAATTAGTTGAGATTTTTATGTGACATAACTCATTTGTCCTACACTCTGAATGCTATTGACAAATGAAGAGCGTCCTTTTAATATATTTATTAGAAGACAATTCCAAGAAGAAAGTTCTCCGAGCATATCACTTGAAATGAATCCCCTCTTGGACAGGGGTTGTGCTTGGCAGGGAACGTGTGAGGAAAAGGAGGAGTTACCCTTTAGTGACAGTGAGATGCCTTGGCATCACATTTGCTTACTCTACTTGCCTCTAGTGCTAGGCTAACCTTCCCCCGCCTCATCTTTCCTCCTGATTCCTTCATTCTCTTCTTCTAAGTCACATCCAGTCCTGATGAGTTGTGAATAACTCTAAGACTGGGCAATATCCCCCAGGTGTGATGAGACATAGAATGGTTATGAACCACACGTTCTCACTGAACTCTGTGAACCTGAGGAAATGCTTTGGTAGGCACAAGTTTTTATAAAATATGCTTTGAGTTCATGGATCAAAGACTTATCCCCACAGCACTAGTCCAACTTCGGTGGCCTTTCCGGAATACATGATGACACTTCAATGTCTTTATGAAAAACAAATCCTCTAATACCCATTATGATGAGATTCATGCTATTTGAATAATTCCCCTGATTGGGGATTGTATGGGATTTCATTTTCTACTACAAATTCAATCACAATGGTGTATTTTCCCTGGATTCCTGAGATTTCCAACTTATTCTCCTAGCTTTGGTCAAGGCTTGTTCTATCATTTTGCCTCAAAAATTTAATTTTTAATTTCTGACATTTTTTGGTTCTGGGAAATAATTTATGTCAAATGAATTTATTAAAATTAATGAATTATGATTTTTTAATAAATTATATTATTAAAAACTAATAAGGTACTGCATATATTTTATTTGATTCCTGCAGGATAGAAAGGACAGAATAGATAGTAGGATAGTCAATGTGATAGAAGCTTAGAAATTGCCAGAATTGATGGATCATGCATTCGAGCCCATAAATACAAAGCAATCCTTTAATTGACACAGTTTTGTCAAATTGCATGCAGAATACTAAATATACAAAGAATGATTAAGAGTAACTAGGAAAAAAAACAGAGTACCTAATAAGCAGCAGAATTCTCAACAGCAATAGTTGAAGTTACAAAATATTGGAATGCTATCTAAAATACTCAGGAAAAGTAATTTCCTCGTTAGTAAGCCATAATCAGTTGATTGTCATTCAGGAATGAATGAGAAATAAAACACTGAAATGTAAATATTAATGATAGAGTGTAGCGCCATTTTTGGTGTTTAGCTACTGACTCCTTTCCTCCCTGGCCTATATCTAGACAGGTTCAGAAGAAAATCATGCACATGCAACTACTCACTTTGACACCAGTGGGAAATTAAAATTTCCTGCCTGGGAAATTGTCCTTAGTCCAACCGCTGGCCATTATGGAAGTCCAAAGTTCTCCTACTTTGACCAAGCCAACCTAGACAAGCTTGTGCCCACAGAGTTCTTCCCGGGAACGCCTGGTGTGAAAGATCTTTGCAAAATAATTGTTATAAGATGTACTTCAAATTTCAGTTTACCAGAGTGAAAATATTTACAGTTTATCACATCATAAGAAAAACAGAGCTAATGATTACTTGGGGACCTCCCTAAATAGAGTATGCATGTTAGATATTTAGGAGTAGCTTTGAAAAGAACAGAAATTGAATACTGAACTCCCACACTTGTACAGGAAAATGAGAATGAAGGAACGCAATCAATCCAACAGAAAAGGAGAAAGAACAAAAAAGAGGAGCAGCTTGATATATAGAGAACTTAAAATAAAAAGGGAAAACTTCTGGGGCGCCTGGGTGGCTCAGTGGGTTAAATGTCCAACTTCGGCTCAGGTCATGATCTCACGGTTCGTGGGTTCAAGCCCCGCGTCGGGCTCCGGGCTGACAGCTCCGAGCCTGGGGACTGCTTCAGACTCTTGTCTCCCTCTCTCTGTCCCTCTCCTGCTTGTGCTCCATCTCTCTCTCAGGTCTCTCAAAAATAAATAAAACCTTTTAAAAAAAGGAATACATCCAAGTAGGACATGCAGTTAATACAGCTTTATGTTAACCCCAAATCCATAATATGAGAATCTGTATTTTTTAAATCCCCAGGGGCAATGTACCCATTGTGAAATGCTGACACAACATTTTTTTTTTTTAATCTACTTGCGGTGATAGGTCCAGTGACCTGAAAAGGTGAATGAGAAATCGTTTTGGATATGTTGTTTTATAAAAAAAATATATATATATATATATATATAGCCTCATCCATTGGCATGTACTTTCCTTCTATCCCCCATTTCCATCCCAGCCACTATTCTCTGGTTGCCTAATGGAGAAATGATGCCTGCAAATAAAGCAGGTATTTTGCATCTGTGAGGCTGAGTCACATGTGAGGAAGGGTGAACGAGGACCCCCAAGTGTCCTCGCCTTCGTGACTTATTCAAGCAGCTATACCTGTCCTGGAATGTCTATCTCTGACAGTCTTGTTGTTACACAGGAAAAGCCAACGCCCCACTTGATTAAGTCACTATAAACAGCTTCTGGTTGTATGCAATCAAACACAAGGCAAAATGATAAAATCAGTCATCTTATACGGATGAAAACATATTAAATATGCTTTTACAAAATAGAGGTAATAGAATCGGATTGTAAAAACGAGTCAATCAACAAATAAATTGAAACAACACAAAAATCCTTCCATATCCTGTTTAAAAAAAAAACACAACCCAAAATTTAAGGACAAAAGAAGTGCTGGAAATGAATGTGTGAAAAATGACACCATAGTAAGTATTCTGGACATTTTTGCTTACTCCTTTGGATTTACTCTCCACTATTTTCCAGTTGGCTCTGTGCCCTAGGAAGCTGACCTTTATTGGGCTCATCATCAGCTTCTAGTATTTTCTGGCTTCCTGTTGGGTTTATCCCATAGGATTGTAGCAGGAGATCAGGAATAAAGAAGGAAAGAGGTTAAAATGTCTACTACCCTGGGTACTTAACTGCTGATTTGCTCCACTTGGCTGTGTCCGTCAGTGGAATACTATAATTCTATAATTCTATTGGGTGGTTACCTTATAAAGATCCCAATATGCTCTGTTTCTAGTAGCTGAGTACTTCCCTGTCTCCCCAGGTTTAGGTAGAGACTGGTCCCGAAAAGGCCTGCAAAGTAAAAGTATCCTACGGGGGCGCCTGGGTGGCTCAGTCGGTTCAGTGTCCGACTCTTGGTTTCAGCTCAGGTCATAATCTCTCAGTTCATGAGTTCAAGCCCTGCATCCGGCTCTGCGCTGACAATGCTGAGATTCTTTCTCTCCCTCTCTTTGCCTCTCTGTCTCTCTTCTCCCTCTCTCTCATTCTCGCTCTTTCAAAATAAATAAATAAACTTAAAGAAAGGTACCCTATTGGGTCTCTTTTAGCGTGATACCTTCTTATGAGTGATGATATAAAATGCAAATATCTTTAAACCCTGAGCGGGTGGCTCAGACTTCTCCATGGTACCTGCTTCTAACTCTTCATCCACTTTCCCTCAATTCATACTTGCAGCTTATGGGGAATTCTACTTAACAGAGAAAGAGAACACACGAGCCCGATTGAGAGATGAATTCACATCATGTGTGATATTGGCCACAAATGGATGGTCACTATCTATACCCAGTGGTGACTGCAAACAATACTAAGAAAGAAAATCATAGCAATGTATAGAATTTATTGGCCTTGATAGGAAAGGGACATGGCTTGAAGTTTGGGTACATATTGATACATAGGTAGTGGTTAATTAGTTGGAAAGTAAAAGATTAGAAAATTGGTGAAAAGAAGGATTAAGGGAGAAAGATGTGTGAATGGACCTCTTGGAACTAGCACAGGGTATAAAGATATTTGGATTTCATATTATTGCTCATAAGAAGGCATCACACTAAAAGAAACCCAAAACTCAGACAGGCAAGGTGATCCAGACACTCCATTGCTTCATCAAAAGACTCATGTGCAAAGGACCCTTAGCACTACTTTTATTCAACAGGCATATCTTATTCTATGCATGGGCCTGATATCATTTGCATTTCCCCCAGGGCAGCTGTCTCCTTAGAAGTCTTCACGGAGAGAGATTCACTTCACAACTCATTCATGTGGTTGTCTCTACTTGGTCAGTTGGCCAGAGGCCTCTTTCCGTTCTTTGACTCATGGATCTCTTTATAGCCACACCTTATGACATGGAAGGTAGTTTCCACCCGTGAAAATGAGCAAGAGAGCGATATTCAGCACAAAACACTGAAGCCACAGCCTTTTTGCAAACCTAATCTTAAAAGCCATATCCTCTCACTTTGCTATAGTCTATTCATTAAAACTGAGTCATGAGATCTAGCTTGCGCTCAAGGCTTGGGGAATTCAAATGAGTGTGGATATCAGGAGTTGGGACTCAGTGGAAGCCATTGCAGAGAGTGCCTACGTTTGAAATATACAACTTATTGCATAACCTTATTTTTATGATCTTTGACCACAGATTCTGGAAGCTCACCTTATTCGGAAAGCATAGCTCCCACCCATCACCCTTTCTACACTTAGACTTTGACTGGACCACACATTTTATAAAGGCCGATTGGTCAATTGCTAAAGACACCTTCCTTCACAAAATATCTATTTATTACATTTAACATATGCATTTATCTAAGAAGAAGAATGTGTACTCTGCAAAAAAAAATTGCTTCATAAATGGTAAAGTAATGTTTTAATACATAACAACATAAATCTCAAGTTGTCTGTGGATGTATTGCCTAGAGAATATAGAATGCAATAAGAAAGTAAAATATTCGGGGGTGCCTGGGCAGCTCAGTCAGTTAAGCATCCAAATCTTGATTTTGGTTCAGGTCATGAGCTCACGGGTGTGTGAGATCTAGCCCTGCATCAGGCTCTGTGCTGAAAGTATTGAACCTGTTGGGGATTCTCTCTCTCTCTCTCTCTCTCAAAAGAAATAAATAAAAAATAAAAAAAGAAAGTAAAATATTCAGAAGATTCTGAAGAGTTAGTAAACAGACTAAGAAAACTAATAATCAATATTGTGAACCATGTGCAAGTCAGGGCTTCAGTAAACTAGTTGTTTAACTCTCTTAATCCTTAAAATGCGAGGGGTAGGTACTTTTATCACTCAGATTTTAGAATAAGGACACCGAAGCTGAGAGAGACTAAGTGGGTTCCACAGCCAGAAGATAGGAAGCTGGGATTTGAAGCCAGTTTAGAAAACAAGAGTTTGAAAACTAAATTGGGAAACCATCCAGTTAACCACCTTCCTTCTCTCCCAGACCCACTCAATGAAAACTGTCATTGTCCATTGGTTTTTGTGCACCAATTACCGACCTTAGTTTTATCTCTGTCAGACTTGTAGCTTACCTCTACTAGTCTGCATTTTCTGGTGCCGACGATTCAGTCAGCCATTTCGACATATTGAGTCGTCGGCCTTCCCACCGGTGCAAGACGAGGACCGTTCATGCATAAGCTTCCCTCGTGTATATTTCCCATGGCACCGACTGTTTCAGTCTGTTAAGGCTGGCATAACCAAAGTACCACAGGCCGGGTGACCTAAGTAAAATTTATTTCCTCACAATTTGTGGGCCAGAAGTCCTCCATCAAGGTGTCGACAGGAGCGGTTTCTTCGGAGGCCTCTATTCTTGGCTTGCAGATGTTTTTTTTTCTTCCTGTGTCTTCACATCATCTTCCCTCTGTGGCTATGTGTCTGTGTCCTGTGTGTCTCATCTCCTCTGATTATAAGAACACCAGTCATATTCAATCAGGTCCTATCCTGGTGACCTCATTTCACCTTAAGTATCTCTTTAAAGACTCTGTCTCCAAGTACAGCCACATGGGAGGTACGGGGGGTTAGGGTTTCAATCAGTGCCCTGGGACTTCGTATGGATTTACAGTGGACACGATGCAACCCATGATATTGGCTAAGCAGAAGGAGGAGATTCGCAGAAAATGTAAATGAGAGGGAAATATAGCTTTACAGCTATTCTTTAAGGCACAGCAACTGCACATGGGTACACTTAATAATTCTGCAAAATAATGATGCAATACACATGGAATTAAGCACTATAATATTTTCCTAAATTGTAAGCCCTTATACAACCTGTTATGAGAAACAGGAAGTCATCTTAGGAACTGCAGAAAAGAGTGCACATTGATGACTTTTCAGTTTGTCGCTTAATATTGGTAAGATTTTAAAAGCAGAACACTGTGAAGTCAGAAAAATACAATTCTATGGTCATAAGACAAAACGCTAAAGTCATAATCAATAGGCTTTGACTGGAGCCATAAGAAATTATTCCAATAATCTTTAAATCCGGTATTGTGCTCACACAATGAATTGTTAATAGCATAGTCCTTTCTTGGGTTATTTCTGAATATAAGGTTCTGATAGTGGTTTACAAAGCAATCTTCAAGATGTTGCCTATACTACACCATTCTTTTTTCAGTGAAAGTATGAAGTTGCCAGTGTTCCAAAAAATCAGTTACATTTCCAGTTCGCTTGGATAATTAATTAGTATTTACTACCCACTCACTCAAAACTGTTTTTTCTGTTCCCCATTTTTCTCATTTTTTATGCACATACCTTTCACCTATTTCCAATTTCATGCTGAATAAAGAGGGTCTATTTCATAACGAAGAGTCGAAGTGTGGTAGAAAAGGTTAAACTGTGTAAGGATGCAAGAGTTAACACACAGTAATCATTCCTGGAAGCTGTCTACAGACCTTTCAGGTTTACTGAGATGCTCACTACTCACAATGAATTTAACACACTGAAATGGTCAATGTTGAAATATTTATTCAAAGGCGAACATACACATAATACACATACACTCGGACAAACCTAGAAATTTAAGTTTAAAGAAATGTATTCTGCTTGTAGAAATGTAACTGAGTTAATTAATTTTTTCAGATAATTATAGATTCACCTATCGTGGTAAAAATAATATAGGTCTTCTACACTCTTCACCAAGTTCTCCAAAATGGTAACATATCGCATATTGATAATAGCATAATACCACAACCAGGAAATTGGCATTGATGCAATCTACCAATATGTTCAAATTTCATCTGGTTTTTAAAGAGAGAGAGCATGAGCAGATGAGGAGCAGAGGGGGAGAGAGAGAGAGACAGAGAGAGAGAGAGACAGAGAGAATCTCAAGCAGACCCATGCTTAGCCTGACACAGGGATCGATCCCATGACCCTGGGATCATGACCTGAGCTGAAATCAAGAGGCAGACGCTCAATTGACTGAGCCACCCAGGTGCCTCAGATTTCATCACTTTACTTGCACTTATCTGTGTGTTTGTGTGTGTGATTAGGTCTAGTACATATCAGACGTTTAGATTTGTGTGCCCATCACCTCACAACATACTGAATAGTGAAGATACCTAACAGTGTCATCATAAGGATTCCTTGTGCTACCCGTAGATAGAGCTCCCTCAATGCAGGCAATCACTAACTTGTTTTTGACCTCTAGAATTTTGCCATTGCAAGAATGTCATGGAAATGGAATTAGACACTATTGAACCTTTTGCAATTGGCATTTTTCATCAGCAATATCCCCTTGAGATCTGGCATTTATCAGTATTTTCTTGTCTTCATTGCTGCATAGTATCCCATGTACTGATTGATGATTGATGTACCATATTTATTTAATCGTTTATTTGTTGTTGGACATTTGGCTTGTTTCCTGTTTTTGACTATTACAACTGAAGCTATGAGTGTTTATGTGTAGGTTTTCATTTCTGCTGGATAAATACCCCCAAATTTCAATATGTGAATACATCACAATTATTCTTTTCTTTGGTAATAGATAACCGTGTTGCTTACGGTTTGTTGCTATTGCAAACATTTTTTGCTTTGCGCATTTTTTGTGTTGCACTTCTACTGATAACTTCATTCTTAAAAATTTTTCCAAGCTTTTATTTAAATTCAAGCTAATTAATGTACAGTGGAAAATTAATCTCAGGTGTAGAATTTAGGGATTCATCACTTACATAAAACTCCCAGTGCTCATCACAAGTGCCCTCCTTAACCCCCATCACCTTTTTAACCCATCCCCCCCCCACCTCCACTCCAGTAACTATCAATTTGTTCTCTATAGTTAAGAGTCTATTTCTTGGTTCGTCTCTCTTTTCCCCCTTTATGCTCATTTGTTTTGTGTCTTACATTCTTGATATGAGCGAAGTCATATGGTATTTGTCTTTCTCTGGCTGACTTATTTTGCTTAGCATAATACTTTCTACCTCTGTCCATGTCGTTGCAAATGGCAAGATTTCATTTTTTTGGATCAGTGAGTAATATTCCATTGTATATATTCACCACATCTTCTTTATCCATTCATCATTGATGACCATTTGGGATCTGTCCATAATTTGGCTATTGGTGATAATGCTGCTAATAAACACCGCGGTGCTTATATCCCTTTGAATCAGTATTTTTGTATCTTTTGGGTAAATACTTAGTAGCGCAATTGCTGGATCATAGGGTAGTTCTGTTTTTAACTTTTTGAGAAACCTCCATACTGTTTTCAGAGTGGCTGCACCAGTTTGCATTCCCACCGGCAACGTAAAAGGGTTCCCCTTTAACGAATTTTTCTAGTGAATTATCTCGCAAACTTTTATGTATCATCAATAATTGGGAAATAGTGATAAAACTTCCTCTCTATTATCATAGATTTGTTAGTATTTCCTTGCAGGTCTATTAGAGTGCAAATTCCCTATTTTAAGGCCATGGTACTCACTGGATATAAGTTTTAAATTATGGCTTTTTGATTGATTGATTCTCTGATCCTAATGTAGCAGCCAGTTTATCTTTGTAATGCTTTTTTTTACCCTTTAAAGCCTATTTTCTTCTTATATTCATGTGGCTATACAACTTTATTTAACTTCTATAGGCCTGGCTTATTGTATTCTACATTTTATTTTCTGCTTTGCACCTGGGTTATGCCATCTTTTCAAAAAGCTAATTTGACAATCTATAATTTTTCAATGAATAGTTAATCCCTACATTAATAATATAGTAATATATTTGGATTTATCTCTACCTGATTTAGGGAATTTATGTGTAGGTTTCTCTCTCAGTTTCTCTGTCTCTCTCCTTTCTGGCATTTCTTTTGATTAATTTCTCCGTGTGAAATTTCCATTACTCCAAGGCTTTGCATCTGTGATTCTGATGTCTAGCATTCCTTCTGGCTTTAATGGTATCATTTTATTGTTATTTTTAACTTTTGTTTGCTTTGTTTTGCTTAATTTGAGCTCATATTTAGGGAGAATATTTGGAACTCTTGAGTCCTGGGCTGCAGGTTGTTTCCTTAGGAAAAAATTAGCATTTGTTTCTGCTAGGTACCTTGTGGCCTTATAGACCTGAATCTACTTTTAAATAAATTCTGCTGAGGTTTCCAGAAACACAGATAGTTTGAATTCAGTCTCCAAACTCATGTGAAGCCTGGATTTTCATTACAAATTCTCAAGGGCATATTTTTCTATTTTTTTTCTACCTGCACCAAGTGAAAGCCATGAACATTTCCTTGCAATCCCTTAACAACAGAGCAAACCTTTTTAAATTTATGAATTTAATCAACAAGTATTTATCGAGCACCTGTTCTCAGTCTCTTAGAACCTCTTGAACACCGTTCTAAGTGCTTTGATGCATTAGTAAACAACACAGAGAAACTTCTCTGGCCCTGTGGAATTTTATATCCAGTATGATAGACATAAAATGAAATACAAAATAATAAGCAAATAAATTACATGGTATGATAGAAGGTAATAAGTGCAACCAAAGAAGGATAAGGTAGAGCACGCTAAGGGGGGTAAGGAAGCAGTATTTGTCTTATCTTATCTTTTCA
The DNA here is from genome assembly GCF_007474595.2 of Lynx canadensis. Classification (NCBI taxonomy): domain Eukaryota; kingdom Metazoa; phylum Chordata; class Mammalia; order Carnivora; family Felidae; genus Lynx; species Lynx canadensis. Next base: position 79,370,438 of record NC_044320.2, on the reverse strand, counting down.
CATATTTTTTTCCTACCATTGGTGATGCTGAACAGACTCCTGTTTTGAATTGCATGATACGGTTTTATAACCACATGCAGTGTGCCTAGCGAGTGCTCCTTTTGTGCGTGCGTTATGTCTTCTAATCCTCAAATCTATTTAAGAGTACTTGCTATTAGTAGTAACGAATGATCCAAAAAGCTGGCAGGTGATAAGGCTGAGACACGAACAGACATAATGATTCCAGTACACTTTAATTTGTACACAGTGGAGCACCAAAAAATTCTTAATTAGGCGGACAGTAAAATTCACTGGTTCCTATAATCTAGGAAAATGGCTTCTTCAGAGAATCCAGAGATTTGAAGGATATCAACTAACTCTCTTAATTTCTCTCTCCCCTTACCTAAACTCTTGGTTCCATTTTTTCCCTTTTTTTCCTCTTTTAGCCTCACTTTCTACTACATATACGCTTCTTCCTCCAGGCAGGGGCTGGGAGGTCTAGAAGGAAGAAATGGCTACAGACCCTTCCAGGACTATGTCATCATTGATCAGTGATGCTTTATCGAAAATAGTTTTGTTATTAAAATTGTATTTTCCCTGAGTGAGTCACCAGCACATCCATGGATAAATAGCCAACCAGGCTAATGGGATGTGATCATTGGAAGCCCTATCACAACCAGAGAAGGTAAGAAAGAATTTTCCCAAAGGATATTTGGTAAGTGCTTTCACATACAGCTGTGCAGGGCCCAAATTCTACAGTTCTCTTGGTGAGGAGTGCAGTCTTGGAAGGATTATAAACAGTATGAGAGTACAAATACAAAACAAAACAAAACCAAAAACACAGAAACTATGTCTGAGAAAACATGTGCATGTGCCTACAAGAAAGTAGTAAGTGGTTTTGTTTTACACAGTTAATGTAATTTCCCCCTTCTTTCATATTATTTTAAAACCTACAAGGAATCAGTTAAGGTACTCCATGGTCTCACAAATAAAATTGCGGGGTTTTTTAATGTTTATTTTATTTATTTTTGAGAGAGAGAAAGACAGAATATGAGCAGGAGAGGGATAGAGAGAGAAACACACAGAATCCAAAGCAGGGTCCAGGCTCTGAGCTGTCAGCAGAGAGTGCAACACGGGGCTGGAACCCGCGAACCCTGAGATCATGACCTAAGCTGAAGTCGTTCGCTTAACTGACTGAGCCACCCAGGGCCCCAGTAACTGTCATTTTTGGAACAGAGGAAATCTAGAGTAGAACGTTGTCATTCAAAGTATGGTTTTGGACTATGTGTCATCATTAGTTGGGACGCACTAGAAATTTGGAATCTCAGGCTCCATACTGAATCAGTGATTCCTACGCACTTCTGCTTGAATGAAGGGTAAAGATACAGTCTCCAGGAGTACCTTGGTAAGTTTCTTATCCGGACTTAAACACGTAACAAGCTAAGTGATGTTGAACAAATTCCTTAAATTCTCTTCGAGTTTTACTATCTTCTAAGTAGGGTGGGGCTGAGACAGAAAACACTTCAATATTAAAAAAAATAAAATATGTGTAATACACTTATAATGCATGACACATTCAATACAAATGGCATTTATTTTTATTTAATCTGCAAATTTAAGCCAGTCTAATCATAACCTCTCCTAGTAGAACATTCATGTTCAAACCATGATAGAAAAAAACATGTGAACGAGTATGCTGTTTAGTATCCCAAGTATAGCGAACATTAACATTCTTTTTGATTATTTTAGTTTTTGACTTAATCACTAATTCAGGTGCTAATTATCGCAAATTTGTTTATATAAAAACCCAACGGATGTATAAAATTGCGTAACTTAATATTTATGAAATGCCATTTTCTATAAATATTTAAAACTCATATAAGGCCATTTATAAAGTAAAAGTATGAATGTTATACGTTCCTCAATATTACTATAAAAACCATAATAACTATGAATATTAAATTTATTTTCATGTTTAATATATTTCTAAAAATATGACATGATAATGTTGTTTTGATTAAGAAATAATCTAGCTTAATGTTTCTTTAACTGTGCTCCAAAAAGCACTAATATCACTCAAATAAATCAGAATTTACCATGAGTGATAAAAAAGAGAAGGATAGACGTTGGGGAAGGATTTCCATGGCCAAATATGTTTTTAACATTGATTTATTTGAGAGAGAGAGAGAGAGAGAGAGAGAGAGAGAGAGACTGTGTGAGCGGGGGAGGGGCAGAGAGAGAGGGAGACACAGAATCTGAAGCAGGCTCCAGGCTCTGAGCTGTCAGCACAGAACCCAACATGGGACTTGAACTCACACACCGTGAGATCATGACCTGAGCTGAAGTTGGATGTTTAACTGACTGAGCCACCCAGGTGCCCCAAATATATTTTTGAACTGCCACAAAATAATCTCCCTCTTAAAGTTCATTATGAAACTTAATATACTCAAACTTTTAAAAAAAGACTTCATAAAGAGCTATTGATGTTTTATATACCATGTATCATGGAGACCAGTGAAAGGACCAATCTCTCCTTTCATGAGGCTTACACATAGTGGGGAGCATAAACACTGATAAAATATACATTTATTGCAATTATTGATATAGTTGGCATTTAATCTATAATTTTGCTATTTCTCTTCTATTCTTCCTTTCTTTCATCTTTTTAAACTTTTTATTGCTTTTTCATTTTTCTTATTTCATATTATTATGATTCCATTTAGTGGTTTATATAACTTTATGATTATTTTGTTTTTAGAAATTGCTTTTGGGTTGATAGTATACATCTTTAATGTATCATAATCCTACCTTAAAACACATCATATCAACTCATATATACTATAAACACCTTACAAGAATATATTTCCATTTCTTTCCTCCTGGGCTTTATGCAACTATTGCCATATATTTTGCTTCACACTGATTTTAAATATCAAAATATGCTGTTATTGGTTTTGACTTAGTTTTCTTTTTGAAGAGTTTAAAATATTAAGACCAAAAATGTCCTATGCATTTACCCACATGGCCATCATCTGGTGCTTTTCAATCCTTTGTGGAGACCCGGATTTCTACTTGGCTTCATTTTCCTTCTCTCTGTAGGACTTCTTTTAACTTAAGTTCTATAGAAATCTGTGGTGGTAATTAGATTTAGATTTCACATCTCTAATCAAGTCATTAGTTCACCTTTATTTTGAAAGAATTGTCACTAGATGTAAGGGCCTACATTGAAAGATGTATTCTTTTTTCTTAGCACTTTAATTATGTTTTTCCACTATCCTTTTCCACTTTCTTAGAAGTAGAACGCTGTCATTTATATCCTTGTTTCTCTTATGTGTAATGTATCATCATTCTCTGGCTACTTTTAAGCAATTTGTGGTGTGCCCCAGTATATAGTTTTCTTTAAGTTTCTTGTATTTGGGATTCTTGACCTTCTTGGACACGAGTCCACTAGTTTTGATCAAATTTGGGAAATTTCATACGTTATTTCCTCAATTTTTGTTATTTCCCTAAACTTTTGGGAACACAAATTCCATGCATATTCAGCTATCTGAATTTGTCTCACACCTCATTTTTTTAGTATCTTAACCTCATTGTTTTACATTCTGAAAAAATATATTTTTTTATTCTGCAGTATCTTTATTTTTTGAAGTGTATTTGACACGAAACATCATATAAATTTAGGGTGTTGAATGGTACATTTATATAATATAATTGCCGTTATAGCAATAACTAACACCTCTATCATGTTACATAATTATCATTTCTCTTTAGTCGTTGGGATAATTAAATACTAGTCTATTAGCAAGAATTGATGATTATAATATTATCCGTATTCACTAAACTGTGCATTAGATCTATAGGACTTATTTACTATTCATTGCATTATTTGTACCCTTAATATCTGTTTTGTCTTTCCACCACACATCCCCTGGTAACTACCATTTATTCTGTTTTTATTCATTTGGCCTTTTTAGATTCCACATAAGTGAGATCATACAGCACTTGCCTTCCTCTGTCTGACTTACCACACTTAGAATAATGTGCTTGGGTTCCATCCATGTTATTGCAAATAGCAGGATGCCCTATTTTTTCATGGCTGAATATTTCATTTGTGTGTGTGTATATGTGTGTGTGTGTGTGTACATATATATCACATTTGTATCCATTCATTCATTGGCAGTATTATATATATTAAGTAGTTCCCATATCTAGGCTGTTGTGAATAATGCTGCCATAAACATAGAGATGCATATATCTCTTTGATATCCTGTTTTCATTTCCTTTGGGGATATGCCCAGAAATAGAATTGCTGGATCATACAGTAGATCTATATGTAATTTTTTGAGGAAACTTCATGCTATTTTCCACAGTGGATTCAACAATTTAACGTCCTACCAACAGTGTACAAGGGTTCCCTTTTCTCCACCTGCTTGCCAAAACTTGTTTTTTCTTCTCTGTTGCTAATAGCCATTTTAACTTGTGTGAAGTGATATCTCATTGTGATTTTGACTTGCATTTCCCTGATGATAGTGATGGTGACTGTCTTCTGTGTACCTGTTCACCCTTTGGACGTCTTCTTTGGAAAGATGTTTATTTAGTTCCTCTGCCCATTTTGAAAAGTAGATTTCCTTGTTGTTGTTGTTGTTGTTGCTGTTGCTGTTGCTGTTGTTGTTGTTGAGTAGTATGAGTTCTCTATATATTTTGGATATCAACCCCTTATCCTATATGTGATTTGCAAAAATTTTCTCCCATTCAGGAGGTTGCTTTTTCACTTGTTAATTATTCAGGAGGTTGCTTTTCTCCCATTCAGGAGGTTGTTTTTTCATTTGTTAATTATTCTCTTGCTGTGCAGAAGCTTTTAAGTTTGATACAGTACCTTTTGTTGATTTTTGCTTTTGTTGCTTGTGCTTCTATAAATAATTTTTGATATTTGCTCCAACGGGCACCTTAAACCCTCCAGGTTTTGAATCTGACTGCCTTCCTGCCACCTTCTTTTTGGAGTCAGCGATTACCCAATGTCTGATATTTGGTACGAAACCTACACAGTTTTGGATTTCATCTTTGCTCATCTTTGTGTTTCAGGAGAACAATCTCAGCTCAACTGAGATTTATCACGGATTTTTTACAGTCAATCCTAATACTTCAGATTCTTCCCTGAAAAAAAGCTTCTCCACATCATTTCTTTCACATTCTTTCAAAGAAATTCTGTCTTTAGGATTTAACATTTTGCTACCTGTCTACGTATTATCAAATACCATAAAATATAAGGAGATGAGTGGTTGTCAGAAGAGATGGAATCTAAATCAGGTTTATGAGCAGGGAATTTACACTAAGCAAATAACTTAATTTTTTAAATTAAATTAAATTATTTTTTAATATTTATTCATTTCGGGGAGAGTGCAAGTGGGGGAGGGGCAGAGAGAGGGGGACAGAAGACCCAAAGTGGGCTCTGTGCTGACAGGCTGACAGCAGCAAGCCTGACGTGGGGCTCGAACTCATGAACCACAAGATCATGACAGGAACCAAAGATGGATGCTCAACCAGTTGAACTACCCAGGTGCCACCTTTTTTTTTTTTTTAATTTATTTTTTTATTTTAGAGAAAGACAGCACACAAGTGGAAGACAGGGCCAGAGGGAGAGAGAGACAGAGAGAGACAGAGAGAGAGAGAGAGAGAGAGAGAGTGTCTTAAGCAGGCTTCATGCTCAGTGAGGAGCCTGACACAGGGCTCAATCCCTTGACCCTGGGATCATGGCCTAAGTTGAAATCAAGAGACAGAAACTCAACCAATCGAATCACCCTGGCACCCAGGAAATAACTTTTAAATGAAAACTTAAAATACAGGCAGTAATTAAGAAACAATCAAACGTATTCATTTATTCAATATTGGATTCAATAATGAATTAAATACATAAACCAAGTAAAGAAAAGGAACACTAAGGTAGTCATAGGTTTTATGAGTGACAAAAGGATTGAAACAGTGAGGGTAAGAAGAAATTTCCATCATCAATGGAGAAAGATGGGCACATCAGTTACCAGATTACCTCCGTATCATGAATCCTTTTACAACTAGTTACACCCTGGCTACTATTCTTTTCCTTCTCTTTACTTGTGTAGGTACTGTATTCATTTGATTCTAAATTGCTACCCTTTTGGTTTTCTTCCCTTTAGTAACCCCAATTATCCTACCTATGCACATATTTCTTATCTGTATGTTCAGATATAACCTCTCTTTTATTTGCGTTCTAATGATACTTTCTATAGTAGTACTATAGAAAGCACTTTAATTTCAAAATGTAAAACAGGAAAATAGTTTTCTGTCCTCTCTTTTAATATTTCTATTTTGATAGTAGTGAAGAAAAGGTGATAAAGGATTCAAACACACCATCTGGACCGGTGACATAGCATTTGGAATGTTTTTTTTACATTAGCAAAATCATTTTAAGTCCAATTGTAGATTCAATTTAAGTTCTTGTTTATGCATCTGATTTTAAGTGCTTCAGAAAGAGCTTCAAGTATCACTCCTCATTAGATGATTTTAATTACAGTTTTTAAAATACATGAATAGTAAATTTATTTTGTCTAGCAGGGATATGAAAATAATGCTATTTCCATTATGTGAAGTGGGCATCATATTTTCATGTTATTTGTACCTTCTTTAAAGATTAAAGTGTTTTTCCCCTTAGCTTTCCCTGGTTTCAGCTTTTATGAGTCTAAGCTATTTAACAAAATACTACTCTTACAGAAAACTAATTTCAAAGGCACACCAACGTTGAGGTATTGAAACTGATTTCAACTTCTGGCTCAAATCGTCTTGTCACTCAGGGGATTAGCAACTATCGGTACCCTCAGTTAAGTCCCATCAACCGAACATGCTTTAAGCACCCAAAGACAGGTTAAGCACTAAATGCATTTCTAGTTTAAGAAATGTCTAATTTGGTACTGTCTTCCCAATATCCCCAGTGCTATTCGTAAGTACCAAAGCTGCTTAGAATCCTCGAGAGGTTTTCTGTTTTGTTTTTTATAGTTTCTCGTTCTAATTTTAAAAATTAATACAAACAATTCGGTGGCATCAGTACATTCAGAATGTTGTACAATCACTACATCTATCTGGTTTGAAAATATTTCTGTCAATCCAAAGTAAAACCCTTATCCGTTAACAAATGTTTGTCAATTCTTACCACCCTCCCCAGCTTCTGCCGGCAGCAGGGATCCAACCATAAGCATTCCATCTTTGAGTTTATTTTGGTTATTTGATATAAAGGGAACAAATGAAATATGTGAAATTTTATATAGCTTTATAGCATATACCCATGTTGTAGCATGTTTCACTACTTCATTTCCTTTTATGGATGAATAATATTCCGTTGTAGTTATATGTTACATTTTGTTTGTCTGGATAGACATTTGGGCTATTTCTGCCTTTGACTATTGTGAATCATCACCCTGTGAATGCATGCTGGCTTGAGTACCTGTTTCCAACTGGGTGGTTATGTGCTTGAGTGTGAAATTATGGGAGCATATGATAGATAATTTTATGATTAACTTTTTAAGGAGTCACCAACTATTTCCACACAGGCTAGAACATTTATATAACCCACCCCAACTATTTGTGAGGATTCCAATTTCTTTTCAACTCACCATAACTTACTTCCTGTTCTTTTTTTTTTATATTTATTACAATCATCCTTGTGGGTGTGAAATGGTATCTCATTGTTGTTTCGAATCACATTTTTCTAAGGAATAATGATGTTGAGCATCTTTTCATATGCATGTTGGCTATTTGCATATATTCTTTGAATAATGGCTATCCAAGTCATTTGCACATTTTCCTGATTAGGTTTTTTGTCTTTTCTTTTTATTAGTTGTAAGAATTCTTTATAATCTTTATGCCAGTCTTTATTAGGTATATGAGTCACAGATATTTTCTTTCCTCTGCAGATTGTCTTTTCACTTTCTTGACGATGTGCTCTGAGGCACAAATTATTAGTATATAAGATTATAACTGATTGTATCAATTTTGAGCTGATGAAGTCCAATTTAACTATTTTCTTGTCTTTCGTGCTGCTGTTTTTAGAGTCATATCTAAGAATCCATTGACAAATCCAAGATTACGAAGATTTACCTTTGTGTTTTCTTCTCAGAGTTTTATATTATTTATATATTATTTATATATATTATTTATATATTTAGGTGATCGATCCATTTTTATTTATTTTTGTATGTGGCATGACGTAAGGGTCCAGCTTCACAGTTGGTATCTAGTATAAGGTTAACACCTTTGTCAAAAATCAGTGGACCCTAGATGAATGGGCTTATTGCTGGACACTCAATTCTCTTCCATTGGTGTATATGTGTAAAATTATGCCCATACCACAATGTTCGGTTACTGTGATTTTATAGTAAACTTTGAAATCGAGAAGTATGGATCCTCTAAACTTGTCCTTTTCAACAGTATTTTGGCCCTTCAGCGCCACTTAAAATTCCACGTGAATTTAGAGGTTGGCTTTTCTATTTTTACAATAAAGAGATAGGCAGACAGACAGATAAATGGCATTGGAATTTTCGTGGAGATGGCACTAAGTCTCTAGATTGCTTTGGGTAGTATTGACATCTTAATATGAAGTCTTCCGATCTTGAACAAGAAGCGGCTTTCCATTTATTTAAGACTTCTTTAGTTTCTCCCAGTAACGTTTGTATTTTTCATTGAACAAGTATTTTACCTCCCTGGGCAAATTCCTAGGTATTTTATTCTTTTGCATGCTATCATACCAGGTTTGAGGCATTCAGGTTTAAAATTGCTTTTGTCTTTTTGATGAGTTGACACTTTTATCAATATATGATTTCCTCCTTCATCCCTTGTAATAGTTTTTAATTTAAATCTAGGTTAACTTTTATTAGTATAGCCACCCCAGCACTCTTTTGATTATTATTTGCATGGAATATTTTTTCCAGACTTTCACTTTCAATCTATTCCTGTCTGTGAATCTAAATTGAATCTTCGATTCTTGGAGAGTTTAATTCATTTTCCTTTAATGTAATTAACAGTAAGGAAAGACCTATCTCTATCATTTTGCTATTTGTTGCCTGAATGTCTTATAATTTTTTTCCCTTTGTCCATTGCATTGTCTCCGCTACTCTGTCAAAGATAATTTTTTTTGTCACAGGTATTTTTGTGAGTCCTTTCTGGGCTCTTAACTTATGTTTATGTTTTTCACCAGTATCAAGTTCTTTTCTGTAGTTGAATAGGAATCTTGAATTCAGGAAATGTGAGCCTTCCAAGCTTATTTTTCTTTTTCACAATTGTATTGGGTATTCTAGGGCCTTTGCTTTTGGAGAGGGTAAATTTTTAGAATCAGTTTGTCAACATCTATAAGATACCTTGTTGGAATTTTTACTGTGATTTTTTTTTAATGTATAAGTCTAATCAACAAGATTTGACATCTCAAAAATATTAAATCTTCTAATCCATAACTATAAATATTCTCCATTACTTTGGAAATTTCTCAGTAATCATTTCAAACATTTTTTCTGCTCTTTTCACACTTTCGTCTCAATAAGCAATTCCATAAACCTGGATGTTACACATTTTTATATTGTTCCATAGCACTTACTTAGATGTTCCTTTTTATTTTACATTCTTTTTGCTCTTTTCATTTCAGGTTGGGTAGTGTCTACTAACACGTCTTCAAGAATTCTAGTTCTTTCCTTAGCCCTGTTCAGTCTATAAATGAGTCCGTTGAAGACATTCTTCATTAATCATACTGTACTTTTAATTTTCTAACATTTCAATTTTACTCTTCCTTAGCATTTCCATCCCTCTGCTTACATTATCCATCTATTCTTTTAGTTGTCTGTGTTTTCCTTTCTTTTTTCTTATTTTTTAATATTTATTTATTTTTAAGAGAGAGACAGAGAGCAAGAGTGGGAGAAGAGCAGTGAAAGAGGGAGGCACAGAATCTGAAGCAGGCTCCAGGCTCTGAGCTGTCAGCACAGAGCCCGATGTGGGGCTTAAACTCATGAACCCTGAGATCATGACCTGAGCTGAAGTTAGATGAGCCACCCAGGCGCCCCTGCTTTTTCCATTAGAGTTCTTAACATAGTTCTTTGAATTGTCTATCTGATAATCCCAACATCTGTATTATATTTGAATCTGGTTCTGATGATTGCTTTGCTTCTTCAGACTGTTTTCTCTAGACTTTTGGCTACCTAATATTTTTTTTTTATTATAAATAAGACATGTTGTATCAGGTCGTAGCATTCAGGTAAACAGGCCTCAAGTGTGCGTATTTTCACGAACATGGCTATGATATGGGCTGTGTTTACTGTTTGTTTTGGGATAGAGAGATACAACAATCTTCAACTTTCTTTAATGTCCTTGCTCTTATCTTTCTTCTGAGTGGTAAGTGTGTATTAGCATTCTCCAGGGAAACAGAACCAATGTCTGCCTATCTATCGATCGATCTATCTATCTATTTATCTATCATCTATCTATTATCTATCATTTATCATCTGTCTACCATCTATCACGATTATGGACACTGGCAAGTACAAAATCAGCAGAGTAGGCCAGCAGGCTGAAGACCCAGGAAGAGCGAAGTTTGCAGTCAAAGTCAGAAGGCAGTTTGCTGGCAAAATTTCCTCCTCAGGGGAAGTCATAATTTTGTTTTATTTATGACTCCAACTGATTGGATGAGCCCCACCCACATCAGAGAGGCAATCTTCTTACTCAAATTCCACTGATTTAAATGGAAGTCTCATCCGAAGCATTGCCACAGAAGCATCCCAAATAATGTTTGACAAAATATCTGGGTACTGTGGCCTACCCAAGTTGACACATGAAAGTAACCATCACACATACGTACTGAGAGAGACGTTGCATCTTAAAGGTCTTTCAGCTGTGATCCCCTTATACTGTACTGGAATTCTGGTGGTGTGGTAGTAAGGTTGTGGGAGGGGGCTTCCTACAATGTTCCAACTAAATCTCAGTGTTTCATTTAACCTACGTCTTGGTCCTTGATCTTCCTAACTGCTTCTCCAGTGGAATCATTTATTTTTCTACCCGCTGGCTCCTATTTTCTTCCCTGTCTGCATCATACCCACTGCATTTCCTTAAACCATTTACTCCTGTTAGCTAAGGGTTACCCTCCCTGCCCCCCAGGTGATACAAGAAGTCTGTCGAGGACAGGATTGTGGAGGGAGCCCCTTTTCCAATGTGGGATCAAGTTTCAGAGTTAGGTTTTGGCTTCTTTTCCCCTAGAATGTAGACCATTGGTGGGGGGGGGGATACTTATTTTTCATAGTGTTTTCTTTTCCTCTGCCAGAGCCAAGAAGAGAGGTTTCCATGAAGAACCTAAAGAGGTTACTGGAGACAAAGCCCAGGTCACCAATAGTGTTATCTCCAGAAAGTATCCTTATGCTGAGTTCACACTCAGCCTGGAGCTGTTCATCAAAGTTGCCATTTAGGTGTTCCTATCAGTTTTAGCTCCTGTGTCTTTGGCTCTAGTTAAACAAATATTTATCTCTCTGTATTTACTCGCTTTCATACTATGAGGTGGTGGTTTGCCCTGTTCATTTAAGATGTTGTATCGGTAATTTTCTAGGTGCTTTGTGAAACATCCAACAACATTCTCAGTAAAAAGAGACTAATTTTCAGGGATGTAAATATGTCAGGATCTTCTGACTATTCCTAAGAAAGGTAGTTTATTTCTAAGTGAAGTGCATGAAATCCAGTTTTTTGCTTGTTTGTTTTTTGGGGTTTTTTTTGTTTGTTTTTATTCAATTTTTAAAAAATATATATAATTTATTGTCAAGTTGGCTAACACGCAGTGTATACAGTGTGCTTTTGGTTTTGGGGGTCGATTCCCGTGATTCATCGCTTCCATACGACACCCAGTGCTCATCCCAACAGGTGCCCTCCTCAGTGCCCATCACCCATTTTCCCTTCTCTCCCACTCCCCACATCAACCCTCAGATTGTTCTCTGTATTTAAGAGTCTCTTATGGTTTGCCTCCCTTCCTCTTTGTAACTATTTTTTCCTCTTCCCTTCCCCCATGGTTTTCTGTTAAGTTTCTCAAATTCCACATATGAGTGAAAACATATGGTATCTGTCTTTCTCTGACTGACTTATTTCACTTAGCATAATACCCTCCAGTTCCATCCGTGTTACTGCAAATGGCAAGATTTCATTCTTTCTCATTGCCAAGTAGTATTTCATTGTATATATAAACCACATCTTTATCCATTCATCAGTTGATGGACATTTAGGCTCTTTCCATACTTTGGCTACTGTTGAAAGTGCTGCTATAAACATTGGGGTACACGTGCCCCTATACACCAGTACTCCTGTATCCCTTGGGTAAATTCCTAGCAGTGCTATTGCTGGGTCATAGGGTAGATCTATTTTTAACTTTTTGAGGAACGTCCACACTGTTTTCCAGAGCGGCTGCACCAGTTTGCATTCCCACCAACAGTGCAAGAGGGTTCCCGTTTCTCCACATCCTCGCCAGCATCTTTTGTTTCCTGAGTTGTTAATTTCAGCCACTCTGACTTGTGTGAGGTGGTATCTCAAGGTGGTTTGGAAAAATCCAGTTATTTAAAGAACACTTGCCTATTAGTATCTGGAAGAAATTTTTTTTTTAGAAAAATTAAAATTTAAATGTTACTCTTGGGGGTGCCTGGGTGGCTCAGTTGGCTAAACATCTGACTCAGGTCATGATCTCACAGTTCGTGAGATTGAGACCCATGTTTGGCTCTGCACTGACAGCGTGGAGCCTGCTTGGGATTCTCTCTCTCTCCCCATAATAAATAAATAAACTTTAAAAAAATGTTTAGTCTTGTGAAGGAGATTTACTTTTAGTCTATATGATATTCTTTATTTAAAAAGGGTGTATACCACTTTCTATTTAACTACTTTTGTCTTTTTAATAAATAACTCATAACTCACATAGATCTCTTCTTCTGATAAATAATATTATTGAGAATTTATCCTTGAAGGTCAGGCCTTCCACACCCAAACTATGTGTTCCCGGCCCACTGTCCCCTCGAATTTGAGATGCAAACACAGTATTTTCCTTGATAATTTTCCTAATGCTTGTACTACTGCTTCAGGGTTTTTCTCTTATGAAGTTGAGATAAAAGCAGCCAAAAAGGTGAGAACTATTTAATTAACAGTTTTATCTAGTATAAAGAGAAGATCAACATTTATGTCGACACCTTGAAATTGAAGGAAGTTTTTATTCAAATAATGAAGTTACGCACCTGACACATTTGATCCATTTTCATCCTAGAGGCGGAAGGCTGGCTTATATTACATGTCTCTACTTGTAAATGCCAGAAAGTTTTGTGGGCTAAGGTGAGGATAGGTACACGTAGTTTTAGTAACAATTTTTAATTTTACTCTGGTGGATGATTAATCTTCCTTTGACATTAAGGGACGGACTCACATGCACAATTCATTTTGCTTCATTTAATCCCAGTGGCCTAAAAAAAAAGTAAACCTCAAAAGAAAATACATTTTAATATCTTAAGCTCATTTTACTATTTTACTCGCAATATTCAGTTTAATATTGATTAAAGCACTGAATGTGTCACGTAATGTCAAGGCTGTTTAAGTTGTCCCCTGGCATAAGAAGGAAAGGGAAAATGTCAACTTCTTGCCATAAAACTAAACCTTATAACAATTGCATTAGATAGACAACTCTAAGCCAATCTCACTTGAAATGTCAATAAACAAATCCCAAATAAAATAGAAACAAACAGAGTTAAAGTGCACATTAAAATAGCAATACATAACAAGCAAATGGAATTAATTCTAGGGCTGAAAGGTTGGTCATAATTAAGATAGGTATTCTTATATTTATATTAATAAATCTTAAGAGAAAATTTTTTAAAAAAAGAGAAAAATAACGTGATAATCTATATACTTGCACAGAAAATACCTGGCAAAACACAACCTTAAACAAACAATCAAAAGCTATTTGAAATAAGAATTCATAATACCTTTCAGTTCCATCCATGTTGCTGCAAATGGCATGATTTCATTCTTTCTCATTGCCAAGTAGTATTCCATTGTATATGTAAACCACATCTTCTATATCCACTCACCAGTTGATGGACATTTGGGCTCTTTCCAAGAAAGACAGATATCATATGTTTTCATTCATATGTGAAACTTGAGAAACTTAACAGAACACCATGGGGGAAGGGGAGGGGGAAAAATAGTTACAAAGAGGGAGGGAGGCAAACCATAAGAGACTCTTAAATACAGAGAACAATCTGAGGGTTGATGCAAGGAGTGGGGGAGAGGGGAAAATGGGCGATGGGCATTGAGGAGGGAACTTGTTGGCATGAGCACTGGGTGTAGTATGTAAGCAATAAACAGGAATCTACCCCAACAACCAAGAGCACACTTTATACACTGTATGTAAGCCAACTTGACAATAAATTATATTTAAAAAATTAATTAATTGATTGACTAATTTAAAAATTAAAAAATGAAGTAAGAATTCATGCATCTTTTTTAATATGTAAAAGACATTGACAGCTAAAAGCCAAAGCTATATTTATTTACTTATTTAATGTTCCACTAAAGTCAGGAACCAGGCAAGAGTTGTCATTTCAGTTAAAATGGTAGAGTAGGGAACTTCAAGGGCCTGTCTCTCTATAGAAACATTAGAGGAAAAAACAAACAAAATCTTAAGGAATCAAATCTGTCAGAACGCTGGAAATATTCAAAGATTTATAACAACTAAGTGAATAGTTGAGGAAAAGGTGACTTAAACATAGTAGGAAGGCTTTGTGACATTTTAACTTGGTCATGTTTCACCTCCCCTTGCCCAGCTTGATCGTGGTTGAGGATCACAGGCCATGTTCCCAGAGCGATAATCTGGTTATTATAGGAGGACCAGAGTAGACTTTGTTATCAAAGAATTGTGTTTGTCTATTTTGACCTGTCTGGGCGTTCCTGACTGACTGATGCAAAGCATTTGCCTTTGTTTAGCCTAATTCAAGTGTTTTCAGGGCATAAAAAATGGATGGCATCGCCTGACAACATTGAAAAGGAAATTAACAAACTGCTGTTGCCTGGGACAAAAGATTACAGTTGTGACAAACAATAGACATGTCAAAGAGCTTTGGAGGCAAATCTAGGGAGAGAGTTAATTTGGGGGCATAAGGGCTTTAGACATCTACTACCTATAACACGATATCTAGAAAGCTATCCAAATATCTAGGGCAAAAGTCATGCTTGGGAAGGAATGGAGACGGTCCTAAACTTTCAACTCCAGATGATGTTTAGGTTGAATGGAAACAGAGTGGATGCTAAGGAAGAGAATTAAAGAGACTGAGCTTTGAAGGAGTGCTACAACATAGAGCCAATTAACAAACACTAGGAGACTTGATTTTTCTTTTCTTTTCTTTTCTTTTCTTTTCTTTTCTTTTCTTTCCTTTTCTTTTCTTTTCTTTCTTTTCATGGCTCTAGATATTTAAGGAATTCTCTTTAAAGCCAGTAGCTTACCATAAGCTAAAAGAATGAGTCTTCAGAGACCACACATGACAAAGAATACAATCTTTCACATATAGTATGGAAAAGATATCACACAAGCAACTACAACACATAGCAAAGAAAAAAAACAAAACTTAAGAAGTCTGAATAGTTTGATTTCCAGATTTATCATGTTATAATGTTCAAAATGTCAAGTTTCACAAAAAAATTACGATAAATTCAAAGAAATGTAAAAGTATAGCCTATTTAGAGGGAAAAAAAATCACAAAAATTATCCCTAAGGAGATACAAACATTGACTAACAAAGACTTTAAATCAATTGCTTTATATGTGACCAAAAGCTATTTTAAAAATGGACAAAGAACCAAAGGAAACAAAGAAAGTTATATCTTAACAAATTGAGAATATGGATAAAGAAACAGGATTCCTATGAACCAAATGAACCAAATACAAATTCTGGGGTTGAAAAGGACAATAACTAAAATGAAAATTGCACTAGAGGGGCTCAAACACAGAAGAAAGAATGAGAAAACTTAATAACAAACCAGTTGAATTTACCCAGTCTGAGAATCAGAAAGAAAAAGAAGGAAGGAAACTGTAAAGATTTTAAGAGAGTTGTATGACATCACGGGGTACACGACTATGCCCACGACGGGAGTTTCAAAGGAAGATAAAATAAATTAAGGGACAAAAACATATTTAAAGAAATAGGCAGAAAGAATATTTGAAGAAATAATGGCCACAATTTTTTTATATATGAATCGACAAGTGAGAAACATATTAAAATTATGGGAAGTCAAAAACAAAGAGAGAATCTTGAAGGCAGAAAGAGAAGTGATTGTGTAAGGCATTGAAACTACTCTATATTGCACTATAATGGTAGGTACATGATTATGCATCTGTTAAAACCATGGAACTGTATGAGACAAAAGGTGAACCCTAATATAAATTATCGACTTCAGTTAATAAACATGTGTCAGTATTGGCTTATCAATTATAACAAATGTACACAGGAGGTTAATAACAGGAGAAGTTGGTAGGTGGGTAGGGTGGATTGTAAAATATGGGACATCTCCATACCGTCTCCTTATTTTTTTGCAAACTTAAAAGCACTATAAGTAGTAAAGTATATTATTTTTAAAAATCTACAGAAAAAAAAATAACCACTGTTTCTGTTATCATTTAACCATGTATTGAAGCTATTAACCAATGCAATCAAGTAAGAGAAATCAATGAGAAGCATGAGAAATGGAGAAAAATGATTGAAAGCATATATTTTATTCAGGTCAACAGGGAAACACTGCAGAGTTATAAAGTGTACATTGGGTGTGGTATCCATGGGAAAAGGGAAGTAAGGTGGTCATTTCATGCAATACGAAGTTGTGTAGATTCCTTTTTAATGTTTATTTATTTTTGAGAGAGAGGAAGACAGACCACGGGCGGGGCAGGGGCAGAGAGACAGGGAGACACAGAATCCGAAGCAGGCTCCAGGCTCCAGACTCTGAGCTCTGATGGGGGGGGACCTCACGGACCACGAGATCATGACCTGAGCCAAAGTCAGACGCTTAACCCACTGAGCCACCCAGGCGCCCCCAAAGTTGTGTAGCTTTTGATGACTACTCATTCTTTGAGGAAATCTTAATGTTTTTTGGAAGGACATACTACCATGAGTAGTAAGATAAGTCTCAAGTGCACTTAATTCTGTTCCCTGATAACGTGTCTTCTCCCACTTCCCTCACTAATTTCTTCTTTCTTCAATTAAGCATGTATCTCCAATGTTCTAAGAGACATCATGAAGTTCGAATGCTATTTGGTGACTGGTATAATTTGGATGTAACTGATGTGTATGAGATCAGAGCATAATTCTCAGATATTTGGTTCAGGAAGACTGGCTGATAAGTCCTAACAAAAAAAGGGAAGGTGCAAAAGAAACTTTAAGACAAGATAGGCTATATTCACTTGTCTTATAAGAGCCTATGCACTCTTCAGATGAAAGTTATTTGGTAGGTAATAGCTTATATGGATTAGGCAGTCATAAACATATGCATGGGCGATAATATGAATGGGCAACGCAAATCTATGAATGACTGGTAAAGTCATCGGCAACATACAGTAATTAGAGATGCACACGAGTAAGATTGTCTAGAAAATGTGTTCAGAGTGATAAAAATGGAACATAAATATTTAAAACACATGCAGATACCTTGTGAAAATGAATGAAATAGCATAGTCAGGGAGAAAGAATATAGTCCAGAAGCAAATGATGCTTCTGGAGACACAGTAAAGAGGACCCGGGAAAAGGTCAGTCCTGCAAAAAGCTACCCAAGAGTCAAGATGAAGATGGTTAGAAACCAAAAGTTCAGCGGGGTTAAGTAGTAAATGGATATATGAATTATCCATAATATTGTAAACCAGGGTGCTACCATGAAGGACCATTGGATGGTAGAGGGTAACCCATGGTCGAAAGAGAATTTTACTGGTGGGAACAAATCGCCACAATTGCATGCTGAGAGAATGAGAGCAAGATCGTAACAGCAGTGGCTCCCCTTGTTTTTAAGCTTTCAGAAAGTGCATATCATGAAGTATAATCTTATTCATACATCATGATACACCATTCAAACAGTAACTCTGGTACTAGGAAGGGTAATTAGTTGAGAAGGGCAGAATAACCCAGAGGATAGCAGTGATATGTGTGGATTGAGCCCCTCACCCTACTCCTATACTATCCAGCCTCACTCTCAGTTACTTTCATACTTTTCAGCCACCACAGAAAGCAGCTATGTGACCGTCACCACCTGTGTGCCATACAACTTCCGACGTGAGATGTAATGTTCATCTTATTTAAAATTTAAAATTGATCACTCCGATATATTTGTAGAAAAAAGGAAAACATATACAGGAAGATAAAGAGCTAATGTGTTCATTAAATTTTTGGATACAGGGGCGCCTGAGTGGCTCAGTCAGTTAAGCGTCCAACTTTGGCTCCCGTCATGATGTCACGGTTCGTGAGTTCGAGCCCCACGTGGGGCTCTGGGCTGACAGCTCAGAGCCTGGAGCCCGCTTCACATTCTGTGTCTCCCTCTGTCTGCCCCTCCACTGCTTGCACTCTGTCTCTCGGATTGTCTCAAAATAAATAAACATTAAATTTTTTTAAATTAAAAAAATAATAAAATTTTTGAATAAAGCTTAGAAACTGCTGCCTAGTTAGAAAAAATATCCTTTAGGGTTGAAAGGAAAGCTTTGTGTTCTTTCAAGGTAAGAAAAATAGAAAAAGTAGATTTTTCTGGTAATTCTTACTGTTTGTTATTAAAGTAAAATATAATGGCCTGAAAGATAATGATTATGTAAGACTTTGGTCTACACACTGTACCACAGAGTCTTCATCTTTTCTGGCAAATCTCTTTGTTTTTTTCATTTATTTGAGACTAATGTTTGTATCTCTAAATGAACAGAAGATTAAGGGAATGAAAAAAACCACCATAGCTTCTCTATTACTTCCCTATACTTTAGGGAAAAGTTATATTCCAGTAACACTCTCAAATTATTATCTGTTTACCCTATCCTTTAAAACATACATATTTGAGAAAATGAAATGCCAAGGACTCCCATGGCAACACTTTCTTTTGCAACCCTCATGCTGAAAAAAAGTTTCTTTGTAATATCTGAGCTAAATTGCGTCTATTACAGTTGCAGCTAATTTTCTTCAGTTCTATCCTTAGTGAAAATAGAGGGCAATTTTCCCCAAATACGAGGCTTTTGAATACAATTTAATTTACCTTCATTCTCCTCTATCCCATATCAACTGTTTCATTAACCTTTTTCCATAGAGGCTACTAAAGCCTTTTTGTCACCCTTATAAATCTGAGAATGAAACATCCCAAACTACAAGTAACAGATGCTACAAATCCTGATTAGAAAAAGCATAACTTTAAATTATTTTATTGTGTTGCTACTCTACATATATCTGTATACAACTGTATCCAGATATCATACTTGCATTGTAAAACTCAGCACTCCATTGTTTTTCTCACGTTTAGTTTAATCAATACTGAAATTTCATCAATACTGAAATTTCTGTGCATCTTCCCAAAATATCATATTGTAGTAGACTACATGTGTAGATGGTCGTTTCAAAGTGTAGTGAAAAGAAAGAAGAGAATTTACCCCTGAAAGAAAGAGCTACAGGTAGACAAACGGGCTGTAAACCAGTGGCAAAAGAGATCTTTGGCAAAATGATTAACATTGAATCCAAAAAGGTTTGTAAAATCAACCACGCAAACACACACCACTGGAATAATGGTGTTCCTCGGATACGTTGCAGTATAGTAATTCCAGGAAAGAAAAGCCTGAGCCAAAGGTGAAGTAATTGTACCCGACCTCTCCTTGGCACATCTGTAGGTGTAGATTCAAGTAGCAAACCCAAACGTGGCCAGCTCTGCTATCCCATAAGGTAGCCATTAACAGCCTGTGGCTACTTGAGCAATCTAAATGTGGCTGGTCGGGACTGAGATGTGCTGTAATGCAGACTATACGTGGGAATGGGACAGTCTTAGGATGAAACCAAGAATGCAAAGTGTTTGATTGATAATGTTTTGGGCTGATTATATGTTAAAATGACAAAATTTGTATATTTATGTCAAATAAAATATATTAAAATTACTCTCACTTTCAACTTTTTTTTGTGGCAAGTAGGAGATTTAAAATGACATATATAGGGGTGCCTGGGTGGCTCAGTTGGTTAAGCATCTGATGTTGGCTCAGGTCATGATCTCACTGTTTGTGAGTTCAAGCCCCGCGTTGGGCTCTGTGCTGACAGCTCGGGGCCTGGCCCCTGCATCAGGTTCTGTGTCTCTCTCTCTGCCCCTCCCCTACTTATGCTCTCTCTCTCTCTCTTTCTCTCTCTCTGTCTCTCAAAAATCAATTAATCAATAATGGTTAATGAGTTAATACGGTGATCATTGTGACTGATTTCTAAATGTTAAACAAACTGCATTCCAGGAACGAATGCAGTATCATCATGGTATGTTATTCTTTGTGTCTGTTGTTTGATTTAATTTGCTAAAAAATTGTTTAAAAATTATTTTAATGATATCGGCCTTTATTTTCGTCTTGCAATGGCTTTTACTGGTTGTGATATGAAGGTAATGTTGGATTTTATAAAGGCCTCATCAAATTAGTTGGAGATGAGATGCCTCTCTTCTACTCTTCTGAAAGAATCTGAATTCTCAATATTCCTTTCATAAAGTTTGGTAGCATTCAATACTGCAGTTATCTGGGCATGCAGTTTACTTTTTGGAAAAGTTTTCATTTATAAATTAAATTACTTTATAAATGTAGGATTATTCAAATAATGTAATTCTTCTTCAAATAGCTATGATAACTTTAATCTTTCAAGGAATTCATTCATTTCTTATAAGTTATTCCATTTATTGACATAAAGTTGTTCATAACATTCCCACATTGCATTTTTATTTTCTGTAGAATCTGTAGTAATAGTCTCTTTTTTTTTATTACTGATATTACTAATTTATCATTTTTTCCTTATTCCCCTAAGTTTCACTATAGACTTATAAATTTGATCTTTTCAGTTAATTAGATTTCTGTTGCATTGATTTTTTTGTGAATGATTTATGTTCTTATCATTATTATTTGATTCAGCTATTAGATTCTATTATTTTCTTCTAATATAAGTACTGATTCCAATAAAAATTTATGTCTTTAGCTATATCCCACAAATATGTATATGTGTGTTTTAATTTTCATTTAGTTCAAAATATTTCCTAATTTTTATGATTTCTTCTGTCACCCAGAGGATACTTACAAGTATATTTTAAATTGTTCACATATTTGGCATTTCCCAAGCATCTTTCTATAATTCATGTTCAGTTTAATAGCATTTGTAGCCAGAGAACATACTTAGTATTATTTAAATCTTCAAGGAGGTATTGCAATTTGTTTTATGGCTCCCCCTGTGTTCTGTTTTGGTGAGCATTACGTGTATACTTAGATGAATGTATTCGTCTATTTTGAGTTAGATGTTTTACAATCGTCAGTTAAGTCAAGTTGGTTGACAATGTCGTTTCAGTTTTTCTGTACAGTATATAGTATGTAGTATATTTCTGCTAATTTACTATATACTTGTTCTACCAATTGAGGACAGTAGAATGTTGAAATTTCCAAATATATTTGAGGTCTTTTTCCTCTTTACATTTCCATGTTTTACTTAAACCATTTTAAGCCGGGTTTTAAGTCCATGTGCTTTAGGATGGTCACGTCTTCTTGACCAGTTGGTCTTTTCTTCATTATGGAATGACCTACTTCTCCATGGTAATATTCAACTCTCTGAAGTCTAACTCTCCTCGTGGTAATATAGTCATTCAACTATTTCATTTATTTTTGTTTTTGTCTTAATGTCAGTACTGTACATCTTTTTAAACCACTAGCGTTTCATCTATATTTGAATTGCTATTTAAATTAGATTCCTTTCAGAACACATATAGTTGGACCTTTATCCTATCTAATCCAATAGTCTTTGCCTTTTCATTTGCCGATTTAGACTATCTACATTTAATATGAGTATATGGTAAAGCTTAAATTTGTCCTGTTATTTTTTTTCTATTTGCCTTAAATGCAGTTTGTTCCATTTTTTTCTATATCTTAATCATCTCTTGGACTAAGATTTTATTAATGTTTTTATTTGATCTCTACTACTATTTTATCAATTCCCCTCTTTCTCTCTCTTAGTGGTTGCTCTGAGTCAACCTTAGAAAAGGTATCTTTAATTACTTATACCACTTCATATGAGCAAATTATAACAATATACTTGAATTCCACCTCCCATTCTTTGTGTGATTATTTTTAGACATTGTACTTCTATATATTCTGTAAGCTTCACATCACATTGAGTGCTGTTTTTTAATTTAATAATTTTTGATTTAAATTTCCCTCATATAACTTCTCTCCTTCCTGAAAATTAAATGTTCACAAGGGAATAAAATTGGTAAAAGTAGAAGGAAATTTAAAACTTTCCCTCATTTATGAATATCTTTCAAAAATGATAAAACAATAACAAAGATACTAATATTTCTTTTAGCATAGGTTTTCTGACAGATATAACTCTCAACTTTTACATGTCTGAAAAAAGTCCTTATTTTGCTTTTAACTTTGGAAAATACCTTTGGTGGGTAAAGAATTTTAGTTTATGTATATTTTTTTCTTTCAGTACTTTAAAAATACATCTCCATTTTGTTCTGCCTTATAATTTTTCTTAGGATAAATCAGTAGCTATTCTTATTTGTCCATATTTAATGTGTGCTTTTCCACTGGTTTCCTTTATGATTGTCCATATCATCACTTTCCAGAAATTTCATCATGTTTTCATATAGTTATATTTCCATTGATTTTACTTTTGTTATTGAGTTCCTTGGATATATGCCCTCTCTTCCAAGAATTTCAATTCTGCCTACATTAGACTGTTTAATACTGTCCCAAAGGTCACTGATGCTCTGTTCAATTTTTAAATTCTTTTTCTTTTTGGGAAACATTTTGGATAATTTCTATCGCTATGAATTCAAGTATGTTGCTCTCAGCATCAGCTAATCTGCTATTAATGTCACCCAAGAGATTTTTTTTGATGTCATATACTGCACTTATCATCTTTAGAGTTTTATTTCAGTCTTCATATCCTCCATTAATCACCTTATTATCGTTATGGTTTCTTCAACCTCCTTAAATATATATAGTGTATTTATAATTCATTTTTTATATTGTTGCTTGGTAGTTTCATCTTAATCATCTCTGTATAAGTTTCTATTGACTGCTTTTTCATCTACATATGTATCTTATTTTCATGCTTTTTTATGCCTCAACATTTTTTATTGGGTGCTATACATTAGGATTTTACGTTACGGGTTGCTGTATGTTGTATTTTCTTTCCATGAAGTTGCACTTTGTTTTGAAAAACAGTTAAATTTCTTTAAATCAATTGGATCTCTTTGAGGTTTGCTTTCAAGGTTTGATAATGTATGTACAGGTAACATAGTCTTAGAGGTTCTCCACTTTTTCTTGTGTAGACACAAACTATTCCCAGTCCCTTTAGGACACTAGAAATTGTCATTCATTTATAGCAGTTCTCTGTCTAGCCTCAACCATTTTTGTCTCATGCGTAAAGAGATCACCACTCAATTAAAAGATCCTGGGGAACCCTCTGTAGATCGCTGGAGCTCTGTCAGCCTCCATTCTCACTGACTTGCCTTCTCTGACATCTGATCTGTGTCTTTTCAACTCAGTGAGATCAGCAGGCTCTGTTAGGGCTCCCCCTCCCTATCCTGTAGACTAAAAACTGTTAGGTTGACCTTGTTTCTTCCTTTTCTCTGGGAATATAGCATGTCCTGTCTTTGGTCTAGTGCCTGAAAATCATATCCTACATATTTTGACATATTTCTAGTTGTTTAGTGCATTATTCCATAGTGTTCAGAACAGGAGGTCCCTTAATTGCTTTCTAAAATGTTGTAAATCGTTGTCCTTTTCATTTTATCTTTTTTAGCCGTTATCCATTATGTTCATTTGTTTTTGTGTTCCTTTTAGTTTTGTCTTTATGCTGAAACGT
Source organism: Lynx canadensis (assembly GCF_007474595.2). NCBI lineage: Eukaryota > Metazoa > Chordata > Mammalia > Carnivora > Felidae > Lynx > Lynx canadensis. The sequence continues at coordinate 79,346,347 of NC_044320.2, read as the reverse complement.
CGCCTTAAAATTTCTCACTCTGTCTGAAATACATCATTTTATTCCTGTGTTTTTCTAATTTCGCTGTGCTTTATTTCTTCTATCATTTTCTAAGTGCATTTTGTTGCATTTTGAACCAGTGGGTGACATTTTAATCTTTTTTATGGGAAAGTCTTTCTGGTATTCTTTCATTGCGGGGATATCGTGCTGCTCTTCTGTTATTCTTGATGAGACTGTGTGGAATTGGATATTGACACTTTTCTGCATCTTGCATTTTATGGAAAATTAGTTTTCTTGAAGTCAACATGAGGCGATATTCAGCCTAACTTTTTTAACTTCTCAGAGCACTCTCTTCTGTTGTTTAGTTGCACGTGTTCGAGGTTCCCTGGACCTCCATTAGTTCTAGCTGAGATTTTGTTTTTCCTTTGTTTTGAGAGGCCAGTTCTACTCGCTTTTATTTCCACCTTGAGTGCTTCCTCCTCACTTGTGGGGCCCTGAAACACAGTCCTGGCTGACTGTCAGAGATCCAGGAAATTAAGAGAGCTTGGGCTCTTCAACCCTTTCTACCTTGGACCCATTGTGCGAAAAACTTTAAGACTGAGCCGAAGTCATCCCAAGTGCAGCTGTTCTGCCTGCCTGTCCCACTTTGATTTCATTACCTGTGGGCTGTTTTGTTCTCGGGTTTATCATCTGCCTCGTATTCGTTTTGGTTCTTTCCGCACAGACACTGATGGCACGCGGGTGTTAAGGCTACTGGTGGATTCCCTCCATCCTTTGGTACTTCGAGGTTGGTGAGGACATTTTGTCATCTAGTGTTTATGGAGCTGAAGTCCTGAATTGGAGATTCAGGGAAATTTTAAAAGTATTTATATCAGCACCGCTGTTATCATCCAAATGATACCACTGTCGGTGCTATCATCTCTCCAGAATCCTTTTGCCTTTATTTTTATTTTTATTATTTTTATTATTTTTTAATTTTTAAACATTTATTTAGTTAGTTTTGAGAGATGGAGAGAGACAGAGCTCATGTGAGGGAGGGACAGAGAGAGAGAGAGAGAGTGGGGGGGAGGAGACACAGAATCCAAAGCAGGCTCCAGGCTCTGAGCCATCAGCACAGAGCCCGATGCGGGGCTCGAACTCACGAACCACGAGATCATGGCCTGAGCTGATGCCAGACACTCAACCGATGGAGCCACCGAGGTGCCATGATTGCTTTGTTTTTTAAATAGAAAGAGTAGTTTAGATCATGGATAGCCTTCATCCTTCACTTTCTAAATTGTTAGCTCAAGTCTTCGAGTTTTCTGTAGTTGCAAATGTGCGTTGTACTATTTCATTGTTGTTGTCATTCAAATCTGTTTATATCCGCTATTTTTCTTTTAATGAGACCTTGCTAAGACAAGTCAGTCAGTGTGGTTCTAAGGCATGAAGTTTGTGATTACAGCATCACTGACCTGAGGGGAAACTGTCACCAAAAACTAGTGAATATGCAAAGTAGCAAGTTGGTATAAAGCAACCTATGAAGGAAAACACTGAGTTTGGCAAACCAGAGAAGGTAATCTAAAAACTTCCTGAAAATACCATTGATTTGCTGGTGGAAAAGGGAACACTAGGATTCAAATTTCTCTTGAGAACTTTTTCGGCCATCAGGCTGGGGGTGATTTGAAGTCATTTTTAAATTGACGTACGTTACATAGCTAACTTCAAGGAGATGGTAACTCCATAGACACCCCACTGATATTTGGCAGTGAAAGAAGTGCTTTCGTTGAAAAAAATTCTTAAGATTATGTTAAAAATAGATCTGTGTAGAGTTTTAAAATGGCGAAGTATACATATTAAAGCCTACATATCTTTTCGGTTTTTATAGAACCCTTTGTCACCAAATCTACTCCACTCTATGAAAATTGTCTGTTTTTGTATCCGTCTCCCTCCACTGCTAAGCAAGGACCATGTCTTTTTCACTATTTTAAATTATACCCGAAAAATAGGACGTTGTGTCCTATTATAAAAGCATCATATAAAACTCCCAGACTGATGCACCAGACCTGTCGGTAAATTTAATTAATTCGTCTGACAGTATGAAAACGGAGGACCTCTCTTTAAAACAGGGAGCTATAATCCACTCAGTGGTTATAGTGCAATTACCTGCTTTAAGGCTTACTTTGCTCGAGGGAAACTTCATTGATTTCTGCAAGAGTGATGGAAAGGATCAGGCTACAACTGTGCAGTTCCGTGAAGTTTTAGAATCATTAATGCCAGGAAAATACTACTCCATTACGAGTTAAGCAGAATCAATTATGACTGCTACATAGGAGGAGATATAGATTGAATGGGGTTCCTCCCAAACAGAAACTGGTGAAGGTAGACTGTCTACAAATGATATTCCCCTACTTCCTGATGTTCTGATTGCACATTTCATCAACACAGTAATTTCAAACATTCTTTCACTATGTGGATGACTTCAGATCAGCACTAGAGGGTCACTTAGGGCCCAGCATACACTATCCACTAGGTAGTTCAACAGTAGCTCTCCAGAAAATACATTTATATTTTCAGACTTGCACTCTAGTAATTGTGTGTTTTTTCTCCCTTATTTTGCCAGATATAATTAGATTGATATTTTTGTTCCCATGCAATGGTCAAACAAAAAGCTCTTAGTATGAGTAGAAGAGGTGTCAGAATTTGTGTTCCTTCCTACCTGCTTATTTTATTCATATAGTCAATTTAGGATTTCTTTGCAAGACACTTTTTTACTTACCTCCTCGTATTATGTAATTTTAGCATAGATAATTTTATTAAATTAACCTTAACACTGGTGCCTCAGTTGTTCTTATGGCCACTGCGTCCCTTTTCATTTGTGAAGATGCCATGCCAAACTTTATTAAATAGTAGAAAGGCTTACTAATTAGGAATCGCTGGGTTCTACTCCCGAAGCCAAGCCTACGTTATATGTTAACTAACTTGAAAACAATCTGAAAAAAAAAAAAAAAAGAAACAGAAGATATAATATTTTCACCATATCCCAGCGAAACATGTGGTCAATCTGTCATCCCACTTGTTTGTTTTTGATTTTGTTCTTTGTGCTTTACGTGTCATATCCAAAAAAAAAAAAAAATCATTTGTAAGACCCATGTCAAGAAGCTTCATTCCCATGTTTTCTTCTAGAAGTTTCATGTCTTACATTTAAGACTTTAGTCCATGTTGAGTTAAATTTTTATGAGTCATGTGAGATATGGGTCCAGTCTCATTCTTTATATGGGAATATCCAGTTACCTCAGAACTGTTTATTGAAGAGATTGTCTTAATCCATTGAGTGTTCCTGGCTCTTTTGTCAAATATTAGTTGACTGTGTATTCTTGCATTTGTTTCTGGGCTCTTACTTCCATTCCATTGATCTATTCGTCTGTTTATATGCCAGTATCATACTACCTGGTGACGTTAATGACTACTGCTTTAAATAGAGCTTGAACTCAGAAAGTTCGATGCCTCCTGCTTTAATCTTTTTTAGGATTTCTTTGGCCGTTTGGGTTTTTTGTGATTCCATGTAAATATTAGCGTTGGGTTTTTTTCTACTTCTGTAAAAAATGCCACAGGAATCTTATTAAGGATTATATTGAATCTCTAGATTTTTTTTGTAGTATACACACCTTAACAATATTAATTCTTCTAGTCCATTAACCGGATACGTTTTCAATTATCTGTACCTCCTTTGATCGTTTTCTTTAGTCTTGCACTTTACAGGGTAGAGATAGTAGAGATCTTTCACGTCCTAACTTAAATTTATTCCTAATAATTTTGTTTTTGATGCTATTGCAAATGAGATCAATGTCTTTATTGTCACCGGAGGACAAATTGTAGCAATCAGTTTTCTTTTTAATTTATTTTTTTAATACTGAAAGTAAGTATAGCTTTCTGTTCGTGCCAGGTGAACAGCTGTTCTCTCTTCACATTCAGAGTTCAATGAAGTTATTTGATTTATAATGACATGATCACAGGTGATACAAGGTCAGGTCCAAGAATATATAAAATAACCAGTGGAGACTCATGCCTCTCTTTTATAGGGCCTTCAAGGGCCATTTTCTTTCTTTTTTTTTTTTTTTAACGTTTATTTATTTTTGAGACAGAGAGAGACACAACATGAACGAGGGAGGGGCAGAGAGAGAGGGAGACACAGAATCGGAAGCAGGCTCCAGGCTCTGAGCCGTCAGCCCAGAGACCGATGCGGGGCTCAAACTCGTGGACCGCGAGATCGTGACCTGAGCTGAAGTCGGACGCTTAACCGACTGAGCCACCCAGGCGCCCCTCAAGGGCCTTTTTCAAAATGTGCAAAGTAAACTTCACTATGCTAACCACGGAGACTAACTTTAGGCAAGGGATGGCTTGCCAACTTTTTATGAAGTCAGAAAACCTGTTGTTTTGCAAGGCTGAAGGTGAGCGATGCGAGAGGAGGGGTAACAAAAAAGTTAGCAAATTATGATCAAGTATGTATTTATGACCTATCCCCAGGTGAAAGAAGAGGGGTGCTCGGGGGGAAACTGGATCATGGGAACTCTGAGCGGAATAGAAATGTGGGTACCTATAAAAGTAGGTGAGTGCCAACAGCAGGTGCCATGTAACCACACCGTCGGTATTTCAGCACACAGGGAATGAGGGAAAGGCTCCAGATGCTCAGCTTACAGACGGTTGTGTGACACCCAATGAAAAGGAAGAACATGACTTGTTCTTTTATTAAGAACACTTAAGAAGCATCCCGAGGAACTGCACCGAAAGAAACTACATGTGCCTGGAATAAATATGTTACCTTATATTCAATTTAGAGAAAAGCAAGCCTGGAAGACTGCCCTTGTTCAAAAGCTGAGCAAAACAGGCTGTTAACCTTGGAGTAACCTTAATTCTGGGCCTCAGTTCAAAATGTTCACAAAAGCCCTACTTAGTCGATGTTAAGTATTGAATTTAAAAACCTTACAAGAGAATAATGGTTTTCATTAAATATGTTAATTTCAATGATTTGTCATGTGCATATTTTATCGTGTGTGTGTGTGTGTGTGTGCACGCGTGTGCACACGCGTGCACATACACACGTACGCACAGCTCAGATGGGTATTGCCGTGGCCGGGACCAAGCAGATGGACTAACTCTTTGAAGCCGTCTGCACTGCCAGCATAAATTCTGTGAATGAGAAGACACTGCTATGCCCTAAAAAAATGTTTCAAAGTCAAGTTGGCTAACAGGCCCCTGGGAAAACAGTCAAGCGGCCCTTCATTTGAAATCTTGCAGGAAAGTAAAAACTACAAAGGCCACCACCGGTCTATCAGTTGCAGAGGTGACAAAAGAAATATCGGAGTTCCGCAGGATGCATCATGGTAAGCTCCTAATGCGATGTACTCCAGGGGAAGCTGCTGGAATTGACAATTACAGAAACGATCATTTATTGTGGTACCAACTGGGAAATGTGCGGGACAGCAGGGAACAAGGAAAGGCTTGCGTTTACTATAGCCTCTTTCAGTTTTGATTATGGTAGGAAATGGTACCATTTATCTTACCATTTTCAAGGAAGAGCCTGGGGTATGGTCCGTAGAAACCAAGCTAGAGAAGATAACAAGGATTTCCTAAGGAGCAAGAGAATGGTGGAACACCTGGGTGGCTCGGTCTGTTAAGCGTCTGACTTCAGCTAGGTTCGTGAGTTCTCACGGTTTGTGAGTTCGAGCCCCGCCTCGGGCTCTGTGCTGACAGCTCGGAGCCTGGAACCTGCTTTGGATTCTGTGTCTCCCTCTCTCTCTCTGCCCCTCCCCTGCTCATGCTCTGTCTCTCTCTCTCTCAAAAATGAATAAACTTAAAAAAACAAAACTTTAAAAAAAAAAAAGGAGTAGGAGAATAACAAGTTTCGAGAGAAATCCAGAGGTGATCCAGGATATGTACAATGATTATTCAAGTTCATAAAATACATTGCTGTCCTTGGTATTCACTTTTTGGGGCAACGGGAACGCCAACCAGGAGAAATATGTTAATGCAAATCCGTAACTGTTTAAATCTAATATCTAACATATACGTGTTTTAAGTTAAAATGGCACATGGTAAACAATTTTATTGCCAATCACATGAAGTTTTCCCTTTATGTGAGATCTTGAATTTACAATAAACATTTTCTGGCTACCAGGAACATTAGTTTTGAATTATCTAGATATGTCTTATTTCTAAACAGAACCACACCAGTTAGTGAGTATTTTTACAGGAGGGTTCTCTTGCTGACAGAGGCTTACTAGAATCATCTTTCACGTGGAATTTTTCTTCCAAAATGCCTATTATACAGAAGACCATAAGAACTGAATTTTTTTGTTTGATAGTACTTTTTTTCAGTCTTTTAAATTTGGACAGAATTTGAACACATCAATTCTGTTTGCATTTGAAAGAAGCGAATAAAAAGTACTTACAAGAGACAACATGGGGCGCCTGGGTGGCATAGTTGGTTGGGCGTCTGACTTCGGCTCAGGTCACGATTTCACAGTCCACGGGTTCGAGCTTATGCTGGGCTCTGTGCTGACAGCTCGGAGCCTGGAGCCGGGTTCAGATTCTTTGTCTCCCTCTCTCTCTGCCCCTCCCCTGCTCATGCACTCTCTCTCTCTCTCTCTCGCTGTCTCTCAAAAATAAACATTAAAATTTTTTTTTAATAAGGAAAAGACAACATTCAGCAAAATTCTCTACTTGTGCCCTAATTCATTAAATCCAGTTCATTGATTAATACCAAAACACATCACCAGGCCGTTAAGGGCCAGGGACTGTTTTTGGCTTAACTGGTTTACTTGACCTCTTCTGTCCTACATCATCAACCTCTCCTTCCATCCTGGCATTCCCTTAGAAGCCCATAATCAAGTCTGTCTGCTCCAGAACAAAGAAAACAAACAAGCTCACTCCTTGATCTTGAATTATCTCTATCTACCCCCAGTTGCATTCCTCCTAGCGGATTTCTTCTCAGAAGCCTGGTCTAGGCAGTCTCTATGCCTTCCCATCACAGTCCCACAGAGCTTTTACGTCCCTACCACTCTCCTGAAACGCGTTTTGCAAAAAATTGTCAATGGCATCATGAATATCAGATACAATGGAACTATTCAGTGATGTTGTTACTTTTATTATTATCACAACTTAATATATCTATTTTGAACTCTGCCCTAGGCTAACTGCTTTATACTCATTACACAGTTTGGTTTTCATGACCTCATGAGGTACATGAGTTAAACCTATTCTATTTATGAAGAGACGATGCTCAAAGAGATTTCTTTCTTAGGGCAGGGAAAACTTCTATGATAATAGAATGGTGGGTCCATGTCATTATAAATTCTTCCAAGAATTTTGGAGTTTCACCAAGAGTGAAAGATAACGTAAACCATGGACTTTGGGTGATTATCATGCATCTGTGTGGGGTCATCAGTTGTCACTAACGTGCACTCTGGTGAGGGATGTTGGTAACGGGAGAGGCTGTGCCTATGTGGGGACAGAGCTCTGTGAAAAATCTCTGTACCTTTCTCCCAATTTTGGTGTCAACCTAAAACTGCTCTAAAAAAAAATAAAGTCTATATTTAAAAAATAATGCCCAGAAAACCCAGTAATTACCTGAGGTCACACAACTCACGAGTGAGCTGAGATCTGGACCCAAGGGTGACAGACGTCGAGACTCATTTGCTCAACTCTTACACTACTTTTCCTCTACAGAGTTAAACCATGCTTTGAGGATTTGTGGCCCCACCGGCTTCGTGAATACCACTCTCCTCTGAAACGTATCCTGGCTCTCCTTATTGTCCATGCTCCTAAAGATGAAGGTTCTCTCATGTTGCACCATAAAGAGGGAGGTAAAGAGGCCAATCCTCAGTTCCCTTTTTCTCATGCCACAAATTCTCCAGTGGATGTAGTTTCCTTGAGTGGGATTAGCCAGAATAAAGAGGTTTAATCTATAGCTACAGATAGAAGTTTTTTTTTTACCTTCCAACCACCCAAATCGCATATACCAACCCCTGCAGGGCCAAGGTGGAATTCATCTTCTTTTCTCTCTAACGCACTTTCTGTATTCTGAAATCTCTTTTGTTGAGCAGGAACTTGACATCGTCATGTCTTTTACTCCCTGCTGCCAACAAAATGTCAAATTCTGCTGAATTTACTTGCTATATTTATCTTGACTCTGCCTTGTAGCCTTCCTGCTACAAACCCTGAATAATTTTCTTGCCTTCATCTCGTCTTTACGAGAGCTCCAGTCATTTCTTTATTGTCTTTTTGCCTCGAAAAGGTCCCTTCAAACCAATCTTCCAAAAACTCCTATAGACAAATAAATTAGAGACCTGTCTACAATTCTGCCCTGCTCAAACCTTGCAAAAGGGGCCTACCACCCTCCAGACACGTAGGCTGGCCCACTGCCATAGTGCACCTCTCCAGTCTCTTCTCATACACCCTCTGTATCTGACCCGGGTATGGTTACAGTTTCTATGCAGACAGTCTGGTATAGTTCGAGTCTGTGCTTTCAATTATGCAATCCTATCCACTCCTATAGCCTAGTAAGAGGTGGAAACACTTTAAGCTAAAATACGTATTGATTGAAACGAACAGAGTGTGGAGTAGGTCTTTCCTTCATGATTTATAACACCAAGTAATCTGTATAAGGAATTCCTGGGGACTACTGTTTTTTTTTTTTTAGTTTTTTTTTTTTTTAACGTTTATTTATTTTTGAGACAGAGAGAGACAGATCATGAACAGGGGAGGGGCAGAGAGAGAGGGAGACACAGAATCTGAAACGGGCTCCAGGCTCTGAGATGTCAGCACAGAGCCTGACGCGGGGCTCGAACTCACAGACCGTGAGATCGTGACCTGAGCCGAAGTCAGACGCTTAACTGACTGAGCCACCCGGGCACCCCATGTTTTGATAGATGTTAATAAGCAACCTGTGAATAGAGTTCCTTGGTCAAGTAATTTGGGAATCTGGAGTAAAGTTAAATAGATTCATTTAATAAAGGATTTCCTGGGGCCATTGATATGCTAATGCCTTGGGATTCTCTAAAACAGTGAGAATAACTAGTGGATTTCAGCATGATTAATACATAAAACAGGAGGCAATAAACCAGAATTCCAACAATGCTGCAGTGCTTTAAAAAGACATAAAGTATTATACAGATTCCTAAGATGAGTTTCTAACGACTTGGAAATTAGGCCAAGTAATAACGTACAATGGCCTGTAAATGTTCTAGTGAGATGAAGAGGAACATGTCTCTCATTTTAAATCAAAAGCCAGAAAGGATTAGGCTTCGTGAGGAAGACATGTCAAAAGCCGAAGTAGGCCAAAAGCTAGGCCTCTGGTGCCCGTTGGCCACGTAGTGGATGCAAAGGAAAGTTCTTGAAGGAAATTAAAATTGCCACTCCAGTGAACGCACCAATGATAAGAAAGTGAAACAGCCTCATTGCTGATGTGGAGAAAACTTTAATGTTCTAGATATTGTTGTGCCTCAGGAAATAGGGGGACCCAAGGACAGGGGGACAAGTGGGGCAAAGACCAGGGGGTGCAGCCATCAGAACCCACACGACGCACATCAGTTACTTTTGCTCTCTCAAATGGGCCCGTTTTGTGGCACCCCAAACAAGTCTAGCGGTAACACCAAAAATCACTGATCACAGATCACCATAACGAATATCATACTAGTAAAAAGTTGGAACTATTGCAGAAATGACTGAAATGAGACACAGATACACAAAGTGAGCAAATATTGGAAAATGGAGGGGATAGGTGTGTGTGATGCAGGGTTGCCACAAACCCTCAACTTGCAAAAGATGGAATATCACATAGGGGAATTATGGAACAATCCATGTATTAGTGAAAACTGTTGAGTTTCCACAGTAAAGCTATATTTTTTCTTTTTTTTAAGTTTATTTATTTTGAGAGAGAGGGAGAGAACACAAGCAGGGTAGGGGCAGAGAGGGAGGGAGAGAGGGAATCCCAAGAAGACTCTGCACTGTCAGCACGGAGCCTGATGTGAGGCTCAGACTCACAAACTGTGAGATCACGACCTGAGCTGAAATCAAGAGTCGGACATTTAAACAACGGAGCCACCCAGGTGCCCCCCTCCCATATGGTAAAACTATATTTCTAAAATCGGTTTAAATAAAGACAGACAACACAATTCAAACATGGAAAATCCCTGAAGGGCAACTCCTTGGGAGAGAAGCCATACAGTTGGTGAAACATGAGCAAAGCTGTTCACCCTCACACTTGGAGGGACTTGCAAAGTAAAGTTTCCCCTATTTCTGTGTCAGGGAGAAATATTTGTTAAGATATTATTGTCTTTGTTGGGGAAGATAAGTGGCTCACCACTTTTTTTTTTAAGAAAACAAACTATTGGTCAAAACTGTACATTCCTTCATTGTTAGAATGGACAAATTTCTAAATATAAATTTGAAAATGATATGCAACAAGGGGGCGCCTGGGTGGCTCAGTCTGTTGAGCGTCCGACTTCGGCTCAGGTCGTGATCTTGCGGTTTGTGGGTTCGAGCCCCACGTCGGGCTCTGTGCTGACAGCTCAGAGCTGGGAGCCAGCTTTGGAGTCTGTGTCTCCCTCTCTCTGCCCCTTCCCCGCTCATGCTCTGTCTCTCTCTGTCTCTAAAAAATGAATAAATGTTAAAAAAAAGAAAAAAAATGATATGCCACAGATAAAGCAGACAAATCAGGTATGGATGTAACAATATTTGGATTAGAAATTAAAAAAATAAGTACATTTGTTTATTTAGGAAAATTTATAAAGAAATTTTAAATTATAAAAAAGATATAAAAATAAAATTTTGTCTGAATTTTTTAAAAATATTTTAAAAATATAAAATATAAATAGATATAAAACATAAAAACTATAAAAATATTTATAAAATAAAAATAATATAGTTTTAAAATATACTACTTAGCGTATACACAGAAAATGAAATCTGAACTCGTAATAGTTGTTTAAAATATGCAATATTAAAAGATGTATTAAGATAAAACTAATTTTAGTATAATAAAAATTCGTATACTTTCAGAAAATCGATCAAGCAATTTAGTAGCTTGGAAAAATAATGTAACACTGTGAATCTAGATAAAATTCTAAATAAATGTTTATGTACAATATCCTCAGAGTGTTAGAGTATCATAACTTTCTGCCCTAATCAAGTCTCCTTTTAATTTCCACAAAGCTTGATTTGCATCTACGTTCCCTTTCCACGTGAGCCATGCTTTGAAACGCTTCCCGGGGATTCCAATTTCGATCTCTTGTGCTGTCCATTTCCTTCATCAAGCACATTACATTGATTCCGGGCATGTTTTCAGCATTTTCCTTGTCCTAATACCAATGGTAAAGCTAGTTCGCTTTTTTAAGATCATATAATGATATAGTCCGTGCCACAGTTAATGAACTGTATCAATATTGATACATAATTAAAGTATATACTTTATTCAGATTTCCTTAGTATTTACCCAAATCCTGTTTTGTTTTGTTTCATTGTTTCCCAATTTCCAGCCAGAATACCACACTGCATTTAGCCTATCGAAATAGGCTCCCTTTGGCCTATGACTTTTTTCAATCCTTCCTTGTTTTTGATCACCTTCATTGTTTGAGAAATACTCATCAGGTGTTTAGAGCATGTCCTTCCATTGGTTTTTGTCTGTTGCTTTCTGGTTATAAGACTGGGTTTATCAGTTTTAGGGAGGAAAACCAGAGGTGTAAAGTGCCCTTTTCAGCACACATCAAAGGTAAATGCTGTCAACATGATTTGTAACTGTTGACGTTGACCTTGGTCATCTGGCAAGGCTAGCATTTGTCAGGTTTCTCCACATTGCAAAGTGTAGAGACCTCTCCAGAGCTGTGGCCCCCAGGAGTTTTCTCACTTTTCCACTTATCCACACTCAAGCCCCTGTCAACTAGAGGAAGTTACCATTTAAGTGTTCTTGCTCCTTTATGGTTATGGCAGCTTCTTTCCTGGCAGCCAGATCCTGGCCGTGACTCTGGATTTCCTGCCTCTCCCGGGTTTGGGGGTGCTGTTTGCTTGGCGACTCAGTTCGTGGATGGGTTGTTAAAGAAAATCATTGATTTTTATTTCACTCTGCATTTTCTGTGTTATGGACAGGAGTGTTGAGTTCCAAGCTCACTGCATTCTTTCTTAGATGTGCCTCTCATGATTCAGAAATGAAGCTAGGGTTATGAATGATCACTTTATATTCTTGAAATATTTACCTTTGTAAATTCATGGATCTGTTCACATAACTTCAGTTCTCAAATATCTCTTGGTGATTCTTGCTCCCCTGCGAAAGCAATTCCAAACTGTGTAGACAAGAATAAAAGAGTTCCCAAATTTGCTTCTATCTTCCTTTCTCCAGCTTCATCTCTTTCTGTTTAAGGTTCACAGAATCCCATCTTCTAGACAAATTTACAATGTACTCTTTAAATATAGAGTGAACGAACTCATCGCTTCCCTTATGTACCTTCCTAATTTCTATTAACCATAAAAGGCTTAGCTGAAATATTGTACCTCTATCAAGTCCTCCTTAAATTCACAGGCAACTCAGTTCCTTGTTCCTGTCCATTTTCTTAATACTATAGTAAAACCTTGGTTTGCGAGCATAATTCATTTGGGAAACATGCTTGTAAGCCACAGCACTCAAATATCAAAGTGAATTTCAAGAACCATTGGCCCAGTTGTGATCATGTGACCTTCAACGACTCATATGGCAAGGCATCGCTCGTTTATCAAGTTAAAATGTATTAGAAACGTTTGCTCATCGTGGGGAACACTCGCAGAACAGGTTACTCGCAATTCAAAGTTTTACTGTGTTTCTCTTATATGGCACGATTTGTATCAGTCGAAAAATAAATACTAAACCACCCAATATTCAACACATAAATAATTAAAATGTTAACTGGCTCATATATTTTCTTCTGACACAGACAACCTTCTTGGGGGTGGGACAGTGGGGTATCCGAACCCTTTAGTGATCGTATAGAACAGCATACATTGTGCACTAAATAAGGGTTTATTACAGATCAAAAAGTTGAATAATTGAATTCAACACAGACTATAGTACCAAAAATTGTTAATAATTGTTGCATTAATGAATTTAATAGAGCCACAACATTTAATCCAAAGCCATAATTGAAGTTAATGGCTTTGTTCTTTTTATTTCCTTGCCCAATTCGTTTACAAACATTACTTTTGCCTTCATAGACTTCTCATAAATGATGCAAGACTTGAATTCAAGGACTTTCGATTTGAATAAAACAGTGATCTTGTTCAAAGTAGAAAGATAATGATTCATTTTATGAGTAAAAGCAAAAATGTCTGATTCTGTCTTTTTAATATATAAAAGAATTTGAAAATTAGATATTTTTTAAAGGACCGTGTTTCATGAAAAAATATACATTGTTGTTTCAATTGTTGACCTCATAAGGCTCTTAACGCTTTTGTCAAAGAGTGTAAGCAGATAATATTGCCTCATCTAGGAACTCCTTAATCACCAAATGGTGGCTTGCCTCTGCACATGGCGACAAGTGGACTTCTCAGATCTGTGACAGGACTGGCCGCCCGATGCAGGCGCTGCTGTGGGGAGTGGGGTGGCAGGGGTTCCAAGACTGAATACTATGTCTGAACGATCTGTCACATTGCCACCTCATTGGAGAGAAGTGTGTTTTCTTACTTCCTACCTCAACTCGCTCTTGGATCTTAATTGCAAGGTGTAAACAATGAAACCATCAGCGCTGAGCCTACACATAGCCATTGGGACATTCGGCGGCTTTCTAGGAAACAGGCAATAAAACGTATTGCCATGATGGATAACTATGTTGTAATAATTTTAATTCAGGGTTTTCATTGAATAACCTCTTAAGGACGCGGTCATATAATCCATTGTAAGAGCAAGGTGAATGTCTGAGAGACTGCAGATTTACGGAGCAGTTAGTCTCTCTTAAACAGGTGAAAGGTCATGGTCATTATAACAATATTTAGTAGCTAATAAAACTGTTTATCTACTGCTTGGTTTATTAGCCAGGTCATAGGGGTCAAGCACTAAAGTCAAATAAAAGTTATGTCTCTTTCAAAAAAGGTACACCGCCAGAATCTTCAACCAGAGCATAATAAAACAGCCCAGCACATAACTGACTGCAACAGACTTTTAGTATCATATTTACAGCAGCCCATAATCAAAGCTAATAAAAAAATCATTTAAGGCAGCCAAACAGGAAGCTAGCAATACTGTGACCATTTTTAACACCTGCATTTAACAATTAGCATGAAAAAAATGTTCAGCACCTAACATATGTCTTTTGGTGCTTCCATTAGAAACAATTTCACTCCCTCACAAATTTAAACACTGACTCTGAACACATTCAATCGACTTTAGAACTCTAATATGTGATTCTCATTTTTAGCCTTATAGATTTCTCTCCCTTTAGTGTCCACGGATATTATGGGGCTATACTTTTTAATAATATATTCCTTCTTTTTCACTGCAAGTGATTTAGGAGTGTTGTCATTTTCGGTAAAACTCTCATGAAAACAATGACACTTTCTTAGAATTCTTAAGATGAGTCATTTTTTCCCCCTCCACCTGGAAAAAAAACCCCACATATTTCTGATTCCCAGCCATCCTGAAGTCTGTCATAAACACTAAGCCTTCATAAGGCAGAACTCATTGTACACAGGACAGACCATTGGGAACAGTCACAGAGAGGTAGGAACTGTACAAAACGTGGACTGGAACTTTTGTTAAAGAATATTTAAAGGTCAAAGCCCTTTCATTATGAGGGTGCTCAGGGGAAATAATGCTCTGCGTTCTGTCTGACGTGTTCCCTGACATAAGTCAGTAAGTGTCAGAAGTCTGTTGACTTCTTCCAGGTTTCTTGGGAGCTATTTAACCTTTTGCAATGTTGCATATTACATTACACTAATGTATCTGGTGTACTTCATGTTAATAGGTCTATTTTAAAAGCTGATGTCGATATAAAGATGAAATGCACTAGATTTATGAGATCACTGCAGACAAAATTTGTATCTCAGTCTTTTCTCCTGGTTTGCTGAGAAATCTGCCTGGCATCTCAAAATCCATAAAACTGCCACTGTGTTTCACTTTTTCATCCAAGGGACGCCAGTAATGTGATAAGGATCAAGGTTTGAACATAAACATAGAATACGTACAAAGCTGTAAGTTTTCTCAGTCACTTACCTTGCGTATTAACCTTAAATACGGATATTAAAGACGCACACAGGCACAATTTTTTTTAATTTAAAAATTAGAAATAGTTTTTGGGGTGCCCGGGTGGCTCAGTCAGTTAGCATCCAGCTCTTAGATGCATGATCTTGATCTAGGCTCAGGTCATGATCTCATGGTTTGTGGCATTGAGCCCTGTATCTGGTTCTGCACTGACAATGTAGAGCCTGCTTGGGATTCTCTCTCTCCCTCTCTCTCTGCCCCTCCCCTGCTCACTGCTCATGCAAGTGTGATCTCTCTCGCCCTCTCTCTGTCTCTCTCTAAATGAATAAATAAATAAAAGTTTTTTAAAAAAAGAAATTTTTTGCAAACTGCAATGTGCTAAGAGGCTAGCAGGTTATCGAATGTCTCTCTTTTTCAACAAAAACAATATAAAACAAACAAAAGCAACAGCACATTTTCATTTCAGTCAAACAAACAGGACAACAAGTATAAACCCAGTCCTTTCAATTTCCATTTTGACGATATGATGCTTTAAAAAAGTAAGTAAGATCAGAGTCACTGAATTTTTTATCCGAAGATAACATGCCAGTTCTGTGTTTCGCCCAAATTTGTTAACCTCTTGGAGCCATGGATCTTCATATAAAAACAGAATGAGTCGATCGATATCACAGAATTGTGAATATGAAATAAAATGGCGTACAGCAATACCTGCAATTGTGAGTAACTTGTTCTGCGAGTGTTTCCACAAGATGAGCAAACATTTCTAATAAATTTTAACTTGATAAGCAAGCAATGTTTGCAGTACGTGTGGCCAAAGGTCACGTGATCACAACTGAGCCAAGGGTTCTGAAATTCGCTGTGATATATAAATGCTTTGGATTACAAGCATGATTCCAGAATGAATCGTGCTCGCAAACCAAGGTTTTACTGTATATAAAATGCTAGCAAAATCCCAGTTATATAGAAGAACTCAGTAAAAAGTCGTTTCACATGTTTCATAAGGATGATGCATACTCTGAATCCCTGCGTATCTGCAAATACCCCTTTAATTCCAGCAGGCAGAATTCCTTGCTCGTATATATCATTTTATTAATTTTAGCCCTTTAGTCTCAATATTCTTTTGATGTTATTTCAGTATTGGGATGAGGACACTGATTATCATCCTTAATAGATAGTATGTTCTTCCTAAAATTACCTGCAGAATTTTAGATTCCTTAATAGATAGTGGTTTTTTTTCCTTAATAGATGGTATGTTCTTCCTAAAATTACCTGCCGAATTTTATTCTTATCTTTGAAATTTAGAAAACTGAGAACATTTAGGAACCACCCACGGTATGTATGGTACATTTCTATTCTAATGAATCTACCCTAAAACTTGAACTCTTTGAATCTGAAACTGTATACCTTTCTTCCGGTTAGGAACATTGTATTTTGTTATTGATTTAATAATCGCCCTCCTCTATCAGCCCCTTTCATATCTCTAAGTATCTTATTTACATATAAGATCTCCTATAATCTTCTCTGCATTGTGAGGTTTCTATTGTATTTTGCCCTGGGCTTAGAAATGTCTTTTCCTCTTCATCTTCTAAGATATTAATTTGTGAATAAATAGTAACCATTGAGAACACCTGCTGAATTTTATGTTTAAAACTTGAAGATTCAGTTATTTTTTTAAATGCTGTACTTAGATCTCAAGTCCTTCCATTACGTTAATACATTTTAAAATTATTGCCCAAGTTCTATCAGTTCAAGAAACCGTATTTTTTTGGTTTTGAACATGTATTGGGTTTGATCTTCGTTCTAGTGTCTGAGTTCCCTTAGATATGCTGTTAGTCAAATTGCTTTTTGCCTTGTATGCCTACTCGTTACTGGAGTAAATATTGGGGCACCACATCAGCAATCTACCATATGAGTGAAGATAAAAAATTGTGTGTTAAACCGGGTGCTCTGAGAAGCAGGCGTCAACCTGAGACACTAGATGTGAAGAGATTTATGGAGGAAACGGAGGGTGGTTTAGCTGACCGACAGTGATGCAGACCTGGCCCCCAGGGGGACACTGGGAAGAAAGGACAGTTGGATAGATGATTTCTTAGACCATGGCATAGGTTTAAGAATGTTTGGTAAGGCCGATGCAAATCTCTTGGGTCAAAGTTTCCCATTAAATCCTAGGAACCAGCCTGCCTGAGTATCCCTGCTGCAATTAGCCTTTGACTTAGAGCAGCTCGTGAGAGCTGGCCTCTGCAAGGAACCATGCTGATGAACTTCAGAGTACAGGAGCGGGGGTATTAGTCAATTGTGCTTCCCATAGTAGAAGTTCTGAGAAGTATGTTCTCATTACGTCCACTAATTCTCCTCCTACTCCTCTGAATTAGCTTTGCTGAGCCCATTCTCTCTGGTCTCCCTGAACACTCAGGTACCTGTTCATCCTCATGTAAACTTCCAGGGGGCCAGGAAGACCCATTTCAATTGTCTAGTCTTTGCGTGTGTGTGTGTGCGTGTGTGTGTGTGTGTGTGTGTTTATTTTTGAGAGAGAGAGAGAGAGAGACAGATACAGAGTGCCAATGGGGGAGGTACAGAGAGAGAGGGAGACACAGAATTCGAAGTAGGCTCCAGGCTCCAAGCTGTCCCAACACGGGCCTCGAGCTCACAAACCGTGAGATCGTGACCTGAGCCGAAGTGGGACGCTTAACTGACTGAGCCACCCAGGTGCCCCAACAATTATCTAGTCTTAAGGCTGGTCCTACCTCCAGGGAACTGTGGATCCACACTGGATTCTTCCAGAACCACAGCCTCACTCACATCCAACTGCTGCTATCGCGTGTCCTTGCAGGCATTGGAGTTATGGCTAGTGAAAATAAACATGTATTCATGTTATCACCTTAGAATTTCTAATGGCAAATTTCATGGGATGTTCCTCTCTGCCTTTTAGAATGTGAAATTCTTGAAGGTGAGAATAGTGTCCTACTGCTGATCAAACTGTTGGCATCTATGGGGCACCTGGGTGGCTCGGTGGGTGAAGTGTCCGATTTCAGCTCAGGTCATGAGCTCACAGTTCCTGAGTTTGAGCCCGGCATCGGGCTCTGTGCTGACAGCTCGGAGCCCGGAGCCTCCTTCTGAATCGGTGTCTCCCTCTTTCTCTGCCCCTCCCCTGCTCGCAGTCTATCCATCTCTCTGTCTCTCAAAAATGAACAAACGTTAAAAAAAATAAATTGCTGACATCTATCACAATGCTTCCATATCAACTCTATCGAAGGCAGAATGAGTTATTTGTAGGTAATAATTGTGGTTTACATTTACTTTACTGAACATATATCCTCGGAGTTTTATTTTGATGCTTCTATTTTTTTCCCTATGGTTCAATCAGTGACTATATTATAATCCCATATGCTCAGCAATTTATGGTACAAAAAACACGGTCCGTAAATTGCACACTGCTTTCGGAAAGCTTCAAGACAATGTTATAACATTTTCTTTGAATTGCAAAACAATTGTACTTTCATCACGGAAAAAAAAATGGAGTGCCTGGGGTGGCTCAGTCAGTTAAGCCTCCAACTGTTGATTTCATTCAAGTCATGATCTCACGGTTGGTGAGTTCGAGCCCTGCATCAGGCTCTGCACTGATGGTGTGGAGCCTGCTTGGAATTCTCTCTTTCTCTCCCTCTCTGCCCCTCCCCCGCTGACTTTCTTTCTGTCTCAAAGTAAATAAATAAACTTAAAAAAAAAGTCTATCCTTAAAATTCTACAGTTTCAATTTCTAACTAAACTTGCCACAAACACCGCCACCTTATTACATAGCAATTATTATTTTTTTCAGCTGAGGGCAAGTTTACCCATATAAAAAGTTATTTCAAAGCAAAGTCCAGGTATGGCGGGGGAGAACAGTGCCTTGAGTTACTTTACCATACCATGTAAAGGAGCAAACTGATCATCCGTAATAGTCCAATAAATAGAAACATGAGAACCCTCAACATAAAATTCTAGAATTACTCTGCAAATCGCTTGAGGACGTTTGCCTCCATTCTTCCAGTGAAAATGGCAGCCATCGCACTCCACTGGGCAAACAGGAGTGGCTGGGATCCTTTATGCTGTGACGTGCCCTGAAGGGGCCAAACAATTTGCTCCTACCCTGGTGTGGCTCTAGCTCCCCAGTACGCTTCTCCAGGCCTCTTGCTGAGCCCAAATTTCCACCCACCACTTCTAAGCCATGAGAGCAATTGCTTCTTTTGAAGAATCATATTCGAACACTCTCTCTGAAACTACCTGAACTTCACTCCTCTTGCTACGGCACTGTAAGATCTCCTCCTTTCTTGTCCTGGGTAGGACACCCAGTTGAAGCGGTTCTCATGCTGTCCCACGGCGGCTGGGGATCTGGTTGATTTCACTGACAGTGTTTAAAATTTTTTTTTTTCAACGTTTATTTATTTTTGGGACAGAGAGAGACAGAGCATGAACGGGGGAGGGGCAGAGAGAGAGGGAGACACAGAACCGGAAACAGGCTCCAGGCTCTGAGCCATCAGCCCAGAGCCCGACGCGGGGCTCGAACTCACGGACCGCGAGATCGTGAGCTGGCTGAAGTCGGACGCTTAACCGACTGCGCCACCCAGGCGCCCCGACAGTGTTTAATGGAATGGCTCAGAATAGGTTTTGACCCATAGCTCCCCCACTGCCACCACTTGAGCAAGGCAGGGGGACGCATCTCAGAGTCCCAGTAAGTAGACTGCTAAGTCGTGCCCTTGACCCTTTCTCTGCTCCTCTGCACTGAGTGCCACAGGATTGTCTTTTTCCCCTCCTTTCTTTGGATAAGATACTTAAATTTATTGCTTTTATTCATGGTATGCGACCAGTGAGGTGGAATTGTACTGCTGAGAGTTGGAAGGCCGCAATACCTGTATTGATTGTTCTGAACTTTATAGTTTGAGTAATAGAAAGTCTCCTCGTGAATTTCTAAGTTATTATCTGGCTTCTGGGTTGCCTGGGCGGCTCAGTCCGTTAAGCGTCCGACTCCGGCTCAGGTCATGATCTCACGGTTCCTGAGTTCGAGCCCCATGTCGCGCTCTGTGCTGACAGCTCAGAGCCTGGAGCTGCTTCGGATTCTGTGTCTCCCTCCCTCTCTGCCCCTCCCCTGCTCATGCTCTGTCTCTCTCTGTCTCAAAAATAAATAAAAACATTAAAAAGTTTTTTTTTTTTTATCTGGCTTCTTACATTATAGTGTCAATAACACCAGACAGCTGAAGCTCTGGCAGAACATATTTTATTTTATTTTATTTTATTTTATTTTATTTTATTTTATTTCTTAATCCCCATCAACTATTTCACCATATCCCCATCAGCCTCCCTTTTGGTAACCATCTGTTCAGAATATATTTTAAATTAAATGTTTATGTTGCAATAACTGTAGATTTGCATGTGGTCATAAGAAATAATATACAGAAATCCAATGTACCCTTTACTGTTTTTACCCAAGGTAATGCCTTGCAAAAGTATAAGTATATAACCTTTTTATTTTTTATATTTGAGAGAGAGAGAGAGAAAGTGGGGGAAAGGGACAGAGGGAAAGAGAAAACCTATGTGTGGGGCTCAATCCCATGACCCTGGGATCATGACCTGAGCCAAAATCAGACTGAGGTCAACAGACTAACCACCCAGGTGCCCCAGTATGTAACCTTTTGGGATTGGCTTTTCCCATTCAGTATGTATCCGTGGAGATTCATCCACGTTGCTCTGTGTTTCTTTTTATTGCTGAGTAGTAATCCATGATATGGATGTACCATAGTTTATTAATTTACTTGTCAAGGGTATTAGCATTGTTTCCACTTTGTATTTATGGTTTAAAAAATCAAATATAGGGGCCCCTGGGTGGCTCAGTCGGTTGAGCATCCGACTTCGGCTCAGGTCATGATCTCACAGTCTGTAAGTTCGAGCCCCGCGTCGGGCTCTGTGCTGCCAGCTCAGAGCCCAGAGCCTGCTTCGAATTCTGTGTCTCCCTCTGTCTCTGCCCCTCCCCTGCTCACGCTCTGTCTCTCTCTGTCTCAAAAACAAATAAAAACATTAAAAATTTTTTTTAATCAAATATAAACATCCATGTATAGGATTATTGTTAAGATAACTTCTTATTTCTCCAGGATAAACGCTTCAAGAGGGGAATTGTGTTGAGTGGTAGTTTTATACTTGGATTTCTAATAAAAGAGCCAAACTATTTTCCAGAATGGCTGTACCATTTTAGTACACATTTTCCATTTACTTACACATTTCTATTAGCAATGTAGGAGTGATCCATATTCTCCACACCCTTTCCAGCATTTGGTGTTGCCACTACACACACACACACACACACACACACACACACACATATATTTTATTTTAGCCGTTCTGATATTGCATAATGATTTCTCACTGTGGCTTTAATTTGCATGTATCTGACGTTTAATGAAATTGAAAATGTATCCATGTACATATCTTTCATCTATCTGTGTATCTTCTTCAGTGAAATGTGTACCCACGACTTGTTCATTTTCTAATTGTATTATATTTTGTTTGTTATTGTTGAGCTTTAAAATTCTTTACATATGTTAGATACAAGTCTTTTGTTGGGCATATCATTTGCAAATATTTTCTTCTACTGTGTAGCCTTTCCTTCACAGTCTTTCACAAAACCACAAAACAAGGGTTTTTACTTTTAATAAATCCTAGTTTCACACTGTTTTTCATTTTATAAATCTTGTTTTTTAGTGTTAAGTCTAAGAATTCTCTGCCTAAGCCTAGACCCCAAAGATTTTCTCCAAAGCTCCTTTTCTAAAAGTTTTATAATTTTATATTTATAGCTGTGATCCATTTTGAGTTCATTCTTGTCCAAGTTGTAGTAAGTAGAGGTTGATTTTTTTTTTTTTTCCTAAATGATGTCAAATTTTCTAACGTCATTTGTTGGAAAGGCTATCTTTTCTCCATTGAGACTTTTTCATACCTTTTTTGTACCAGTTCAGCAGATAATTGTATGTAGAAGATACACGATTTTAAGTTCTCTTTTTCATTCTATTGCTCTATTTCTATCCCTCTTCTGACATAATAAGTCTTAATTACTCTAGCTCTGAAATAGGGTAGAATAATTCTTTCCCAGTATTTTTTTCTCTTTAATAGTTGTTTTAGTTATTCTAGTTCCTTTGCTTTGCCATATAAATTTTAGAATCTTCTCATTTTTCCATAAATGTTACCAGAATTTTAATAAATCCTATATTTTTGGGAGGAGAATCGATTTTATATTTCATAAGTATGTCTCTCCCTTTAGGGTTTCTTTTATCTTCCTCATGCATGCTGTGTAGTTTTCAACATACAAGTTTTGTGCATGTTTTGTTGTATTTATACCTAAGAGTTTCATAATTTTGAGTGATTTTAAACACTTTTATACTTTTGATTTGATATTCACATGTTGATTGTTGGTATAGAAAAGCATAATTGATTCTTGTACACTTACTTTATATCCTGTGACCTTGCTGAACAGTTATTAGTCAGGTTTTTTAGCTTCCTAGGGATTTTCTACATAAACAATTATATAATCTGAAAACAGGACTAATTTATAGTTTACTTTGTGACTTATGTGCTTATTATTTCCCTTTATTATCTTATTGCATTGAACAGAACTTTGAATGCTGTCTGTATTAGGTAAATCTGGTAAAACTTGACATCCTTGATCATCTTAAGGGGATCATTTATCTTAAGAGGAAGCTATGCAGATTTTCACTATCAGCATAATGTTAGCTCTGTATTATTATAGATGCTTTTTGTAATTTGAAGAAGGTCTACTTTATCCCTAGTGTATTGAGAGTTTTCATCATGAATGTATGTCAAATTTTGTCATGTGCTTTTTCTGCATCAATTGATAGGATCATGTGGTTTTTTTTTATTTGGTGGTTGGTTGGTTTTAGTTTGTTAATATTCCAGACCCCCAACACATAGTCATGGTGTATAATCTTTTTTATTTAAATTACTGAATTTGATTTGCTAATATTTTGTAAAAGATTTTTTGTCTTTACATTAAAAACATATTTGATTTTTAGTTTCTTTTTTTTTTATATCATCTTTTCCTAGTCTTACTATCAAGGTCAGACTAGCTTTAAATAAATTTGGAGGTTACTCCTCCTATTTTTTTTTTGGAATAGATTGGGCAGAATGATTTCTTCATTAGACCTTTGAGAACATTTCACAATAAAGCTCTTTGGCCTTGGAATTTGTTTGTTTCTTTTTCTTTTTCTTTTGAGAGAGTTTTCTAATTCTGAATTCAGCTTCTTTAGTATTTATGAAGCTATTCAAGTCATGTATATCATACTGGATGAGTTTGACTTATTTCTGTTTTCAGGGTGTGGTTTATTTTATCTAACTTGTCAAACTTATATATGTAGAGCTATATGTTATAGTCCCTTGTTATTATTTTGGTTTCCACAGGGTTCATAGTAACATCCAATCTTCTGTCTCATTTTTTCTATCAATTTTCAAAAGGAAGCGTTGAAGTCTCGAACTGTAATAGTTGATTTGTCTATTTTTTTTCTTTTAGGTTTGGCTTTTAAAAATATTAACATAACTTTTTTTTTTAATGTTTTATTTTATTCGTGAGAGAAAAAGAGACGGAGCACAAGAGGGAGGCGGGGCAGAGACAGAGAGGGAGACACAGAATCCGAAGCAGGCTCCAGGCTCCGAGTTGTCAGCACAGAGCCCGATGTGGGGCTTGAACCCACAAACCATGAGATCATGACCTGAGCCAAAGTCAGATGCCCAACCAACTGAGTCACCAAGGTGCCCCCAAAATTAACATAACTTTTTATCAACGTTTATTTATTTTTGGGACAGAGAGAGACAGAGCATGAATGGGGGAGGGGCAGAGAGAGAGGGAGACACAGAATCGGAAACAGGCTCCAGGCTCTGAGCCATCAGCCCAGAGCCCGACGGGGCTCGAACTCACGGACTGCGAGATCGTGACCTGGCTGAAGTCGGACGCTTAACCGACTGCGCCACCCAGGCGCCCCATTAACATAACTTTTTAAAGGCAGTTGTGGGCTTAAGAAAATTTAGCAGAAAGTACAGAATACCCATTAACACCATTTTCCCATGATCAAAGATTTCTCTATTATTAACATGTTGCACTAATGTGGTACATTTGATAAAGCTGATGAACCAATATTGATACATTATTAACTAAAGTCCATAGTTTTTATTAGATTTCACATTTTCGTGTTGTACAGTTTCATTGGGAATGGCATGCATTTAGCAATACAGTATCACATAAAATAGTTTCACTCCTCTAAAAATCTCCTATACTCTGCTTATTCAACCTTCTCTTTCTCTGCCCAAATCCCTGGCAACCACGGACTTCTTACAGTCTATGATTTTGCCTTTTCTAGAATGTCATATAATTGGAGTCATAGAGTATAGTCTTTTCATACTGGCTTCCGTCACTGACCAATATTTATTTACAATTCTTTTCTGTTTTTATATGGCTCGGTAGCCATATAAAACCTATTCCTTTTTCTCACCAAATAGTTTTCCATCGCATGAATGCACCACTGTTTGCTTCTCCATTCATCTATTGATGGACAAGTAAGTTGCTTCCAGTTGTAGTGATTATGATAAAGAGACGCTGCAAATATTCATGTGTATGTTTTTATGTGGATGTAAGGTTTCAAATTAGGTAAATGGCAAAGAGCATATTACTGAGTTGTATGATAATTCTACAATTACCTTTGTAAGAAACTGCCAAACTGTCTTCCACCATGGTCCTACCATTTTGTCTTCCTGCTAATAATGAATAAAATCTCTTGTTGCCTCACAGAACTCAACCACAATGGATATGGTCATTTTTTGGACTTCAACCATTCTAATAGTTATGTTGTAATATCTCATTATTTTAATTCGCATTATGCTAATGCTAAATGATGTTGAGCACATATTTTTTTAATATCTTTACTCTGACATTCTTGAAGTACCCCATCTGGTCACTTTATTTTTGGGGAAAACAAAACAAAACAAAAAGATGGTAAGCCAATTAACTAGCCAAAAGATAGTGTATTCAGCAAAGGGTACTGGGGTAATTGGATATCTATATGCAAAATGTTCGCCTTACCCTGAATTTAAATAATACATAACAATTAACTTCAAATGGGTGATAAACTTAAGAGTAATAGCTCTTTATTTATTTAAAAAAATTACTTTTACATTTTAAAAGAGTAGAAGAAAACTTTTATGGCCATGGATTAGCCAAAGATTCCTTAGGCTAATGAAAACAATAGCATGGTATATAAAAGAAAACATTGATGAGTTGGATTTCATCAAAATTCAACACCTTTGTCCTTCAGAAGACACTACTAAGGAAATGTAAAGACAAATATTTGAGGGACTATTTGCAGATATTTGAAACACATATAAAAGACTTGAATCCAGAATGCACTAGGAACTCTTACAACCCCATATTAAGAAGACAGAAATAAAAGTCAAAATATAAGATAAAAAAGCAAAAAGATATATAAATAGCTAATAAACACATAATCATTATTATTCATTAATGCAAATTAAAAGCACAATGGGATACCATTTCATATCTACAAAAATGACTATTCCAAGTAAGGTAGATAATAACAGATGTTGATGAGGATATGGAGAAATGAGAAAGCTTATATATTGTTGGTGGCATTGTAAAATGGCCCTGCCACTTAGGAAGAAGTTTGACAGTTCCTCAGAAAGTGAAATGTAAAACTACCATGCAACAATTCCACTCCTGGGTTTATATTGAAGGAAAATAAAACCCATATCAACACAAAGAATTTCACACGAACATTGATAGCAGTATTCATAGTAGCCCCAAACTGGAACAACCTAAATGTCCATCAAGCTTCGCGTGTTCAATGGAATAGTATTTAACAATAAGATGGGATAAATACATGCTGTCATGTCAGGGATGCATCTCAAACACATTATGCTAACTGCAAAAAAGCCAGACACAAAAGACAACATATTGTATGATTCTATTTGTGTGCATTGTCCGGGAAAGGCAGATTTGTAGGGCATAAAGCAGATTAGTTTTTGCTTATGGTTGGCTGTGACAATGGGGATTAACTGTATATGGTCATGAGAGGTTTTACTGGGTCCATAAAATGTTCTAAACCTGATTTATAGTTATTGAAATTTGAAAATCTAGTCATGTGAACAGGAACTACAAATCAATCCAGACTTTAGAAACCACCTTCTCACTCTATCAGAGAATATTCTGGTCTCAATTAGATGACATTGTAGCTGCCCTTGTTCATTGATGGTGTTAGGCCTGATGCGGCTGAGTCCTTTGAAGGTACTGTGTTTCATTAAAAGAAAAATCGTAAACCAAAGTAATAGATCTTCATATTAGTAATGTAAATGAGATCAATAACAATGACACCCTATGTCTAGTCTAGGCAAAACTACCTGTCAATATCATAAGGAAAAGGGACTCTAGTAGAACCATTTTCTTGCTTTAGCTTGGAAAGTAGTAACTAAAATGAAAAGGGACAGTCTGACAAGATAATATACCTCCAAGAAAGCAACTCCACTCATCTGCATTGCCTTTAATACAAAAGAGTGAAATTGACATATAATTTGCAACCACCAAAAATATTTCATTTCTGTTTCGTGTCGGTTACATTCTCTACCGTATTCCTTTTACTTTTCCATCATTTCTTCTGTCAAGCAATAAAAATGTTTCAGTAGCAGGAATCCCAAGATTCCTTCTTCTCAGATTGTGGGTGTGTTTCAGTCAGTTCCCCGCTCCTGGACTCCCTCCGTGGTTCAAACATTCTTTTCTGCATAGTGAATTAACTCCAGTGACTTTGTTAAGATGAGATCTACTTCATAATCAGGCTGCCACTGTTAATTATAGACCAGATTTACTTTCTAAAAGTCCAGCCTATAATTTGATGATGGCACAAATTGATTGCCTGGTACCTTATGCTTCCTCTACTGACATCCTAGTCCTTGAATCTCCCTCCAATAGTCTCCACACAAACAACAGTCCAGATGTGTGACATATGAAGGAAGGTGTGCCTTACAGTTTTGATCAATCTGGCTACACCTTTTTTGAAACTGGTCCAATATCCACTAAAACCTGAAGTCATCAAAGGACTATGGCTCCTTGTGTCCACATACCTCCTAAAGGAACTAATTATCATTTCTTTTAGCCCTTGTAATATTCTTGTTCTTGAAATTTCAAAGATAAATGGACGTGGCTTCCAATTTATCCAAGATCTAAGAACCATTAATAAGACTGTGTATCCGTATATCTGTTGCTGTATTCCCTAAACTTAGTACCAGCCTATCATCAATTTCCAACACAGTTGCTTATTTTACAGGGATAAATCTATGCTAGGTATTTTTTAGTATGTTCTTTGCCCATACTCACAATATTCATTTTCATCCACTTAGGCAAATCAACAATATACCTAAGTGTTTACAGTAGCACTCTCTCATTGTCACAAATATGTCAGTCATAACTGGAAATGAAAAGATCTCTATCATTCGCCGACAGTGTTGGCATACAAGGAAAACAGTCTAGATAAACTTTAATTTGTCAGACTCAAGTGTATTATGTAGGCCATGACATCATGTAAAATGAAATATCAAAGTCTGGAAAATATCGTTGACTTTTTCCAGCAAATTCCTAAAGAAAACTTAGATGACTCCTTGCTCTCATAAAACAGTACTAATGTTGGATTACCAACCTTACTGAACTGACTCCCTTTTTTATACATTCCGACAAAAACTAATACACCTAAGTCCTTCGCCTGCCCTACGTCACAAGGACTGTCTTCTTTAATTTAAATTGTCTAAGAAAAAAACCCCACACAACAGAAAAATTTACTATCTTTCCCATTTTTAAAGATGCGGTTCAATAGTGTTAAGTATATTCACATTATTGTGCAAAGAATCAGATCTCCAGAACTTTTCCATCTTGCAAAACTGAAACACTATACCCGTTAAAAGACAATTCTTATTTCCCCCTTTCCTTAGACCATGGCATGCATGCGCTATTCTACTTTATATTTATATAAATTTTACTACTTTAAATACTTCATACAAGTGGAATCATACAATATTTGTTTTTTGTCACACTTATTTCATGTGGCATAATGTCCTTAAGGTTCATCTCTGTTGTCTCTCATTTTGTCAATATGATGTATGAAATTAATTGACTTTCATATACTGAAACATGCTTGAATTCCACAAATAAATCCCACTTGGTCATGGTGTATGAAACTTTCAATGTGCTGTCGAATTCAATTTTCTAGTATTTTGTTGAGGATTTTTGCATCAATATTCATCAGGCATATTGGTCTATGGTTTTCTTTTCTTGCGTTGTCTTTGTTTCTTATGCCAGAGCAATGCTGGCCTCGTAGAATGAATTTGGGAGTGTTTCCTCCACTTCCATTTTTTAAAGAGAAGATTGATGCTAATTATTCTTCAAATGCTTGGGAAAAGTCACCAGTGAAGCAGTCTGTTATTGGGCTTTTTTTGTTGTTGGGAGGTTTTTGATTACTGATTCAATCGCCTTACTAGTTATTGGTCTGTTTAGGTTTTCTATTTCTTTATGATTCAGTCTTAGAAGGATGTGTGTTCCTGGGAATTTATTAATTTCTTGTAGGTTACCCAATTGCTTGGTATATAACTATTCCTTGTAACATATATATATATATATACATATACATATATATATGTAATTTTTTATTTCAGTGACATTAATTGTAATGTCGCCTCTTTCATTTTTGATTTTAGTTATTTGAGTCTATTTTTTTAATATAGCTAAGGATTTGTCAGTTTTATTGATCTTTTCAAAAAATTTCATTTTGTTGATTTTTTATTGCTTTTATATTCCCCATTTCACTTATTAATTCATTTCATCATAAATTCACCCATCAATTTATTTATATATTCATTCTGTTTTATTTCACTTTTCATTCTGCTCTAATTGTTATTATTCCCTTCCTTCTGCTAGTTTTGGTGTATTTTTTTTCTTCTTTTTCTGGTTCCTTGGAGTATAAACTACTGATTTCAGATTTTTTTTAATGTAGGTACAGTTATAAACTCTCTCAGCACTACATTTGCTGCAAACCATAGTATTATGTTTTTGTTTTCAATTCCCTCAAGTTATTTTCTAATCTCTCTTGTGAGTTTTTTGAACCATTAGTTGTTTAAGAGTGAATAGCTTAATTTCCACTATTTTTGGGTTTTTCAGTTTTCCTTCTGGTATTGATTTCTAGTTTCATTCCACTGTGTTCAGAAAAGATACTTTGCATAATTTCAATCATTTTCAATTTAACGCTAATTTTGTGGCCTCACATGCACTCTATACTGGAGAACATTCACATGCACTTGAAAGAATGTTGTTGGGTCGAGTGTTCTGTATATTGTGTGTTAGGTTCAATTGTTCCACAGTGTTGTTCAAATTCTCTATTTCCTTGTTAATCATGTGTCTGGTTATTCTAGCCACTATTGAAAGTGAGGAATTGAAATCTGTTATTATTATGCTGTTATCTATTTCCTCATTCAATTCCGTCAATGTTTCCTTCATATCTAGGTACCATTTACGTGGAATATCTTTTTCTACCCTTTCACTTTCAGCTCATGTATATTTTTAGATCTAAAGTGAATCTTTTATCAACAGCTTATAGCAGGATCCTTTTTTTAATCCTTTCAGCCTATCTACCTCTTTTGACTGGGAAGTGTAATCCATTTATATTCAAAGTAATTACTAGTCAGAGAAGACTTCCTATTGCCATTTTGTTAATTATTTTGTTTATAGCTTTTATTTCTCCTTCATTTTCTCTCTTACTTTATTGATTTATTGAATGTTTTTTGCTTTATTGATTATTTTAGTCACATGATTTGATATCCTTCCAATATCCTTTTGAGTATATTCTAAAGATATTTTCTTGTGATTACCATGGAGATTAAGTAACATCTTAAAATGATGGCAATATGTTTTAAACTGATGACAGCATAATTTCAGTGCATACACTTCAACAAGAACTTATAGATTATCCCAATATCAGCTAGAAATTGGAAGTTCACAAAAATGAGGATCTCACCCCATCCTTGACTCCATCATGTGAAAGGTCAATATGGCTAAATGCTGCAAGCTTTCAAGCAATGTGCCAAAGTTTGTGATCAATATTTATAGGTAACCTTTCAAACCGAAGAGCTACAAGAACCTGTGCATGATCTTGCACTTGGTTTAAAGGAAATGACACCAATGTAAGATTACTCTTGAACTTTGTTAGAAGGGACCTCACAAGGTATGGCCATGGTAAATTCTGAAATAAAACTCCAGTTAAGTTCCCCCAAGTTTCATGTCTCCAGGTTAAATGACATTATATAGCCACCTCCTTTATTTTCACTTTAAAGAGAGATCCAAATTGAAAACTCCTTTGAGAGGCTCCTGAAACAAGAGTGTCAAGAACGAGAGACTGGAAGATCTGATTAGCTTCCATTTAAAACTTTTTGACCAAGACTCATGAACCTAATATCCTTGGAATAGTACTTTAATTTTTTTTTTTTTTTTGCTTTTTTGCTTCCTTTGCATGGCAATATTTTTGCTTTTTAATAAGGTTTTAATTGCAAAATAGGATTCTTAACTTTCCCCTATCGTCTTATTTTTTATTTATTTATTGTGTGTGTGTGAAAGAGAGAGAGAAAGAAAGAGAGAGAGAGAGAGAGAGAGAGAGAGAGACTGAGTGGGGGAGGGGCAGAGAGAGAGGGGACAGAGGATCTGAAGCAGACTTTGTGCTGACAGAGCTCCAACTCCTGCACCCATAAGATCATGACCTGAGCCAAAGTCAGATGCTTAACCGACTGAGCCACCCAGGAGCCCTTCCCCTATCATCTTATTTTTAATACACCCAAGGAGGTAAAAGAAGGTAATGAGAAATATATACACTTCTCTGGACTAGAGTTTGGGAAGAAATCTCTTCTAATCTCAGATGGACAGGATCTTGGCTAAAGGTAGCATCATAGTTCTTCTGATAATTCCCACTTTAATACTTGCAACTGACATATACTGCTGGTTTATTTAGAATCTTACGTGGTTTCAATTCAGCCATTATTCAAG
Source organism: Lynx canadensis (assembly GCF_007474595.2). Lineage (NCBI taxonomy): Eukaryota > Metazoa > Chordata > Mammalia > Carnivora > Felidae > Lynx > Lynx canadensis. Next base: position 79,315,061 of record NC_044320.2, on the reverse strand, counting down.
AAATTACTGACATTCACCAAAAAAGACAAAAGTTGCAACAGCCTTGATGTCAACATCACTAATTGTCTGAGACTATAGTCTACATTAGTTTTATAGATCTGGAGTTCTGAAAATACAGATATGAGCAAACAATAAGACCCAACCTCCCTGTTGACCAAGTTGAGGGGCTCTGAGAAACACTTAAGCAGTGAAAAGTTTCTACTGTAACCTTCATACAAATTTAGTTCCTAATGATTCTTCGGTATCCTTCTTGCCCAAACAAGCTGCCCAAGACACGGTTAATAAACTACAAGACAATCTCTCCCTCTTCCAAGAACTATTTCTTTTTTTCAAAAATGTTTATTTTTGAGAGAGAGAGAGAGAGAGAGAGAGCACACACAAGTGAGGGAGGGGCAGAAAGAGAGACAGAGACACACACACAGAAAATAAAGCAGGCTCCAGATTCCCAGCTGTCAGAACACAGCCCAAGGTGGGCTCGAACCCATGAACTAATCAGATCATGACCTTAGTTGAAGTTGGAAGCTTAACCCACTGAGCCACTCAGACGCCCCCCAAGAACTATTTCTGATAAACTATTCCCCATAGTATATTCATTTCAATTGACCATTTTTGCTAAAACTCTATCTGTAGCCTTTCTTTTTCAAAGTGTTTTTGTGCTGTAGAATTCTGAATAAAGGCTTACACTTAATAACTTTCTCTTTGATTTCCTCCCATAAGATCTAGTAAAACATTCCTTAGATATTGGGACTTTCTGTAGTTTCGAAGAGTAGATTGACCACTTGAAGTCCTCAATCACATCTATAAAATAGGTATACTATTTTTTTATTATTCATAGCCATGTAATAATTGAATAAGGTAATGTGGGTATCAGTGTTCTATACTCTATAAAGCATTGTATAAAATGTGGGAAGATAAGATTTTCCTTGCACACCTCACCATTTTCCTGGAGTATTGGGCACACATACTTCTTCCCTGGGCCTACAAGTAATGGACATTCTTTTCCTAAGGCAGATTCGTCTTTACCATTTTGACGAATCAATGCAATGTCAATATTGGCAACAGAATAGTTAAACTCCCATAAGTATGACTTTAAATACTTGCATATGTTGTGTCAGCAAGAAAGAAAATGTAGAAGGATATATGGCTGATTAATGTTGGCGATATTGCCTTAATGTATCAGAGAGAAAGAAAGAGAGAGAAAGAGAAAAGAACTGTAAGGAATATATAGTATGTCTTAAGGGATTACTATGTGCTAAGTAAAGCATCAAACATTTTATCTATATTACCTCCTTATAACATGAGTATGAAATCGGTACTATTATTCACTCAATTAACATCTTAGGGAAATATAATGTAAATACATTCGATAATAAGTAAAAAAAAAAAAAATAGTAGAGCTAATTTGAAACTGGGAAATCTGCCTCAAAAATTAAATGGTAGTCCAAAACAAGAAAAGCATCAAACAGTAGTCCAAATTACTAAGATATATGAATTTTAAAAATTGTTTATTCCATATGCTTTTCTGAAAAATCTGGTACAATGACAGAAATTTTCCTTTCTTCATCTCTCCCTTGTGTAGAATCTATCCTGATTTCAATTACATCACTGTGCTGAAGGAAAACGTCTGTGGAAATAGTTGGCTAACACCCTGAACCAGAGACTTAAAGAGAAAAGAAGACCTCTAGAAGGAACAGTCTCTGAGGAAATGGTTGAAAGGTATCAGGAATAAAGCAAGAAGTGATGAAGAGAAAGTAAACAATTATTTCAAATTTCCAGTTTCAGTTCTGACATGTAAAGAGTGTGGAAGTCACTGCCCCCACACATACAATAAGGAAAATCTAGACAGCCTCAAATCAATAATTTTGCATTGACTCATCAGAGAACTGAAACTGTGTCAAATTTGACCAAAATCTGACCTGGAAAATCTAGAGACTCATATCTGAGGTCTACTCATGGACAGCAGAGCCACTAAAACCACAAACTGAGAGGATCACTTAATTGGTAAATTTGACTAATCTCTGGAGGTGGAGTGTAGACAAGCCTGAGAATGGGAAACTACTGGTGATTGTGGTCTTAGGGGGAGCCCCGCATGCTCCAGGAGCCACACCAAGTTCTCCTGGTGTAGAGTCAAAAAAGGTCTCCTTGTGGATCTGGCAAGGCAAAGGAAGAGTAATCATTGTAAAAATAGCCCCAGAGTATTCTTTGCAACAAAGAAATATTCTGGGAGTGGGTAGAGACTTTACCAGAACCTTATCCCAACTCAGGGAAAGGCCTGCCTGCCATTTCAGCTTCTTCTAGCCATTCTATACTACTAAAAAAGTTAAAAAACAAAACAAAACAAGCAAAACAAACCCTTTATCATTGTAGAAACACTTGTGACGGTCACAGTCCAGAGACACGGGCCTGTCTCTGAGACACAGAGACACTATAAGCCTGAGATTCGATCATGAAGTTATAGAATACTTCTCCTCCTTGACACCTTACCACCATACCAATAGCAATCCTTCTGAAGAAGTTTAAGAGGGGACTGTCTTGAAGAACAGATACATAAGGACCTCAAAATCAAGTAGGGAAATACAAAGGAGGAAAGTAGAAGAATTTGAAATCTTTGGCACGTATATATATCTACAGCAAACATTAAACACGGCCCAAATTCTAGATGTATTACTTTAAATCCTCTCATTGAGGATCAATTTAACTCAATTCTGATTACCCAACACAATATGCCATATGGCAAGAAAAATCAGTGTATAAAGAGACAAGTTTAGAAACAGACTTGGATGTGTCATAGGTGATGGAATCATCAAGCAGCAGATTTAAACTACTAGGAAGATGTCTTAAAGGCTCTAAGGGGGAAAATAGACACCATTTAAAGATGGGTAAAAACCACAAATATAAGACAATTCGAAAAAATAATCAAAAGGGAATGCTTGAATCAAAACCACTAACTGAAATAAAGAATGCCTTTGATGGTCCCGCCACTCAACCGGACAAGAGCAAGGAAAGAAGCAGTTATCTTGAATACAGGTTAATATCAAAGGGCCCAAGAGGACCCAAGTATGTCTCCATGCTTCATAAGAGGCCTTGGTGGCCATTCTGAGCCATAAGGGTGCTACTTTGATGACCAAATCATAACAGGCAGCTGGGTACAGAGGGTTACAGCCTCTGGGCCCGTGAGAGGCTCTGTTTTGAGAAAAGCAGCTTGTTGCCAGCGATTCCATACTACTGGCACTGGGATTTTCTTGCATCAGAAGCATGGTCAACCTATGGTCACCTTATGGCTACCATGGGTGCTCCAGAGAGGAGGTTGCTAAAGCCTCCTCAGTTGAAGGAGCCTCTTGCTAGGGAAGAGGCACTAGTGGGCATGACTGTTCTAATGCGATTGTGACAGATTCCAGAGGTTTTTTGTTGTAGAGTCCCCGATCAAGGAGGGGCTTATTTGCAAGCAAAGTATACAGGGACTTAAGTAAAATTTGGAAGTGAGGGACATGTTGTCTTCAAAAAAAAATTTTTTTTTTAACATTTATTTATTTTTGAGACAGAGAGAGACAGAGCATGAACAGGGGAGGGTCAGAGAGAGGGAGACACAGAATGTGAAACGGGCTCCAGGCTCTGAGCTGTCAGCACAGAGCCCGACGCGGGGCTCAAACTCACAGCCCTCACGGACCGCGAGATCATGACCTGAGCCGAAGCCGGCCGCTTAACCTACTGAGCCACCCAGGCGCCCCGGGACATGTTGTCTTCAGAAGCCAAAATGGCTGAAAAGTTGTTGGACATTTTTTACGTTGTGCGTGCTAAAAGATCAACAGCTGTTCCTCAGTCATGGCAAGTATGAGCAATCCTTTATTTACCAATAATGTTTGGAGGCTGAACAAAGTTCATAAGGCCTACAATGTATCCCTGTGTGTTGTGAGTTTCTCTGCGAGTGGTTGTATGTCCTGAATGAGTGTGCCAAATGAATGTCCCTGAAAGAGGATGCAATGAGTGCGATGTCATGCTTGTGCTCCTGGACTAAGTTGAGGGAAGTTAAGTCCTTGCTTGCAAAGACTGTGTTCAAAGGCCTTGTTGCAAAGACTTGTGTGGCAAAGACTGTGTTCAAGGGCTTGTTCAAAGCCCCATGGGCAGACAGGTGAGACGTATGGTATCTCTTCAGAGTTGAAAGAAAACTTCAGCTGACAGATTGTTGAAAGAACACTGAACAGAGCATATTAGCCAAATCCAATATGGCATTTTTAGAGAGATTACCAGTTGCTAATTCTATAGAGGCGGTAATTTCAATATTTTGCACGGAGGTTTCAATGGGATCCACGGCATTAAGGTTGCAGTAATCTATATGAGGAGCCATGTTGTTCTTTCTGTGTTTCAGAACAGGCTAAACTGGACTGAGTGAAGAAGCAATGAGGATAATTAGCTTTAAAAAAAAAAGAGAAATAGGTCTTGAATGGTGGGTTTGAATCCTTGAAATCTCTGTTTTAATTTACATTGGGCCATAACATGTTGACTGGGGGGACATCTACGGGGTCCTATTTTATCCAGACAACTTGAAAATTCCAAAGACCAATTTAATTTTAACTTACTACTCCCTGGGTAACAGTAATGCCCCTTCTGAGATATTTCAGTGTAATGGATTCTGTGGTCATGCAGAATTTAGGCAAGACAGTAGTCTTGATGGTAAAGCTGGGGCACATCTATTTGTACTTGTATATTTTATAAGTCTTTTAAGACTACAGGGAAAACCTTGCGTAATATGTGGAATGTCCAGGTAGGTATGTCTGTAATTTGAGCCCAGACCATAAAGATTAAAACCATGAAGATTTGCCAGTGGATACATTTTGCAGATATTAAAGCTAATTCAAATCCACAGTTGTTGAGTGCTTGCTTCAGCGAGCACTGTATCATTAAAATTGGGGTGATACAGAGGAGATTAGCACTACCCCTGCACACAGATGACACGCAAATTCATGAAGCCTTCCATATTAAAAAAAATAAAAAATAAAAGCAAAGCTGTTGAGACACAAAAGTCAATCAGTGGCCCTTTATGTTTTGTTATTTAATTACTTTAGTAAATTTTGGATTGGGTCAAATTGTGGACCTCTGTTTCACGTATTTCTGTTGTTTCCTTCTCTGTACCCAGGTTTCTATTTTTCTTGTATCCTTCCTTTTTTTTCTTTTTTAATTGTTGTTATTGGATATACTTCAGACAAATTCCTCTCTACCTTGCTCATATTACATGAGCTTCTTCCTCCAGAGAGCCTCAAATTAGCGTCTCCATGGGTTGTGGCCTCTCCCAAGGCAACGGCTGCTTATAGGATTGAAGCTGGGCTTTATCGGCTTTGAATTAACCTCTTCACTGTGCCACAGGGGTGACGAGTGCTTTTCTCTGTAATCCCAAGGATCAAGATCTTTGTTGTAACAGAAGCACAGATAGCAGCAGCAGAGGTATATTTATGGGTCATGGGGAGCCTTGTGCTCTTAGATGCGCAGACCTCAGCATTCGAGATAATGACTCCATTTTTCTTCTTTCTCTCTATTTTTAAAAATTCATTAGTGACTGCTGTTTCATGGGCGACCAACTGATGTTCCTATATGCTACACAGAGTACAAGCCTTTGAGCCCTTTACGGAACAGAGACCAAAACTTGGTTGAGACACATAACGAATTTGGTAACGGGTGGAGACTGTTTTCCCCCACACCTATCGTCAACCGGTTTTATTCTAAACACAGGCTGATATTTCCAGGCTGAGATGCAGAACCCAAGGCCATGAAGGAAGGCCCCAAATTTGTATGACTGTCCCTCCAAAACCAAACATTGAAAATTCCAACCGAAGTCAGATAAAGATGTAAGAACATTTCTATGGAACTCAACAAATGTAGTTCAGTGCAGCAAAACTCAAGCACAAGGTTGTCAGCCAGAAGTGGAGACATGTCACATACCATTCCCGGTGGCTTCAGATCAGTCAGGGAAAACATTTATTATTTACACATGGGGCTATTTGGGGATAGGCTCCCATGCAGGTTCAAAAATTGCTTGAAAGAGCAAGGAAAGGAGGCCAACTCAGAGTTTGCATTGTGTGGAGGGCATGTGTGAGGGTGGGGGGTCCTACACGTGGTCAGGAGCTTGTGTGGTTTAATCTCCCACAAGCGACACATGGGGAAGCATCCAGGCTTTCTTCAGATTGCCCAGAAGGGGCCGAGGGAAGAACCTAAAGCCTGATAGATCAAGCAAGGCAAAAGAAATCACTAAGGTCTAGTGGAGCTTAAAAACATTATCAATCAGACTGATCCGATTGACATGGGTAGAATACATCCCAACAGTAGAACATACTTCCTTCCCTATTCACATGTAACATTCACATTCTAGGCTCCCCCCCAAAACCCTAACAAATTACGAAAGCTGGAAATCATATAAAGTATGACTTCAGATCGTAATGCAATTAGATAAACTAGACATCGGTCACAGAAAGATAGCTAGTAAATACAATTCTGCATGATATGTGGGTCAGAAAAGAAGTTTGAGGGGAAATTAAAATATACTGAAATTAAATGAAAATGAAAACAGCTTATTAAAATTTGTGGGATGCAGTACTTGGGAAATGTATAGCAATAAAAGCATGTATAAGAAAAAAAGAAAGATCTAAAATCAGTAACTGAAGCTTCTACCTTAAAAAACTAGAGAAAGAAGAATTTAAGAATGAAACAAGTAGAAGGAAAATATAATTTAAAAAATAGATCCAAAAAACAAATAAATTGGAAACAGGAAAACAAAAGCCACAAAACTATTGACCTTTCTTTGCAAAGATCAATAAAATTGATAAGTACTTAGGCTGACCGAGGGGGGGAGGGGGGGAAACTTCTAGTACCAATCTTAGAAAGAAAAGTCATCGCTGTGACCTCATAGACACTAAAAGAAAAATCACATTATGAATGTCTATTCCCACAAATTTGATAACTTAGATGAATTTTGTTAATCCCTTTAAAGACACAACTATGAAAATGTATACAATCAAAATCAATAGTTTGAGTAGGCCAATATCAATTCTAGTAATTGAATCAATATTAATGACCTCCCCCAAAGAAAGCAACAAGGCTTAATTGTCACAGATGAATTTTACCGAGTGTTTAAAGAAGAAATAATGCCAAATTCTATGTGATCCTTTCCAGGAAAACAAACAAACAAACAAACAAACAAACAAACAAAAAAGGCAGAGGGTCACTTTCTAATGCCTTTTATGGGGCATGCATTACTCTATTACCAAAACTGTATGAAGCCATTACAATAAAGAAAATAACATCAATATCTGTAATGAACATGGATAAAAAATTCTCCACAAAATATTAGCAAATTGAATTCAACAATCCATAAAAAGATTTATACAATATATAGAGTGTCAAGAAAGAATAAATAAGGAGGATTTATTTATTCAAGGCTCATTCAACATTCAAAAACTAACCAGTAAGATCAACTATGTCAAAAAACTAAAAGCGGAAAACTATTGGATCATACTGACTGGTAAAGGAAAGGAAAAAAAAAAATCCAAAATTCGGGATCTAGACTTTCTGCATGACAACATGAGATATTCTGCAGATATGCTCCCAGTGAGACTGTTGGAAAGTATTTTAGAAAACAACCACTTATGATCTCTACCAATGGTCCAAAGGTCACGCAGCAAATGCAGAAACATTTATTCAAGAAAAGTTCCTAAAACTCTCTGGGAACGGGAAGAGTCTATGCCATCTAGATCAAGATACACTCCCTCCCCCGACGCCACTTCCAGCCCAGTATGACAGAAACTCCACTGCAAATGGATATAGCCTAGAACACAGAACTTCTCCCCTGATCTCTAGGGCAGAAGGCTGCCATATCTTCCCAGGAGGTGCAGGACGACAGCCATTGTCATTCTGTCCCAGTCATTTCTTGCAGAGCCTAAATTCCAGGTGAGCGGAGCTTAGAGCTAAGGTCTCCCTTTTCCGCCCTCCTCCCGCTCATTGGATGCAGGCTCCCCTTTGAAGGCAGCACAAGTTTATTTGTAAAGCAGAGGCTCTGGGAGAGTCACTCTCTGCACTGGGAGGGGCAAGAACCGAGCTTACAGAATCCCGAGCACCCACTGTGCTGAGTACCTGGCTCATGCAGCGTGGGTTTCGATCAGAGACAAGCACGCCACTGTCCCTACCACGGGTTCTAGAGCCGTGACTCCAAGATTTGGCCCCGGAGCAGGGGGGCGGGGGGTGGGGGGAGCAGGCCAAAGATTTTTCCAGAAGAAGTGATTTCATTTGCAAGACTGCAAACTCAAGCCTAAGATGACATCAAAAACACTAGAGGTTGTAGCGAAAAGCAATTTAGGAAGAAATCAGTAGATATCTTAGAGATATAAGGTAAACCCAAAACTAGCTAGTTTAGCACAGAGAATCAAAGAGAAGCTGACAGAGAAGAACAAATCTTAAACACTGGCCTCAAAAACTGAGCTCTGATTTAGTTGGTTCATCGCACGGAACAGAATACGCCAGGGCATTCCTGAAAACAATAGAGTAATAAGCCTGCGAAACGGATGGAGCTTAATCGTTGTGTGTGTTCAGGAAAACAGAGAAGCAAAGAAACTCCTACAAATGCCACTGTCGTCTCAGGTTAACTGTGTGCAGTCCCAACGCTGCACCCTCCAAGAAGCAGCATCAGGGGCTCCACAAGGCGGGGAGGAACCAGACTTTATTAAAGCATGCAATCCAGTGACTGAACCAGCAAACGATTAACAACGACCAGTCTTGGAAGGTGGGGGGGGGGGGGGGGGGGGGGAGAACAGTACCCAGAGCTGCCACAATATGTGATCTAGAAAGTCCAATCCCTTACAAAATACTGTGAGACGCACAGAGAAGGTGGGAAGTGCGGCGCATACCTGAGCGGGAAAGAAAGCGGCAGAAACTGCCCACGAGAACTACCAGATGGTGGCTGTAATAGACCAACACTCAGACTAGCCGTTATGAATATGTTCAAAGAAATTAAAGAAACCATGCTTTAAAAAGGAAAGGGAAGTGTGATGACAGTGGCTCATCAAATAGAGAACCTCAGAGGCGCCTGGATGGCTCAGTCAGTGGAACGTCCGACTTTGGCTCAGCTCATGATCTCGCAGCTTGTGAGTTCGAGCCCCACATCAGGCTCTCTGCTGTGAGTGCAGACTGGGCCTCACATCCTCTGTTCCCCTCTCTGTCTGCCTCTCCCCAGCTTGCCCACTCTCTCTCTCTCAAAAATAAACAAACATTAAAAAAAATAGGGAGCATCAATAAAGAGAAAGAGATTTCCATATGCACCTCCAAATGGAAAATCTACAATATCTGAAACTAAAATTCACTGAGGGAACCAACAGATTTACACTGGCAGAAGTAAACATTAGCAAACTTGAAGACGGACTGACAGAGATGAGGGAATCTGAGCAGAGATTAAAAAGAAGGAATGAAAATAAACAATCTCGGCAAAAAGTGGGGCCCCGGGAATGCCACCAACCAACACAGCCACAATGAACATGAGTGCCGGCAAAGAGGAGACAGAAAGGAGCTGGCAAAACGCTCAAGGAAATAATGGCTAAAACCTTCCCAGCTTCGAGGAAAAACTGTTCACATTGAAGAAGTTTGAAAGACTCCAAGTAGAAGAAACACAAAACGTTCCAAAACTCGTATCATAATAAAAATAATGAAAGCCGGTGACAAAGAGGGTATCTTGAAAGCAGCAAAAAGAAGAATAAATCATCACATCGTCACTTAGACGGAAGCTTCAAAAACACTAATAGTTTATGGCTTATCATAAATAATGGATGCAGAAAGCAGTGAGATAACATATTCAAAGGGCTCAAAGGAAAAAAAAGAAAAAGAAACACAAACCTGGAGGTGAGAAGTCTATATTAGTTTTCTAGGGAAGCCCTAACAATGGACGGACGACTGAGCGGCTTACACAACGGAGATTTCTTGTCTCACAGTTCTAGAGGCCAGGAGTCCAGGATCAAGGCTCTGGCCGATTCAGTTTCTGGGGAAGGTTCACATTTTGGCTTATAGATGGTCCTCTTCTCAATAGGTTTTCGCATAAATGTTCCTTATTGCGTATATGAAAAGAAAAAAAAGCAAGAGAGAATTCTTCCTTTTCTGGCAACATAAGGTCAGAAGTCCTGTGGAATTAGGGCCCCGCTTTATGACCTCATTCAACCTTAACACCTCCTAAAGGCTTAGTCTCCAGAAACAGTCCCATCAGAAGTTAAGGCTTTAACATATAAATTTGGGGGGATACGATGAAGTCCATAGCAAATCCTATCTTCAGCAAGCTGTATGTTAATAATAAAAGTAAAATAAAGACATTCCCACATAATAATTAATAATAATGTTGCAAGAAGCAGCCGCTTCCAAGAACTACTAAAGAGAGTTCTTCAGGCTGAAAGCAAGTAACCCAGACAGTAACTGGAAACTACATGAAGAAAAAGAGCACTGGTGAAAGTTATTTTGTAAATGTAAAAGACAGTATGAATGCATATTTCTTTGCTTTTGTTCTCTTAAGTGATTTGAAAGGCAATTGTATAAAACAACATATGTGTATAATTATATTGTTCAGCCTATATAGCACACAAAACCGTAATGTATTCGCCAATAATGGCACCAGGGACTGGGGTAGGAGCAAAGATGTACAGGACTAAGGAAATGGCTCCAATGGTAACTTGAAGCCAAAGGAAGAATGGATACAAACAGGAATAGAACTATGAAGACTGATATGAGAAAGGCTGTACATATATACTCGTTCGCCTTTCTTCTCTCACCTTTCTAAAAGACATAAAATTGCAAAAGTAATAATTATAACACTGTACTGTTGAGTTTGTGACATGTGTAGGGTGCAACGTAACTATACATATTATACATATTATACATATTATCTCTTCCCAAAGTAAGGAAAGAGGAGTTGGGCCATATAGGAATAACCTTTCTGTATCTCATTGTAATTAGCTTCATATATAGTCAAAAGAATAAAGTAAATTTTGCTAAGTTAAAGTGTATATGATAAGCCCAAGAACACCCCCTAAAGAAAAGACTAACTCAATACAATGTAGTGAAAAAAATGTAAGAAATTAAAAATGTTGCATAATTTTCAACTTAATGCAAAAGAAAGCAGTAAACAAGATGTAGAGAAAAAATACGATATGGCGCATATAGAAAACAAAAGGATAAATGGCAGGTATATTTATCTATATTAGTAATATTAAATATGAATGGGATAAACAATCCAGTAAAATCAGAGATTGTCAGACTGAAAAGAAATAAGATCAAATTAAAAGGATGGAGAAAAATACATTTTATGCATATAAGAAAGCTGGAGTGACTGCACCAATATTAGACGAATAGACTTTCAAACAAAAACTGTAGATATAGAGGTGGAAATATAAGAGCCAAAACTCTAAAAATCTTAGGGGTAAAACTTTATGACCTTGTATTTGTCAACAGTTTTGGCTGTGGCATCAGAAGCACAACCAACACAAGTAATTGAAAATTATCGTGCTTAAAAAGATACTATCAAGAAAGTGCAAAGACACCACGTAGAATGGGAGAAAGTATTTGCAAATTATATACTTGATAAATAATATGTGTCCGGAATATACAAAGAATTGTTACGACCCAATAAAACAACAACAACAACAACAACAACAACAACAAAACAACAACGACAAGAAAATGATTAAAATGGACAAATGATTTCAATAGACATGTCTCTAAAGAAGATACGAGTATAGCCAATAAGCACATGAGATGTGCAATATCATTGGTTAGGGAAATGCAAATCACTATCACAATGAGACACTTTACACCCAGAGTAGGATGGATGTCATCATAAAAATCAGATAACTATTGATGAGAATGTAGGGAAATTGGAACCCTCATAAATTGCTGATGGTAATATAAAATAATGCAGTCACTTAATAAAACTCTACAGGTTTCCCAGAAAATTAAAAAATAGCAATATACTCAATAAAAATATGTGTCCAAAACTTGCACACAGATGCTCATCACAGCACTATACTCGCTAATATGTGGAAAATAACTCTAAATGTCCATCAACTGATGAATCAATAAACAAAATATGGTATAACCATGCAATGGAACACTATTTGGCCCCCAAAATGAATAAATGATGAATATATGATACTACATGTATGAACTTTAAAACATAATGGTAAGCAAACAAGCAAGTCACAAAATTCCACATATTTTTTGATTCTCTGTGTGAAATGTGGCAAATATATGCAAAAAAAAATCGATTACTGGTTTCTTAGGGCTGGGGCAAAAGAAGCATGTGAGGTAACAACTGAAGGGTATAGGTTTTCTTTAAGAGATGACGGAAAGGTCTTAAAGTTGACACGATGATGGCTACAAATTCTGCGCCTATACTAAAAGTTGTTGAATGGCACGCTTCAAATGGGTGAGTATAGGTCGGATTTCTCCCAACTTGGAAAAATCCTACAACTAACATCTTGCTCAACGGTTTGAAACAGAGAGCAAGATTGGGAGCAATTATTCAACATTATGCCAAAAGCCTTCCCTGGTGCGAAACACAAGAAAAGTAAATAAAAAGTCTTCGGATTCAAAGGGAACATATACATCAGTCCTTGTAGGCTGATAAAATTAACACAAAACTGTTGGCGCTAATAGGAAAGTATAGCAAGATAGCGGAATATAAGGTTTCTTTACAAAACTTAATTGCTTTCCTGTATCCTGGTGATGAACAGTTGGATTCTGAAGTTTAAAAACATACTAGTTACAATAGGACACCAATAAAACTTATGTTTGAATCTAATAAAAATTGCATATGATATGCATGTAGAAAAGCACAAAACTCTGAGGCAATAAATTTAAAATGATCTAAATAACTAGAATGATTCCACGTTCATGGGTTGGAAGATTCAAAATTGTTAAATGTCACATTTTCTTGAGAACTCGATCAATAGATTCGATGTGATACAAAGCCCTCACAAAACATTTTTAAATATGAATAAACACGGGGCACCTGGGTGGCTTAGTCAGTTAAGCCTCCGACTTGGGCTCAGGTCATGATTTCATGGTTCATGAGTTCAAGCCCCGCGTTGGCCTCTGTGCTGACAGCGCAGAGCCTGGATCCTGCTTTGGGTTCTGTGTCTCCCTCTCTCTCTTCCCCTCCCCTACTTGCACTCTCTCTCTCTCTCTCTCTCTCTCTCTCTCTCTCTCAAAGGTAAATAAACATTTAAAAAAATTAATAAATATGAACAAACTGATTCCAAATTTATGGAAAGGCAAAGGCTTAGAATAGCCAACACAAAACTAAAGAAAAACAGTTCAAGGACTGATACAACCTGAATTTCATATTTATCATAAAGCTATACTTATCAAGACAATGTAGGGTTTGGGAAAGAAGAGACACAGATCAAAGAAAAGAGACAACCAGAATTAAACCCACACAAACGTATTCAATTGATTTCAAAAAAAGAAACAAAGGCTATTCAATGGATCACTATATAATCCCCACTCCAAAGTGAACTGAGACACAGAGCTTAGCTCCTTCAGAAAAATTAATTCAAAATGGAGCATAGACCTGAATGCAAAGTGCAAAACACAAAACTTCTGGAAGACACCAGAAAAGAAAATCTACGAGGTTTGGGAGTTTGTAATGAGTTCTTAGATACAACACTAATTACAATTTCCACGATAGATACAAAGGAAAATTTATCTAGAGAGACACATATATGACTTAATTTTTTGTAGAACAGTTTCAGGCTACACGAGATCGGAGCAGAAGATCCAGAGATTTCTCATATACCCACTGTCCCCTCCCATGTATAGACTCCCTCATAATCAACACCCCCGCCAGGGTCGTATGTTTGTTACAATTGATAACTCTACACTGACACACCATCATCACCAAAAGTCCATGGTTTACCTTTGGGTTCACTCTTAGTGTTGTATGTACATTCTCTGGATTTGGACAAAACTATAATGACATGTATCTATCATTATAATATGATACAGACTATTTTCACTATCCTAAAAATCCCCTAAAAAATAATTTTGAGTCTTCCAATTATCCATATTGATTCAAGTAAATGATAAATTAAGTAAACAGGAAAAGGAGACAAATTTCTACAGAAGAATTCCAAATAATTGAAATTATTAGAATATTAGAATATAATCATTGGAATTATTGTAGATACTTCAAGACCATGGAGTAGCTCCTCGATCCTTCCCATTCCTTAAGTGGAGGCTGCACCTAGTGACTTCCTTCCAAAAAGTCCAGTAGGAAGAATGATAAAAAAATAGTCATTTTGTAAAGGAGAAATTTGACAAATACTTCTTCAGCCAGGTGATCACGGTTAACCTTAGCAGGGATAACTCATGATAATAGGACGTTCCCTTCACATAATGTAATGATAACAATACTGAATTCTGTAGTTTTTCCTCCCAAAACATATAACTCCAGTATACATAATCCTGAAAAAAAATTGGACAGATCTTCACTAAAGGACATACTGTATCAATATATTATAAATATTATGTATAAAATGTACAAAATAAACAAAAAAATATATACACATTTTTTGAGCAATGAATTTCATACATATACTCAACTAAAAGGAGACCCACGCTATCACGGTCATCCAGAGTTTGAAATATGCTAATTTTGAGGAGTTTGAATCCAAATCAGTCTACACTTGCCTCAAGACAATGTATAACTCTAAAAATCCACCATACATTTAAAAAATTGTTTATTTTTCACACAAAAGTAGTGTTTTTAGGCTCACTGACCAAGGTTGTTAGATTTTTTTGGGTTTTTTTTTTTTTAAAACAAGAGGCAAGAGGCAGCTTTATTGGGAGGAAAGCTGGGGTGAGCTGGGGGTGGGACACTGGAAGGGCAGGGAGAATTCTGTCCCAGAGGCAGGGAAGGGGGGCGTGTGGAGCCACACTTCCAGATCAGATTGAAACTCGCCTCGTCGTGGGTACCCGTCTTGCCCAACACGATGGCCAGACTGAATGTGGCCTTCAGTGACCACTGAAGGGCCACGTGCCAATTGTCTAAGGGTAGATAGATATTGAGCTTTAGGGGACTTGAAGGCCCAGGTATTCCATTTGGTCTTGGCGCTCCGACAGCTGCACCGACACCTGAAGCTCCACCTGGTGACAGCACAGAACCAGCTGGAAATCACCTGTGTAGGCATCCGCCCTGAGTGCGAGGCGCACGTGGTCGGGGCGCCCTGACACATCATATGCCCCTGGGTGGTGAAGTGCTACAAGCTGTGTGCATAAAGCAGCACCAGGCAGCACGAAGGCAGCAAAGTGAATGTGAGTCACAGGCCCGTCCCCAGGCCCAACACAGAAAGCTGGAAGTCTCCAGCTTCTGCAGATGCCACAGGTTACTTACAGCAGGGCGACATGATCACTATGTGAACGGTGCCCACTGGAGATGTACAGAACACAGCCTCAGAAATAGAAATGAGGGGCACCGGGGTTTAAGGGCCCGACTTCAGCTCAGGTCGTGATCTCAACATGGGGCTCTGTGCTGACAGCTCAGAGCCTGGAGCCTGCTACGGATTCTGTGTCTCCCTCTCTCTGCCCCTCCCCTGCTCTCTCTCTCTCTCTCTCAAAGATAAATAAACGTTAAAAAAATTTTTTTAAATGAGGTGCCCCTGGGCAGAGAAAAATGGACTATGTTCAAAATAATGACTCCCCTCTTAACACTTAAATTGTTTTAAAGAACGTAAGATGATAGAGAAGTAGAAAGAATGTGAATTGTAAGATGCATTTTAATATAATAACATGCCCTAGAGAGTTGGGGCTTCCTGAATAATTCAGGGAAGAGCCTAATGGACCCTCTTCTTGGCAAACAACCATTAAATTGGTGAAAACTATGAAAAATAATTGCAGTCTTTGGAAATTATCCTAAGAGCATACAGCTAATGGATAGATATTCATTCCATTAAAACTAGTAAGTATCTATAAAGAACCAAGACTGCGTCTGCATTTGAGCCATGCACACCTCTCTTAACTCCAAGTTCTGTGTTACAGAAACTTAATGACCCTCACCCCGAGGAGGGTTGGGTCACTGGCATTTCTCATTCTTCTTGACCCTGTGTTGCAGAAGCTATCCTCTGGTTGGGTGCAGCCAAAGAGAGTGAGACGCCATTGCCCATCTAGGCCCTGCTTGTCGGATGCACACTCTACCCCAGGTGTGCCCAGCTTGCGGTAAGTTCTAGGTCAAAGTCCTCAATCTTCCTTCTAGCCATTTGAACTATGGCTAGAAAGGGGATCTGTTCGCAACCTCTGACCAAACACTGCCTCAACAATAAGCTATCTAGACTCTGCAATTTAACTTCTAGGCTAAAAAGAAATGAAAACATAAATCTTTGCAAAAACTTGTATAAATTATTCATAGCAGCATTATTCCTAATAGTTAAAAAAATGGAAACGACCAAAATGTCTATCAGGTGATGAATGGATAAGCAAAATATGGCATATCCACACAATAGAATGTTATTTGGCAATAAAAGTAAGTGATGTGCTGATAGATGCTGCAACATGGGTGAACTCTGAAACCATCCAAAGTGAAAGAATCTGGTTACAAAAGAACACATAGCATATGATTTCATTCACATAAAATGTCCAGAGAAACCAAATCTTTAGAGGTACAAGGTAGATTCTGGTTGGCTAGGCCTGGGACCCAGGGGTCAATTTAATTTGCCAATTAACAAAAAAATGTGTCGAATTTTCCAATATACAAACATGGCTGTGTGAGAGGTCAAGGCTTTATTTTTCCATGTTTGCATTTTTCCCTCTTCTTTTTTTTCTTTTGCATAATAACCGTTTAACACTGAGTTTTGCATCTTATCTTTATAATCCCTAAATCCCTATGCAATATCATGCTTTATCCTGTGTAATGTAGATTCTTAAATAAGCTCTCCTTTTAAGATGTTTATTTAAATCCAGTTACAGTAAACTTTAATAGACACTCAATTTTTTTCTTCATTCAATTAAAATCATACTGCGTTGAATACAACTAAATGGCCTGAATAAATGTCAGGGCCCAGAAATCTTATTAAATAGAGATTTCATTTTAATCTTTAGAAAATACAATATCCAGCCATTCTATAAGATTGTTCTTATTTTTATCAGGCTCTAGTTCCTGGTTTACATTACGAAAATAAGTTTTTGTTTGGTTTTCAAAATATAAGATATTAGAATGTTAAATACATTCTCCAATAACAATTATCTCTAAGAAGGTCACCCAATCTACCTTTTTTAACTTAAGCATATTTTAAAACTTGTGACATTTTACCCCATTTTTTAAAGTCCTCATTGGTAGCTATATCACATATTATATAACTAGTACTCTCTTGATAACACTTATATTGATTCCAGTGTTCTATTCCAAATGATACTTTGAGACATATTCTTGGAATTAAATACATTTAAATGCAGTGCTTATAATTGTTTTTTTTTTTTTTTATAAAGAAAAGGCTTTTTTTCTACTGAGCCTTACGTCTAGTCAGGTGAAGTAAAGATAGCGTTGCACATGAGGTCTTCCAAGGAACCATCCGCCAGGTCAAATGATTAGAGTCATTTGCAAATGAGGCTTTGAAGGAGCTCCAACCACATCCTGTCTCCTGGGATGGCTGCCAGTGGCTAGCTTTCGCTCCCAGGATGCTGGTGTTAACATGGAACTGTAGGGGAAGAAAAATTTTCTCTTCTACTCTTCTAGATTCTGTGGCTGGTCTAAGAATTAAATTGACTTAACGCAGATTAACAGGAGAAGAAAAATTATTTTAATTACTTAGATACGCGTGGGAGTCTCACAAAAATATGAAGCTCAAAACATGGCCAGAAGATTGAAGTTCATATGCCATCCTGAGCTAAGGAATGGGATAGTGCTCTGGGACTTTGGGGTGGAGGGAAGGCAATTCCTAGGAAAATAAGAGGAGGAAATGTAGGTTGCTGTCATGCAGATAAGTCTCTCAGGCAAAACAGTGATCTCTGACAGTAGCTCTCATCCTATAAGCCCTCTTTCTAATGGAAATTCACAAATGGAAGTTTCACTTACAAATAGGGCAAAGTCTACCCTGTTTTCCGAATGTCTCTCCTGTCTGCCATTTCTCAAAGTAATTGACTCAAAGTATTCCTTATGCCAAAGAGGCATTTGTGGGGTGGCATATTCGATCACCCTTCCCTGGGCTCTTGGTTTTCAAATCTGGAGGTGGGGACAGAGATTAACTGTCACAGACTTTGGGTCTGGAGGTCTCTCTTGTCCAGCAAGAGAGCGAACACAGAATGAAATACGAGAGAGGCTAATGTCTGGGAGGAGACAAGAGCCTTGAGTAAGGGTCGTCGCTCCATTTTTATTAGGATCGGGAGGCTTACGAACGTGGTGGACAAGCAGAAAGAGACAACGAAACAGTGATCATTAACTCAAATGTGTGGGAGAAAGGGAGTTTCGAAGGTAAGCAGTGTTAGGGATCAATACAAAAAAAAAAAAAAATCTTGGTTCTGAGCAGATGGCTGTTTATGGCAGGCACCCAGGTACCAGGCACCGTGTCTGTTTATCTTTACTTGCCTAGGGTATAAGACAGATAGAGCATGCTACCTCAGGGTCAACAGGTCACCTTTCTTTTGCTAATTAGCTCCAGGCAATTTCACCCTGCTGCTGCCTTCTATCTATCTATCTATCCCTCTGTTTACCTGTTTACCTATTCTGGAAGCTTTTGTCCTTTGGAAGCAGCTCTGTGCCTTTGTTCTATGCTGGGGGCACTTTCACCCTGTTTACCTATTCTGGAAACTTCCATCCTAAGCCTTATTAACCCATTGGTGCAAGCTCGCAGAATTCCTAAACTCATTCCCCACAATCCATGAAGTTAAAAAGCCACAAAGCTTACTGTTCTCACCAAGATTCAGCTGTTTTTCTTGAAAAAATGCTCAAAAATTTGGGATTAATTTTCAGATTCTGAAAATGTTGATTCTGACAATTTTTGCCATTTTTTTTTTTTTGTTCTTGCTGTGGCTTTTATGGAGGAGAGGATTTTCAAAGTTATTACCATGCCATTTTCACTGACATCTGAGAACAAATTGATTTTTATATTGATTTTGTATTCTGTGCTCTCGCTAAATTCATTGTTATTTTTAATAGCTATTTTGTAGTTTTCTTAGCATTCTCTATATTGATGATCATTCCATCTTCAACTAATGACACTTACACTGCTTTCTATCTTATCTGTCATCCTTGATGTCTCTTTTTTGTACCATTACACTGATTAGGACCTCCAGTATACTGTCGAATGGAGGTGATAAGAGACAACATCCTGATTTTTCCCAGTTTTAGGAAGAAAGCATTAAGTCATCCACCATTAAGTATGTTCCTAACTATAGTTTTTCATAATTGCTGTTTATCAAGTTAATAAATATCCTTTTGTTAAATTAATTAAACAAGGAGGCGATTAGACTGAGATGACTCTAGGGCCTTAGTAGTGGGCTTAAGCAAACCGACACCTAAGCCTGAAATGCGTCAAGGTTAAGATTTCAAACCTGCAGGACAATCAATCACAAACAGCCCACTAGGCTTTCAGAAATAAGACAACTGTTTACAAAGCCAGTCAAATAATTTCCTTGCTTTGCTTCCACATCCTCTCTGTAAAAGTCATTCACTTGCTCCTGTGGGTAGCGGGTTCCTGGTCACTTCCAATGTGGTGCTGCCCAGATGGAATCACTTTCGGCTTAGATAAACCTAAAAGTTTTAATGTGCCTCAATTTATCTTTCAACCGTTCTTATTATACCTGGTTTGCTTAGTTTCATTTTAATTACTGATGGCCATTAAATTCTGCCAAAAAATGTGTCCCATATGTATCAGGTCAGAGGTCAGCAAAATTTATCTGTAAGAGATCAGAGAGAAAATATTTTAGTATTTCTAGGCTGTACAGTCTCTTTGTGACAGCTCAACACCGCTATTACAGCACAAAAGCAGCAAAGAAAATAATAAATAAATGAATGTGCCGTGGGTAAGATTTACTTATGTATGTATGTATGTATGTATGTATTGAGAGAGTAGGGAAGAGGGAATAGAGGAGAGAGAGAGAAAGAGAGAGAGAGAGAAAGAGAGAGAGAGAAAGAGAGAAAGAGAGAGAGAGACAGAGAGAGAGAGAGAGAGAGAGAATTTCAAGCTCAGCACAGAGCCTGACACCGGACTCCATCCCATGACCCTGGGATCATGACCTGAGCTGAAATCAAGAGTTGGGCATTCAACCCACTGAGCCACCCAGCCTGGGATAAGTTCATTTGCAAAAGAAACTAGTGAGTTGAATTTAGCCCACACTTTAGCTGGCCAGCCCAACTAAAATATCATTATGTTTTTATTTTTTTCCCTTTGAGCCTGTTATATTAACAGGTGACTTTCATTCATTTCTTTTCAAATGTTCTATCAATCTTCTATTCTTGGGATAGAATCCACTTGGTCATGATATATCATTATGATTTGATCATTGTTAGATTTTATCTAACACTCTACTTGAGTATTTTGTATCATGACAGAGTTTCTGCCTTCCCATTTTGTTTTTCTATCTCCTTTTTTCCACTGTAACAGCTCTAGGGGCAGAAAACTTTTCTCTTCTTCCCTTCTCGGTTCTTTGACTGCTCTAATAGTTAAATTGACATAGAACAGATTAACAGGAGAAAAACAAATTTAACTTCATACATATGGGAGCCCCATAAAAAATATGATTCTCAAAGAAGTAACCAAAACGGACAGCTTTTATTCCTTTTCGACAAAGAAAAAAATAAATTTGTGAAGAATTGACAAGACAAAGGGGTTGGAGCTTGAGGCAGTAAATTGGTGAAGAAGTAACAAGGTTTTATTAATACAGCCTTCTTGGCCCTAAATTCCCTCTTTGGTGATAAGGATGCCTTATATTCTGCTGTACAGGAGGGTACCTTTCACATGGAAGATGTATTTCGTGCTTTCAAGGGCACAAAGGAAGGTCAGAGTGTTACTTGAAACTGGGTTCACCTCTTAGTAGATGTCAAGCCAGAAGGTACAACCAAGCCAAAGAGTAGGAAAAGGAAGGATTTTACCTGCAACTAGGAGAGGAAACACCAGGGATATTTCCCAAAGCACTGTGCCCCTCCTAACAACAAAACTGGGGCAGTTTCAAGCTAAGGGTTCATGCAAATCCATGGAGGGGCTTGGCAGGGGAGAGTGCATTGTAGAATTGGGGCCTAAGTCACTTAGGTGGACAAAATCCAGGTCCTGGTTGATTGATGTCACAGGGCCTGCAAGGGTCCACACCAACAGCTCTTTGAATCTAGACAGTCTGGGGTTTGAGTTTTCAGAAGGGTTCAAATCCTGGAAAAATGACTCAAAACTGTACAGTAGGTCATCTACTTTTGAAACAGCCCTGGGAGTTTTATCATTGATTTACTGGCTCTGATAGAGTCAGACTATCTCCTGCCAGGTAGAGACTATTAGATTTTGCAGTCTCTTTGTTTCCTTAAAAATCTTTAACTACGGAGGTTTTTGCATTCCTCTGTAATTCCAACACCTGCTAGGAAGTTCTGCAAGAAATGTGCTTGGGCAAGTAGTGTGGGTCAAGCATAAGTCACAAAACTCAAAGCTCGAGACCTAAAATGACTTCTCTTATGTCATGAAAGCTCTGTCTTATCTTTCTTTTTCTGGGACAGCTAACTCTTTCTGCTTAGGAGAGTGTCCTTTCACCAGCTGTGTCTTAAGTAACTTTATTTTAATCAATATGCCACAGAGGTACAGTTTTGGGGGACAGGGTGCGTAACTGCTTTCCTCACGGCCTTACCACCAACAACGCTGATACATTTGCTAGTTTTCCCAAACTTGCAATACACAAAAAACAGTTTCAGGATTGCTCTACCTTTGTGATTGTTAATAATACACCTTAGAAGTTAAATTAAAAGCACTAAACAATTTGTTGGGTATCATGAGTCATATCGAATGATCCAACAACGTTCATTCCAGTTTGAAAAATAAGAAATGAATCACTTTTGTACTATGACAAGTGACAAAATAGTGGTAAAAAAGCTTGTCCTACTTTGACCTGGCTTTATTTTCAATACATCTCTATTTCTTCTGGAGTACCAGTGAATTCAGCTAGAATCAGTTTAACAGGAAAAATTCTTTATTTTTTTTTTTTTTGACATTTATTTATTTTTGAGAGATAGAGCACAAGTGGGGAAGGGGAAGAGAGCGAGGGAGACACAGACTCTGAAGCAGGCTCCAGGCTCTGAGCTGTCAGCACAGAGCCCAACGCCGGCCGACTCTGGGCTCTAACTCATCAACTGTGAGATCTTGACCTGAGCCCAAGTGGGATGCTCAACCAACTGAGCCACCCAGGCACCTTGGAAAAATTATTTCTAGTCTATTCATATCAAAATGAATTTTTCAGATTCCTCAAGAAAATAAAAATGTTTCAAATGCTCCCTGAAAAAGGAAAACATACTCACTCACATTTATATGGAACAAAACACTAAAACACTTTGGTAACCTAGTTTCTGATTAATTAATATTGTCATATATGTCCAACTCAATGCCCTAATCGAGTAGCTATAAAATTATTCTGTAATATGTTAAACTGAACTCCACTTTTTTTTTACACAAATACTTAATCTTTACTTGTTGTTTTCTTATTTATTTTCTTTTTTGTTATTTTTATTTTAATTCCAGTAGAGTTAACAACAGTGTTATATTAATTTCAAGTGTATAATATTGTGATTCAACAATTCTTTTTCTCTTAAACGTTTATTTATTTTTGAGACAGAGACAGAGCATGAACGGGGGAGGGTCAGAGAGAGAGAAAGACACAGAATCTGAAGAGGCTCCAGGCTCTGAGCTGTCAGCACAGAGCCCGACGCGGGGCTCGAACTCACAGACTGCGAGATCATGACCTGAGCCGAAGTCGGACGCTTCACCGACTGAGCCACCCAGGCGCCCCAACAACAATTCCATACATCATTACTTACTGCCCGTCATGATAAGTGTGCTCTGAATCACCTTCACCTACTCTTTAAAAAGTAAACTATAACCACTCTCATTAATAGCTTAGTTTTCTTATAGCTGCCATCTTACAGTCATAAGAGGACTTAACCATCGAGTTTACACTCTCAGAAAATGTTTGCAGGTATTTGTCACAGATACAGAACAGTACATATCCTATAGCATTACTTTAGCTGGGGAGCTAATCTTGGCATTGAAACGTACTCTTTCAAGAATTACTTACCTTAAAGAATGAAATGATGGTGTAGTTATGACCATTCTTATTGACAGCTGTCCTCAGGTTTTTTTAGCTACTTCAGAAAGTGATCTATTATTCTTCATGAACTTTCGGTCAACTTTCTTTAAAATTTTTCTATTGGGGGCGCTCCTGGCTGGCTCAGTCGGTAGAGCATGCAACTCTTGATCTTGGGGTCGTGAGTTTGAGCCCCACATTGGGCATGGAGTCTAGTTAAAGAAGTAAAATAAAATAAAAGCTTTAAGCACACACGCGCGCGCAAACACACACACACACACACACACACACACACACACACACCTTCCAGGGCACCTGGGTGACTCAGTTGGTCAAGCATCTGACGCTTGATTTCAGTTCAGTTCATCATCTCACGATTGGTGGGATCAAAGCCTGCATCGGGCTCTCTGCTGTTAGCCTGGAGCCTGCTTGGGATTCTCTCTCTCCTTCCCTCTCTGCCCCTGCCCTGCTCACAGTCTCTTTCTCTCTGTCTCAAAAATAAATAAACATGAAAATATAAATTTAAAAAGAAAAACCTTGCTGAGGGTTCAATTTCATCATGTCTCAATGAAAACAAAAACTACAACACAGGTTTTTGTTTAGGGTATATACTCATTTTATACAAAAGGGATTCCATAGTATTTTAGTGGGTATTTTTCAGTGATAATATCTCACCACTATGAACTTTCTAATCAATATTTTGGTGTTCGTAGGGAATTTTTGAATCAACAAAGCTATGTCTACAGTTCCAATATCATACTGAAAGGCCATAACTGTAAAGACTTAGTCTGTACTGTTATAAAATCCACTACAATTTTATCACATGTAGTCATAATAAATTTACAATCTGTTTCTGAGCCAAGAGTGAATCACCGCTGGGGTCTCCCATCAAATAAAAATAGATAATACAGCACTTTAATCTTAAAACATATGCTCTTACAAAAGGTCACATTTATCTATTATAAGATGCAAATTTCCACATTTTAACATCTTTGTAATTGAGTGTACCTTTCAATAAATGTGTTTGCAAATCACGGTCCGTGAGGCAACTGTAACGAAATATTTCTCAGTGCATTGTCCGTGTGCAAATTTAGGCATAGAAATCCACATTGTCATTCAGTTTGAGAAATGTGTGTTACTAGTTGTACATGTGTTCAGCTTAACTGGTGTTTAATATGTCTTGAAAATTATACTAAATTTCAACACTGCACTAAAGAAAATATGGAAACAAAGCAGAATATTAAGGTTTCCAAGCAATAAATTTGATAAATATTCATTGCTTGGAGGAATGAACACAACTGTTTGTTGGCCTGTGAATTAAAAACCCAGCTTAATGTAAGACACTTTCAGGTGACTGTGTTATGTTGTTAGGAATATATTGCCAAAATTGCTTATCATATGGCATGCAATGTGAATTAAGGCAAAAAGAATTGTCAAATTCTTTATAATAGACGTAAGAAATCCACAGCAAGAAAACTCTGGCACGTCTGGTTCATGCGTAAGCTGGTACTATTTTAAAGGCATTGAATGCTAATGTGTTAGAAATTTCCTGTCTACTTCAGTAGACCAGCATTAATTCCTAAGGTGATTTAAATCGAAAAAAAAAACTATATAGAAAATAGTGGTTTATCCACAGTTTTTGACATGCCTTAAGAGTATGATGTCAGTGCTTTGTAGCTCGATCTTTGTAGGTCAAGATCATGAATGCTGATTATGAAAAGCACCATTTGATGTCACTAGGAAGCTATGGCTTACTGCCGGTATACTAAAAATTGCTTCCATATTTAATTTTAACCCATGTAATAATTCTTAAGAATGAAATCTTCCCCAGTGATTTTGTTGTGCCTGCACAGAGACTTGAATGGAAGTCAGGAGAGCTGATGGGGAGTTAGCTGTAAATTCTGCTCTGCGGAAATCCTAGAGCCTGACGCTAAGCTACCAAGAATCTTGGTTCTTAATGAAGGTCCTGGGTGGGCATTTGAAAACATGACAAATGAGTGATATGAAAAATGTGAGTTGGTTCTATCCTGGCAACTTGTGTGGTCAGCTACAGCCCCTTATGTCTGTAAATAAGCTCTTAAAAATCCCTGGAGGAAAGAATATAATTGCACTGTTATCGAAAACATTCCAATAACATGTTTTGGTATAATCAAGAAAGCACCCGCATCAAAACATGCATGACAGAGGTCAGTGATGTGGAGGAAAATGCCAGAGAGGAACTTTCTTTTCAGAAAAGCTCCATCACTTCAGCTCTTTATAGCACGGGAGAAACTAATTTGCAGGAAAACATGGACGTCAAATCAAAAGTGAATTAAAAAGTTATGGAAATGAGTGGGACTCTAAAAATGAAGTTTTTTGAAGAAACACAGTCAATATATTTTTTAAGTTATACACATCCGTAACATGAAAAAGATCTATGTTTAAATCGGTGCAGAACTTCTGAAAATTCTTAAGTAAAGGATAACAAATACAAACGGCAAGATAATATAACATAATTTATCCTACTTTTTTTCTTAGTATCCCTTTAAATAATGGTCACTCTTACAATCTATGGCACCTTACATTGAATGGCGTGGTGGTAGCATTGTTATCCTTTTGTTTTAAGGGACTTTTAAAAGAAATATAATTAAGGGAAAATGATTTTGCATTTTACCTTGAGGTTCAAAGAGATGGCTGTAAATATTTTTTTCAGTTTGTCTCATGGAAATAATTCATGAAAGCAGCAGTTGATAAGAAGAGAATAAAAACATAGAAATATAATAGAACCTAATATATATAATTATATAATATTACGTGATATATTATAATATATATGCATCCAGAAAGCTATCAGACTCAAGGTTTGACATTCAACTCTTGATTTCAGCTCAGGTCACGATCTCACGGTTCGCGGGTTCGAGCCCCGCATCGGGCTCTGTGCTGACAACTCAGAGCCTGTTTGGGATTCTCTGTCTCTCCCTTTCTCCGTCCCTCCCCCACTCACACTCTCACTTTCTCAAAATAAAAAAAATGAAAAGAAAAAAAGGGGTAATTCAAAGCATGTGAAGTAACATTCCTATTGATATCACGCTTCATATACATGTTCCTAGAGCTAGCATTTGTCTGGATTTTAGGGCACATCACTAATTTCAAATAGTCAGTTCAGTACTCCTTTAATATTTTTACACCGCAACTTAAGAACACTTTGAACTGCATGTTAAATGTATGATCATGATAATTTATATGTCCGAGAGCAGAACATAAGATGCTTTTCTGCTTTCCAACTGAGCTGAATAAACAGTAAACAGTTCAAACTCTGTAACTCTTTCTCTCTGATATCTATCATTACAGTGCAATCAGCTCAGGCCAGGATTTTTGTAACGATCTTGTAGAGTGTTGTTGCCTTTTTAATATCAAGAATGTTTCCGAGAGGTTGCTTTGCAGATAGGACTCTCACATTTTATGTTGTTATTTATTAATTTCAACTGTGTAGGTTTCATTTTCCAATTCTTTTCCAAAAATCCTGGGAAAGCACATGATAGTCCTTTGTAAATTGCTTATGAGTCACATTTCTTCTATAGAGAAAATTATTATAAATATATCTGATTGCCCATCCATGATTTCCAGAAATGTGGTAAATAAACAAAGTTGTTTTGAGATCATGTAATTTTAATTTAGACAAGTGATCCCCGTAGGGTCTATGCTGGAGAATGTTGGCTGGAGTTGTGGACAATGACCTGGGGTAAGAATTATATGGGGCCAAGGTCATTGTACTTTCTTATGTCCTCACAATAAACCATGAAAAGAACACATGGTAGAGGGAAAACAGGATGGACTTTTAACATTTCCGCCACAATGCCGAGGAATCTGGCGTAAAGTTGGGGTATTTATTTAAACCCCAATCAAGGTAGAACAAAAGGAAATGGTGTGCCCCATGTTTTTTAACTTCAAAATGTTGCCTTAGCAAAGGGACCGGCTTGATCATTACTAGCGGATTCTAAGCTGCTATATAACAAACCAAAATTAGCATGTAAGTCTCCTAAATTGTAACAGAAATTTTTGATCTGTACGCACTTGATAGATAAGAGAGATAAAAAGTTCCAGAGGCACGTTCTTTGGATAATCGAAAGAAGAGCTCCTACAATGGAAGGGCGGTACCTGTGACCTCACACACTCACAGGGGAGACTGGCTCAGTGGAAGAAACTGCGGACAATGAGGGTCAGGGGCTGGCTGGGTGCAGGTCAGCCCAGATCCTTGCTCGTTTTCCACGTCCTAAAGCACAGAGGTGATTTTCAACCAATTGTCCCCACTTGATGTGAAGAGAAACAAAGAGAAAAAGATTATAGGCATGACTGTTTCCTACAGAAGAGATTTAACGTGGGCAACATGGCATCCCTATGAAAACAAAAGCCAAAATATTAGATATTCCATTTCAGCATATTGTAAGGAGAAGATGCACAGCCTGTTTGTATATATTTTCACTTAAAATAAAACAGCTGTCGTATCAATACACTTGTTCTAAGGAAGGGTTTTAATAAAATCTCATATAATTTTACCATACATTTCCAGGAATTCAGTGTTCGAAGGTTAAAAATGATGTAGTGTTTACACATATACTTTTATATAATTTTCAAAGTGGCTTTTTTGCCTTAGTAGTGTGGCATTCTACCTGCATAACCAATTGCACCATTGACTTCTTCCTCCAGCCTTAGTTCATACAGCTTGGGGCTTTCACACTGATAATGGAATAATAAGTGGTGGGGCGCCTGGGTGGCTCAGTCCGTTAAGCGTCTGAATTCCGCTCAGGTCATGATCTCACGGTTCGTGGGTTCGAGCCCCACATCGAACTCTGTGCTGACAGTTCAGAGCCTGGAGCCTTCTTCAGGATTCTGTGTCTCCCTCTCTCTCTGCCCCTCTCCTGCCTGTTCTCTCTCTCTTTCTCTCTCAAAAATAAATAAACATTAAAAAAAAAATAAGTGGGAAGTCAGGGTATGGATAATAAAAATGATGCCTGGGGATTGACTAAATATGAAACAAAATATTTAGAGGAAATACAGTGTATTTCCAAGAGTCTGAAAATCAAGACATAATCCTTGAAAATAACAGAAAGTCTAATTAAATTTATATTAAGAACAATTTAATTATAATTTTAAGATCAGCACACCCACAAGGAAATGGAAACTATCAAGCAAGACCATTTACCATGTGTTTTTTCCCTCTTTTCAAGTATAAGACAAAATTTGTATGAAAGTATATTTTCTCGCTAACCCGGGTGTCATTAATATTATTAATGTTTTATAAATCTGCGTTGGATTTAATACCTGGAGAGCAAATGCTATTATCCACATTATATAAATTAATGGGAAATAATGTCCTAATAATAAAAAATTTTTTTGAATGCTCACTGATGTATAAAATGTTGGGGTTCAGGGGCGCCTGGGTGGCGCAGTCGGTTAAGCGTCCGACTTCAGCCACGTCACGATCTCGCGGTCCGTGAGTTCGAGCCCCGCGTCAGGCTCTGGGCTGATGGCTCGGAGCCTGGAGCCTGTTTCCGATTCTGTGTCTCCCTCTCTCTCTGCCCCTCCCCCGTTCATGCTCTGTCTCTCTCTGTCCCAAAAATAAATAAACGTTGAAAAAAAAAATTTTTAAAATGTTGGGGTTCAGAGCCGACGGCCAAGAAAGGATTGTTGAGACATCTTTGGTACAAAAAGGTGGTTTTATTAAAGCACATGGGCAGAAAGAGCTGAAGTGGGGTCGTGAGGAGTGACTGATTGTATACCTTCAGGTTGGGAGGGGGTTAGGGATAGTGTAAGTCTCTAAGGAATTTTGGAAGCAAGATTTTGGGGACCCTTAAAGAGGGCTAGCTATTGTTAGGAAAAAGTCATTTATTACTGTCTAGTAAACCCTCAGTCCTGACTCCCTTCCGATGTGTATCAGTGGGCCATCAGTTTGGAGTATGACTGCCAACATATGTCTTGGTGGGGGGGTTAAAGATCAAGGAAGTTTCAATAGGAATTTTTATATGTTAAAGTAGACCCACAGGCTCCTGGGGGGGTCAGGCTAAGATGGCCTTGTGCCCTTAGCAAAGCGTCATCATTGAGGCAGCTGAGCTCCTTAGAGGAAGGTCACTCGGCCTGTTTCAAGGACTTGTCAATGGAAGGAAATTTAAGTTTTTCTTCTGCCTTTGTTTCCCACATCACTCGCAAAGATTACGTGTTTCCAGACAAGAAAAGGATGCAATTTTTTTTTTTTCAGGAAAGAATTCCTAAAATGCTCTGGAAAGCAACCAAAGGCAGAAAAATTAGGATTAGAATATCCAGGTGATGTGTATTACTCACACACTGACTCATCATGGCCCTCCCATCCATCAGCTCTTTAGCTGCCGAGTTGTAGTGAGCATGCTTACAGAAGCTGATGTCGCCTTTAGTGGTGCAGATAAAAAGCTTCACCACTAAGACATAAGAAGCTGCTTTCGGGACATTCAAAATGTGTATGTTTAAAAACTCCCTAATTTAGGGGCGCCTGGGTGGCGCAGTCGGTTAAGCGTCCGACTTCGGCCAGGTCACGATCTCGCGGTCCGTGAGTTCGAGCCCCGCATCGGGCTCTGGGCTGATGGCTCAGAGCCTGGAGCCTGTTTCCGATTCTGTGTCTCCCTCTCTCTCTGCCCCTCGCCCGTTCATGCTCTGTCTCTCTCTGTCCCAAAAATAAATAAACGTTGGAAAAAAAAAAAACAACTCCCTAATTTATAAACAATGATGTATATCCTGTAATTTATGCATTTCAGTTCTAAATTTGGGGGGCAGAATGGCCTAGAAGTTACACAAGTATCTGGTGAGACTCCACCTGTGTCCAAAGGAGAGCAAACACAAAATAACTTATTTTTGTGATTCACGGACAAAAAGAATAATGGCGACCTGAGATTTCCCCAAGTGCTCCTCCATAAACAACAAACAGGGCTGAAAATAGAACTACTCTCGGATGCCTCTGAAAGAGTTGCAGAATTTACATAAATTCAGCAGGGGACGATATGAAGTGTGTTTCAACCAGCAGGAGTGTTCTGTAGTTTATGGCTTTCTCTTATGCAAATATACTCTTCAGAAGATATATTTTAAGTGAAATAAATTTATTTTAAAAAACAACCTCCTTGTACATGTTAGCGGTGGTAGAAAGAAAACTCCAGGTCTAAAATAGTGTCACTGAGATTACAGCCCCAAGTCAGTAAACAAAGACCTAACCCCTAATCTACCAATAGTTTCAACTCAGAGGAATGGAACCTTTAACCTGTTGGAGTTTTTTAATGGGCACCAGGGAGTCTATCACGTGACCCTCTCCTTCCATTCTCCAAAGGAAGATGAAGTAATCTACCTGGTAAGATCCCCTTAAGGAAAAGTGACTTCCTGGGACAATCCTTTCCTGTCTTTTGCTGGTAACTTTCTTGCCCCACCCTCCTTCCTATAAACACCTTCGGTTTTATACAGTTCCTTGAGTTGTTCTCTACTTGCTAGATGGGATGTTGTCTGATTCCCGAATCATTTAATAATTAGATCTTCAAACTTACTTGGTTGAATTTTGTTTTGTTTTTTTTTTTTTAATTTTTTTTTCAACGTTTATTTATTTTTGGGACAGAGAGAGACAGAGCATGAACGGGCGAGGGGCAGAGAGAGAGGGAGACACAGAATCGGAAACAGGCTCCAGGCTCTGAGCCATCAGCCCAGAGCCCGACGCGGGGCTCGAACTCACGGACCGCGAGATGGTGACCTGGCTGAAGTCGGACGCTCAACCGACTGCGCCACCCAGGCGCCCCGAATTTTGTTTTTTAACAGAGGTAATGTTAGGTCTGTAGGTCGTACAATTTAATTTTTTTCAAATCTTATATTTTATATATTGACAAATAAAGCCTATCTCTGAAAAATGATCCCGTAACAAAGCCATTTAATTTTTTTTCAAATAATTAAAAATCGTAGTGTTAGTTGCAATAAAATATTTAATTTTATTATTAAATAATAATATTTAATCTCACCAAGGGTGAGATGTCCTTCATTGTAAGGAAAAGAAACTCTCAATTCCTTTTGATTGAAACAGTGAGGACATTTCTTGTCTCCCAAACAAAATGTCTGGAAATAGGACTGCTCCAAAAATGACATAGCAGAGCTCTGGATTCACTTCTCCGCATGATTGACCATGATTGACTCTGTCTCCCTTGCTATGTTGGCTTCATCTTATGTCTCCCAGTGTGATTGTTCCCTTCCAAGCATCAAATTCACTGGCAAAGCAGAAAACAAGGCAGTCTGGAAGTATTCATCTACAGCACCCTCCAGGCCCCCCGCCAAGACTTTCCTTTATAGTTTCAAGTCACATGGTCTTTTTTAAACCAATCGCCCTGGAGGAGAAAGGGATTATGAAGAATGACTGATTTTGAGGACGAAATGGATGTTGAGAAGTCAACTTCCAGAAATTCCATAACTTAATCCTTGGTTTTGACACCAGGATGGAGCTTTCATGGGGGAGAACCCAAGGGTTATGAAAATAGTGTAAATGTAATAAACACAATTTTATAGTCTCAAATAAGAAAGGGCTTTATTTTTTAACTATCAATTACAAGCATTCCCCTTTTCAGACAAATGAGAACAATGGACTAAAAAATAGTCTTTGATGACAAATAAACAGCAGCCTCTGAAAGACAACAGGGACACCTACCTCTATTAAGACTGGTCGAGGCTATGGGGTGCCTGGGTGGCTCCGTCGGTTAAGTGCCCCAGTTCATCTCAGGTCATGATCTCAAAGTTCATGAGTTGGAGCCCCATGTCGGGCCCTGTGTCTCCATCTCTCTCTGCCCCTCTCCCACTCATGCTCTGTCTCTCTCTTTCAAAAATACACATTTAAAAAAATTGATAAAGGGGCGCCTGGGTGGCGCAGTCGGTTAAGCATCCGACTTCAGCCAGGTCACGATCTCGCAGTCCGGGAGTTCGAACCCCGCGTCGGGCTCTGGGCTGATGGCTCGGAGCCTGGAGCCTGTTTCCGATTCTGTGTCTCCCTCTCTCTCTGCCCCTCCCCCGTTCATGCTCTGTCTCTCTCTGTCCCAAAAATAAATAAACGTTGAAAAAAAAATTTAAAAAATTGATAAAAAAGACTTGTCTGCGCTGATTTAGTAAAACTCAACATCTAAGATGTTGAATGCACAGTTAACACTTGTATGTGATTTTTATTGTCACACTCAATTTGATAAGCCACTATCTAACACAGACTTACCATATTTTGTTCTACTTTGTGCATATTGCTCTCCGTAGTGCTTGTACCCTTAGGTTTCCACATAATGAAAATACAATATTTAGAAAGCAAGTAATATATGTTAGATGATTTTCTCTTCATTAGATTGCTTGAAATAAAATGTGATCTAATAATAGTTATCTTATCTAGTCTTTAATCAGCCAGCTACTGAGATTCTACCTGGAACCAATAGGGCAACAAACACAGAATAACCTATTTCTTAATTCATGGAAAAGAGAATAATGACAACCTGAATTCTGCTTAAACAGTGAACACAGCTGAAAATATAATTTCCTCAGGCCCCTCTGAAAGATTTATGAAAATCACAGAAATGCAGCGGGGGATCTTATTAAGTGCATTTCAATCAGCAGGAAGACTTTGTATTTTATGGCTTTCTCCTATGCAAATATATTCCTCGGAAGATATATTTTAAGTTAGGTAAATTTAAAAAAAATACATGAGCATGTGCATGTTAGAGTTGAAGGTGAATGAATGAGAAATTGCTCATAATTTTCAAGGAAATCTTGCATTGATAGCCATGTTCCTCCCTTTTCTGAAAAGTAATGAGCTTTGATTATAACTTCAGTTTTGATTTAAACATCCTCCTTGACTATTAGTCTTGAAGCAGTATTTCTAATATGTCACTCGAGGAGCAAAACAAGGAAAAAAATACATGAGGGAGTGAAAATAAGGAAGTTTAATTTTTTCTTTTTTTTTTCACTTTGTTGCTTGATGTAGAAACAGAAATTCATATGAGAGAAATATAATGGCAATGGCAGGTAACAGTAATAAAAAAAGAAAACCTACCAATCCATGGTATATTATTCTATATCCACTACTTTAGATTTTGGTAGTAGATGTGGGAACATACCAAAAGAAATAGAAGACCAAAAAAAAAAAAAAAACAGCCTCTCAGATTTGGTGCTTCAACCCTAAAGAGGTAAGCAGATCATTTTATAATCTCAAATTAAATAATAGCAATGTCCAATCTCTGCTAGTTTAGCAGCTGGGATTATTGTTTGGCTACCAATCTGGCTTTTAAATCATGGGCAACCCAGAGTTTCCTGGGCCTTGAAAATGGTGTATGTGAATGTTTTCTTGGGAAGGGAAGATACTTAAGAGATCTCCGGTATTCCTGAAGGTTTTCCCACAGGTGTTATGATTCATGGGGCAGAGAGATCTAAATGCCTTCAAACGTCTTCCATGCTAAAGCAACACTGAGCCTGGATGTCTTCAGTTAGCACTTACTGTTTACTTAGCGTTTAATAATAAGAAAAAAATCTCCATCTAAAAGAAGGTGAAAAATATCCTAGACAACTAGGAAAACCACAAAATGAACATCGTACTTAATGGTGACAGATGGGGAACAAAAGAAAGATGTCCACTTTGGCCATTTCTATGCAACTTTTGTGCTGAAGGTTCCAGCCAAAGAAATTAAGGGGTGGGGGGGGGGGCGGGGAAGACATTTGGATTAGGGAAAAAAAGGTTTTAACACTCTCTCTCATAGAAGGTGTCATAATCAGGGGAGCCTCGGTGGCTCAGTCGGTTAAGCATCCTACTTCGGCTCAGGTCATGATCTCACTGCTCGTGAGTTCAAGCCCCGCGTCGGGCTCTGCGCTGCTAGCTCAGAGCCTGGAGTCTGCTTCGGATACTGTGTCTCCCCCTCTCTCTGCCCCTCCCATGCTCATTCTCTGTCTCTCTCTGTCTCTCAATAATAAATAAATGTTAAAAAAAAAAAGAGAAGGTGTCATAATCAGATACACAGAAAATCCTAGTAAGCCACTAAAAAATAGCTGTTAGAACAAATAGTCAAGTACGACAAGGCTACAAAATAAAGATTATTACAAAAATCAATTTCTGTAAGGTAGCGATGAAAAAGAAATTAAGAAAAACTTCCACTTACAATATCAAAAAGAATTAACATGTTTAAAAATAAATTGAGCATAAGGAGATAAGAATTGTATACTCAAACCTACAAAACGTTGAAAAAAATGAAAGGAGATCTTAAGAAATAGAAAGACATCGATGTTTACGAATCGAAAGATTTAATATTGTAAAGAGGACAATATTCCACAGATTGTTTTGCAGATTCAACCAATCCTTGTCAAAATTGCAGCTTACTTTTCACAGAGATTGACAAGCTGAAACTAAAATTCGTAGGGAATTTCAAATCAACAAGAATAGCCGAAAAAGTCTTGAAAAGAAGGGGATTCACATTTCCCAATTTTAATATCTATGAAGGTAAGCAATAGAGGGTAGTAGATTAGTGGAAGATATTGAAGGGTCCAGAAATTTACTCTTACATGTATTAGCAATTGATTCTGACCAGGGCATCAAGACAATTCAGCGAGTAGAAAATAATCTTTTCCCCAAATGGTGCTGGGGCAACAGGATGTCCATACACAGTAGAATGAAGTTGGATTTTATACCTGACACCATATAAAAAAAGAACTCAAAATGGAACAGAGATCTAAGTGTAAGTGTTAAAACTAGAAAACTCTTAGTGAAAGCATTGGATGAATCTTCATGACCTTCACTTAAGAATGATTTCTTAGACATGATGCCCAAAGCACATGAGACCAAAAAAAGAAAAAAAGAAAAAAAAAGATATATTCTACTACATCAAAATTAGGGATGCCTGGTGGTCTCAGTCAGTTGAGCATACAACTGGCTCATGTCATGATCTCATGACTTGTGAGTTCGAGCCCTGCATCAGGCTCGCTGAGCCTCCTTCCTATCTTCTGCCCTTCTCTCTCTCTCTGCCCCTTCCCTACTTTTCTCTCTTTCTCTCTCTCAAAAATAAAGAAATCTGAAAAAAAAATTTAAAATGTTTGTGCTATGATGTCAAATGGTGTAGTTACGCGCAAAGCACTTCAGCTTTGCTCCTCAAATTCTTAAACACAGAGTTTGCCTATGATCTGTCACTTGTATGTACATATCCAGGAGAAACGATAACATGTCTACACAAGATCTATACCTGAATATTCATAGAAGTATTATTCATAATAGCCCCAAAGTGGAAACAACTCCAATGTCATCAACCGATGAACGAATCAGTGAAATGTTGGGGTGGCTCAGTCCGTTAAGCTTCCGACTCTTGATTTCAGCTCAGGTCATGATCTCACAGTTTGTGAGATCGAGTCCCGCTTATCAACATGGAGCCTGCCTGGGATACTCGATCTCTCTCTCTGCCCCCTACCCTGCTTGCCCTTGCTCTCTCTCTCTAAAAATAAACAAATAAACTGAAAAAAAAAAAAAAAAGATGAAGAAGAAGTGAAGTGTGATATAGCTACATCAAAAAAGGAATAGAGTACTAATATATGCTAGAGCATGGATGAACTTTAAAAACATTGTACTATATGGAAAACAATTTGGCAATAAATTTCATATATTAAAAATAATAAATAAATAAATAAATAAATAAATAAATAAATAAAAACACTGTACTAAGTGGAAGAAGCCAGTCACAATAACTCACATATTGTATGATCCTCGTTACATGAAATGTTCAGAATAGGTAAACATGTAGAAACAGAGAGCAGGTCAGTTTGTTGCTTAGAGCTAGGAGTATGGAATACACTGAGAATTACCTCCTGAGGCTTCTTTTGGGGGTGCTGACAACATTCTAAAGTTAGGTTCTTGTCATGGAGGCACAAAAATCCAATCAATCGTCTGCTTTAAAATGGGGAAATTTTAGGCTATGTGGATTATAGCTCTATAAAGCTGTTAATAAAAATAATATTACTTGCTTTAGCAATAATATAAAACACAAATGTAATCAGGGGCAGAAAACAGTTCAAAGGAGAAAGGAAATTATTTGGGGATTATCTTTTCTTTTGGATTAGACATACTATTATTCTCCTCTATTAATCTTCCTAGAAGTTATAACATAATTATCACATTTTTGAAAAGCAGATACTATGTCGTCATTTTGAGCCTTTTCTCAGTCACTTGTTATTACTCTAAATTATTTCCCATTTTTATACAATAAGCATTGTGCTTTTTAGAAAATATCATTAATAATGCATTTAAATTCCAATGAATATCTGGGAATTTGGAGGCTTTTTACATGGATAAAATGCTGCGATTTCATTTTAAGTCTGATTTTTTTTTTAATTGCATTGAGGCCAATTATTTGTAACTGACATGTTTTCTTTTTATGTGGGTAATTTTTATATCCAATTTTCAGTAATGGTACAAAACTAGCAAACCCTCAGAGGTGAAATCAGCTCTCTTTACACTAGTGAATTTTCTGTGTCTATACTAAGGTCATTTCCCAAATTATCAAGAATGACACAGATATTAAAAGTAAAGTTATTGAGAGAAATGGATCTTGCTTTCAAGTTTCAGCCTCATCAATTCATACTTTTGTAGCTGACAAAACTCTTTTCATCATCAACAAAGATACTGAGATGAAAAAAAAAATCAAAACACAGTCTTTAACTTGGTCCTAATGATTTTCTACCTCGGGGACTTTGTCAATCAGTGTATGCCTATGGTAACTGATATCTTTCTACCTTGACAAATATTTCTAAAAATCCAGAATAAAGGGGCCCCTGGGTGGCGCAGTCGGTTAAGCGTCCGACTTCAGCTCAGGTCACGATCTTGCGGTCCGTGAGTTCGAGCCCCGCATCGGGCTCTGGGCTGATGGCTCGGAGC
Source organism: Lynx canadensis (assembly GCF_007474595.2). Classification (NCBI taxonomy): domain Eukaryota; kingdom Metazoa; phylum Chordata; class Mammalia; order Carnivora; family Felidae; genus Lynx; species Lynx canadensis. Next base: position 79,277,881 of record NC_044320.2, on the reverse strand, counting down.
CTGGAGCCTGCTTCCGATTCTGTGTCTCCTTCTCTCTCTGCCCCTCCCCCCTTCATGCTCTGTCTCTCTCTGTCTCAAAAATAAATAAACGTTAAAAAAAAATTTAAAAAAAAAATCCAGAATATAACATTCTGTATATGTACAGTATTTTTGATACTGTTACACCTCTATTATCTACAGAAAAATGCGGATACATTATTATTGCAAATAGTTAAATATAATTCTTGATATATAAAAGAAGTTTTTTTTTTGATTAATGGCTTCTCTATACAATATTTTCTTTTTTTTAGTTTTTTAATGTTTATTCATTTTTGAAAGACAGACAGAGACGGAGACAGAAAGCGTGAGCAGGGGAGGGTCAGAGAGAGGGGGAGACACAGAATCCAAAGCAGGCTTCAGGGTCCGAGCTGTCATCACAGAGCCCGATGAGAGGCTCGAACTCACCAACCATGAGTGAGATCATGACCTGAGCCGAAGTCCGATGCTTAACTGATTGAGCCACCCAGGGGCCTCTCTATGCCATATTTTCTAAGTGTACTGGTATTAGAACATAAATCCTGAATCTTTGCTTTGTTACTCTCTCTAACATAATTGCAAATTTATTATAATATATGTATGTATTAATTTTGAGAGATGATAGATAATAGATAATGTAAGTCTTAGACTACAGTTACTAATTTGAGATGCAAAAAATGAAATATAAGAAGGAAAATTGTCTGTTATATAATAAATAACCTAAATACTAGAATAAGAAATGCTATTTTTTTATAAAGTTTATTTATTTTTGAGAGAGAGAGACAGAGCTTGAGAGGGGAAGGACCAGAGAGAGAGGGAGACACAGAATCCGAAACAGGCTCCAGGCTCTGAGCTGTCAGCTCAGAGTCCGACGCGGGGCTCGAACTCACAAACTGTGAGATCATGACCTGGGCCTAAGTCGGATGCTTAACCGAGTGAGCCACCCAGGCGCCCCAAGAAATGCTATTTTTTAAAAGTAACTTTTTAAAAAGAGTTTGAGAAAACAACAAAATGCAATAATGGTTGCCATTATCATTACTTTCATTCCCCTTATATCTAGGAACAAGATGATAGAAAAAACAAGGGCACCAATGGTTCCACCAATCCAACGATGGCAAAGAACTGTCCTTTTCTGACTGAAAGGGAGTTGGCAGGAGAGAAAGGTACCAACAAAAGGCCTAATTTGTTGTGAACTATGTGGCTGGTCTGGCAAAGATTCTGTGGCAAGCACCTCAGACAATCACTTGGATGAAATGACCACTAAAGTGAATAAAATATTGACATCTCCTTTGAAAATAAGACTTAAAAAGTAAGAGAAACCATTTGATAGAAATTATTATGCCTCATTATGCAAATGATCTGTAAATTTACGCTAAGACATTTTCTTAAAAACATCTCTCGGGGCGCCTGGGTGACTCAATCGGTTAAGCATCCAACTTGGGCTCAGGTCATGATCTGACAGTTTGTGAGTTCAAGCCCCATGTCAGGCTCTGTGCTGACAGCTCAGAGCCTGGAGCCTGCTTGGGATTCTGTGTCTCCCTCTCTCTCTGCCCATCCCCTGCTCGTACTCTCTCTCGCTCTCTCTCTCTCTCTCTCAAAAATAAATAAACATTAAAAACAAAAGTCTCTCCTCATGTGCTATTGATTATTAAATTTAGAAACCCAACTAAATAAAATTACACCTAGAAAATGTACCCACATGTTGAAATGATTAACTCTATGTGGTGAGATTATGAATATTATTTAATGTCTTCTGCTTGTATATTTCCAAATTTATTTAATGAAGAGGTGTTTTTACAAGAAAACAAAAATCAACTTTCCTCTTAAAGTATTGGGAAGGTTCTTCTCCACTCGCTTTAGTCTCTATGTCCTCTCTCTTTTTATAGATGTAAATGCATATTTGACAGTGTAAAAGTGTTCATAAGAAAGATACTAGCGAGATAAGAGCTATTATTAAAGATGAAGATTTCTCAAACTTTTAACTGCATTTTTGCCCCCAAAGTATTTGAGGAACAATTAATAACAATCTTCCCCAAAACTTACTTAATGCCTATACCTAATGAAATTACTACAAGTCCAGTGAGATTGTAGTTCTGACCGCACGTACATTAAAATAATATTCAGCAAACATGTGTTTAAAATGTTATTTATACACTATTGATTAGTAGGTTCTCTAAAACGGATACATGTATTTAGTTACATACCAGTTAGTGATTCGATATTTCCCGCATCTCCTTTGCACCTATCAGGTAATAACGACAACAGCATTACCAGCAAAAGCCTTCCCATGTGCCAGACATTTTTCGAAATGTTTCACATTACTGAAATCATTTAATCATCAAAACATTCCTTTGAAACATTATTAATAGATGAGGAAACTGGACACAGAAAGTTTGACTAACTTCCCAAGGTCACAGAGCATGTAAATGGTGCAGCTGGGATCGAATCTAGAAAGAATGGATTCAAGCCAAACTTTTACTACTGCACTCCACTTTGAATCTTCCTGTAACACAGAAACACACACACACACACACACACACATACACATTTATATGGCTTTCTTTAATTTTTTTTTTAAAGTTTATTTATTTTGAGAGAGAGACAGAGAGAGAACACACAAGAGAGCAGGGAGGGACAGAGACAGAAGGAGAGAAAGAATCCGAAGCAAGTTCTGCACTGTCAGCACAGAGCCAGACATGGGCTTGATCCCATGAACTGTGAGATCATGACCTGAGCGGAAATTAAGAGTCAGATGCTTAACTGACTGAGCCACCCAGGCGCCCTGGCTTTATTGAAATTTTGTTTAAAATCCATCCTTCCCCAAACTAACAATGATTCAGTCTTTTCCTTTATTTCATGTTACATCCCACGGAACCTCTGGTGTAATTGTAATTTACATTACAATAATTAAATGACACCTCTGTTACCCTCATTGCATGAGTCAATAAACTTGACTTTATTGGACTCCAAATCTGTTCTTGTTGGACTTACACTGATTACATAGAATGGTTTCCACAAACACTCTAGAAAGTACTTTATTATATGCCCATTTTACTGAGGTCAATTAATTTGGTCAAGTTGATGCAAATAATAATTGTCAGCAAAACTCACACCCAGGCATGATATCTCTAGAATCCTTTTTCTTAATTCCTATGGTATCAGGACAATAGCCAAGACTCGAAATCAAACTTCATGGATTTATGTCAGCAACATTTTGACAGCAGAAATCAAAAGAAAGTATGGAATTGCCCAAGGAAATCAGAGAAATTAAGAAGAACAATGGGCTGGGTTTGTAAAATACAAGCGTTAAAACATACAGGCAGAAAAAGAGAGATGAAGACTTGAGAAGAGGGATAAATACCAGCTCTGGGGAGGTGGGCACAGAGCCAGAGGGACGGCCAAGGTGAGGCTTTCACATGAAACTGACAGTGTCAGTAAAGTAAAAAAAAAAAAAAAAAGAGAGAGAGAGAGATTTTGAATTGAATGGAGATGTCCATGTAATCTAGAGTAGTTTGTGCAGAGTTGTGGTATCGGAAAATGCATTTCAGGGGTAAAGGTTTGGGGAGGAAATTGGACAGGAGAAAATGGAGCTAGCAGAAAAATAAAGATTTTTTTTTTTAAAGAAACTTGCCTTAGAAAAGAAAAAAGGGCTATTTTCAAACGTGAGACCAGGTCAGAGTTTTTTCTTCATTTGGTTGTCAGAAAAGTAAGAATGTTTATAGCTAGAGGAAAACGTTCTACTCCAGAGATAGAGGTTAAAAGTAGAGGGGAGAGAAAAAGAGAGAAAGAGGGAACACTTACTAGAGGAGATTACTGGAGGACATAACAAAAAATAAAAATCAAGATAGTTTGCCGGACATTTACACTCCTGGCTGTTGATAGAGAAGCTTGAAACCGATAAATGCTCCCACTGAGAACAATGGTTTGAACAAACCAAAAGATGGTTTGAAAGAATCGGAGGGCTTCTAACGTGTCCAGGACATGAAATGACACATCCTGGGGAAAGGGAAGAACTCGTGTTTATACAAGCCACTTTTCCCCTCAGGCATTTGCCTAGTTTTTGTGTAGGAAAGAGACTAACAAGCCAGACAGAAGGCAAATGCTAGAAGAATAGGTACCAACAAAACTTTGAGCAATCTCATGTTGTAGAGAGAATAAAAAATTAGAGTTAATACTTCAAGACAACCAGCGATTAAGAGGCCAAGACTGGGGCGGCTGGGTGGCTCAGTCCGTTGAGCATCCGACTTCGGCTCAGGTCATGATCTCATGGCTCACGGGTTCGAGCCCTGCGTCGGGCTCTGTGCTGACAGCTCAGAGCCTGGAGGCTGCTTCAGACTCTGGGTCTCCCTCTCTCTCTCTACCCTCTCCCACCCATGCTATCTCTCTGTGTCTCTCAAAAATAAATATTTAAAAAATTTAAAAAAAAAAGGCCGAGGCCACAGAAAGCAGGGAGAAGCAGAGAGAGTCAACCAACATCAGTGCTGTCCCCTTGAGACATTGTCACGTTTATCTACATAGTAAACCGTATGAGAGTTATCTGCACAATGCAGGAGAATAAGAAGCAAAGAAATAAAAAACAAAAAGGCTGCAAAGCAGAATGAAGTTGCTAGAAGAACCCACTCTAGGACTCAAAGTGAAGGAGGGCTCTAAGAATTACCCCTGGCCGTGAGTTCTGTCCTCTGGGGTCCTGCACCATAGGAGCGTGGTGAACCGTTCGGTGAACTGACTGGAGAGGACACCTTCCAAAGGCTACAAACCAGGGGGCACCTGGGTGGTTCAGTCGGTTCAGCATCCTACTCTTGATTTCAGCTCAGCCCACGATCTCATGGTTTTGTGAGTTCGAGCCCCGCATCAGGCTCTGTGCAGGCAGCGTGGAGCCTGCCTGGGATTCTCTCTCTCCCTTTCTCTCTGCCCCTTACCCACTCATGCTCTCTTTGTCTGTCTCAAAATAAATAAGTAAAGCTTAAAACACACACACATGCACACACAACGACTATGAACCAACCATGAATTGGCCCCTGGTGGATTTGAGGTCATCTACCTTTCCGTTCCCTGCCCAGACTGCCAGAGTACAGCATAAGTCCTCTATGAAGGGAGACGATAGCCTATCTTCAATTTTTCATATAAAATTCCCAGCTATCATTCAAGAAAGTAACAAGCATGCTAAGGCAAATAAAGGAGAAAAACAGACAACAGAAACAAACCAACAATTGACCAGTATCAGAGCGGGTGGGGACAAAAAACTGCGGGTGTAATATTTATAATACAGTGAAACAAAATAATCATTACACTCACGGATAAAGGGCAAAGAATCTCAAATTCTACTGAAGACTTATCAGAACAGTGAAAATGAAGACGTCTAGTACGAGGTCTGGCAAAGAAATCAAGAACTGCAATCCTCATACCCCAATGGTAGCAATGCCAATTGTACAACTACTTTGGAAACTGGTTGGAAGTATCTAGTCAAGCAAACGTGGTCATACTTAGAAACTCGCAATCCCATTCCTAGGTACAGGCAGAAGTGAAATGCACACAGTTGTGTGTCCAAAGACACATAGCTCACAGCAGCCCTACTCAGAAGGGCGATAGCGTGGTAATAACCCAAATGTGTATCAGCAGCAAAATGGTAAATGGCACTATCATCACATGAACTTGATCAGACGGCGAGCAGAATGAATGATCTACTGGCACACAGAACAACATGGATGAATCTGGCCAACACAGCACCGAGTGAAAAACATCTCATTGCAAACAGTTCATGTTACGCAATTCCTTTTTAATTAAGTTCAAAATTGGCAAACGTCATCCAAGGTGTCGAAAGCCAGAAAAGTGGTCATCTTTGGGGTGGGTAGTGACCATACGGGGACACAGAAAAGACCTGTGGAATCCTGATTTATGGTGATCTCCATGCCCACAATCAGATGCTCTCAGCCTATACCCTTTTTGCCTCAGTCATGTCTTTGGCCTTGCTCTGAATGCAGGTGTTCTCTGGTTACATTTGTATGACTTCGACCATGTCTCTTCTGCCCGGGGCTTCTCTGCAGCTGCCACATGGGATAACCATAGGAATCCCCTCAGATATTCTGGAATGTATGCAAATACGTAAAGGCAAGGTAGTCACTACTCCTTACAGCCTTTGCCAATATTAGACAGAAGCCAGTTGCTGGGACTTCTGTACTACTTTTTTTTTTTTGTTCCATGAAGGCAGCTCTGAGGTATATTCACAATTGCTTTTCAGAGATCCCCAGCTAAATTGAGCCCCAATTACCCACAATAGTAATTAGCTAAACATGCACTCTTGAATTGTATTTCCCCCTTTACGGGTTTCTCTGTTTTTAGTATCCTCAATTATGCCCCCTTTCATTACCTCCCATATTTAACTACTTGCCCACAACCCCTTGTCTCAGGCTCTGCTTTTTGGGGAAAACCCAAGTTAAATATATTGGTACATGAGGAAGAAGTTCCTCGGGATGAAATTCTGGAATGGGAATACTATTGGTCAGAAGAAAGTCACACCTGAATGCAGGAAAAAGTAGAGAAATGATAATCCCTCACCTACAATAAAATTTCAGTTACTGAGATCTGACCAGTGGTTGGTTATGATGAGGTACACATGAAAAATAAAGCATGGGTTTAAGTATTGGTGTGGCATTTAAATAGCTTAATGACCCTGACCGTTTCCCAGGTTGTTAAAGGTTTTAGAATGCTAGAAGAAAACAACAGCCAACTAAGATTAGCCAGCTATTGATTATGCTAACCCTGAACAAGACAGAGATCTTCCACAACAGCATTTAAAGAGTCTTCTCTTCGGGTGCCAGGTGGCTCCGTGGGTCTCGATCTCAGGTCATGATCTCATGGGTGAGTTTGAGCCCTGCACGGGGCTCTGTGCTGACAGCTTAGGATCCTCTGTATCCCTCCCTCTGCCCCTTCCCCACTCTCTTTCAAAAATAAATAAACATTTGGGAAAAAAAAAAAAGACTCTTCTCTTTCAGCTAGGGGCTAGAATGTGCTAAAAATTAGGTCCAGAATGTAACTGTAAGAGGAGCCAAGGTCCAGGGAGAGAGAACATCCTGCTTTGACATGTTTCCGATGGCCATATCAGGAAGTTGCTAAGATTCCACCTCCTGTAGGCCAGGTGGTAGCTTTCAAGTGACAAAGGCAAGAAGGATGTGTTTCCTATTCCGGGTGATCCAAGGGAAGAGGTGGGTAAGAAAATAGGGAGTTACCTGACTTAGCGGAGAAAAAGTAACAATAGCTTAAAAGCGAATGCGGAATTCAGCCACAAAAATGAAAACCTGCGATTCTTTACGCAGTTTCCAAACGTAAGCCAACGCTCTGAGAGGACACCGACAGTAAAAGAAAGGACGTTTCCGTTTGGAGAAGGATCCTAAGCTCTACTTCGCGGATATGACCACTGTTACTTCTATCTTTTGCCAAAGGAAGCTGAAGCCCTGTCCTAATACCAGTGTGGAGCAGGGACGAAGTTTGGCCTTGTTAACCATTAGGTCAAATCAGTGAGCAGAGGAAGTACCCTGTCCCTTGGGCTGTTCATTCACTCAACAATTAAACAAGATGGCTTGTTCCGTGGACGACTGGGGTACCTATCCAGTTAGCCATGCTAAGCACCATGGACTTTCCGACAGAGCGCTCATGATGGCAGAAGTCTATACTTCGGTTCAAAGTATAGACTTCATTTAACGAAGGTCAATCTACACGCTCCCGCTGCTGAGAGACCAGCCTATCAAGATCAGAAACCAATACTGAGCTTTTGATCCTGCACCATTTCCCAGCAGGGTGAGCCGACTTCTTGGCGGCACGCTGATAGTTGGACACCTTCCACCCTGAGGGTGACGGAGATCCGTCCCCACTATACTCCATACCAACTCTAGAAATGGACTTGCCTTCCCCACTCAAAATACGTCTGTCATTACCACCATCTGGGGGTTTACAGAATACTTGATTTACAGGGGACCGTGATTAACATCACCTCAAACCAAGGAACATTTTTTGAGGTGGAAATATGACAGACACCTAACCAAGAGGCCCAAGTGCTCCGCTCATACATGGCATTAAGTGGAAACAGCTGGCCTAGCCCAGTGATGGAAGGCTTATTAAATCCTCAGCTAAAGGTTATGCTTAGTTTTTGGGTGATGTCCTGCAAGATACAGTATATGCACGGAGCCAACAAATAAAATACTGTACAGTGTCCATAGTCACTGAAATGCATAGACTTTAATGCAAAGGCTTAGAAGGAAGATTGGGTCTTCTTAACATCACTCCAAATAACATAATAAAGAAGTTTATACTTCCTGTGTCCACGATTACATTGAATAAGAGGTGCTTGTCTCCAGTATGTGTATGTGTGTTTGGTGCGGCGGGGAGCGGGGGTAACTTCCCTAGGGGTAAACAGTAAGAGTCCCACTGAAGTCAAAGCTGTGACTTTCCCCCTGAAAGTTTTGGGGGCCCCGTGCTGGTTGACCAATAAGCAATGGATGAAGTTAGCACGTTGGTAGAGTTCATTGAAAGTGATTATCATGAGGATCTAGTCATGATACTACACGAAGGAGACAGAAAGAAATATACCTGGAAGCCAGCACACTCACAGATTTATCGTTTGGTGCTTGTATGTCCAGCAATACTTGTAAATGGGCCGATGATCCTGACCTCCTCAATGACGAGCACAAGAAGATCCAAAAGTTCAAGGACTAGGCGGAACATCAATCGGTCTAATGTTTGTATTTGGCGATTGCTACAGCCACCAGCTGAGCGGGAGTATGGGCTGAGAACATATGTCCTCAATTTTCCTATATACCGTTTTCTTTCTGTTTGGAAATTCTCTTTTGCTGCCACCCACCTAAACGAGTCTGCTGAGCCATTCAAGCATACGCACAAATCTGGAAGTGTTTAGGCAACACTCCTTTGGCAAACCTTGACCAATGTGGAAACACATGTGTTAGGCTAGACAAATCTCTCCTATGCGTACATCAGATACACAGGTCCTCAAAGGGTCCTCTGTAGGACTGACGCTGACTTGCCCAATCCCCAACCACTGGGTTGGTTTTCCTTTCCTTATTCCACTCTTCCAAATCCCCCCCCCCCCCCGTTCTATTCTCTGTGATAAATTTTCAAATTAAACTATCTGCGTCCAAGTCCTTGTCGCCAGGTCTGCTTTTAGGGACAACATAAACTACAAATGTGGGAATGTTCTATTCCATAATCTTGTCATTGCTACATGTAAATAGAGAGTAGTAAGTGTACTATTATGCGATAAACAGTTTATTTTAAAAATAATACATTTTAAACGCTGAAATAATAAATTCTAAGATCACGCTAGCTTATGAAACTTCTTACTCTGAAAATGGCATCCACTGACTCTTAATATATACATTTTCTTTGCTCTCTTGAAAACAGCCAGTTTCTTACTCTTTTTATATTCTACAAATATCTGAGATTTTTCTTTTAAAATTACCATTTTAAAATAATTTCAGGTGCAGGGCGCTGGGGTGGCTCAGTTCGAGCCCCACATCAGGCTCTGCAGTTTGGATCCTCTGTCTCCCTCTCTTTTCTCCTCCCCGACTTGTTCTATCTCTCTCTCAAAAATAATAAAATAAAACATAAAAAATAAATAAACAAAATAGGAGCACCTAGGTGGCTCAGTTGCTTGAGCAGCCTACTTTGGCTCAGGTCATGATCTCACGGTTTGTGAGTTCAAGCCCCACGTCAGGTTCTGTGCTGACAGCTCAGAGCCTGGAGCCTCCTTCCGATTCTGTGTCTCCCTCTCTCTCTCCCCCTCCTCTGCTCATGCTCTGTCCCTCTCTGTCTCTTAAAAAATTAAAATAAAATGTTAAAATGTTTTGCCTCCACTGTTGTACTCAGGTTTCCTAGTTCTGTGGAAAAATATTTTAAAAGGTTAACTATTATTACATTTGTAAATATTAGTGTCTCTTCCCCTGTCTTTCTATAATCATTTTTAAGGGTTAGCTGAGTTGCCTTTTCTACTACCTTCAGCATGTATTCCAATCTTCACTGTCTTCTTATACTACTTAATTATTGCCAAGCAATTTCCTACCCATTTTTTTGCCAAGAAAACATTTTTTGAATAAATATTTATTGGTCAAGGAATATTGATCACTCTAAACGTGACAGCAGGGCAGAAAAAGATAAATAGAAACACTGTCCCTGTGGACCTCGCATTCCAGTGTGGGAAGAGAGAAATCAGGTAGAAATAAGGAAAATAAGCATAGGGTATCAGAGAATACCACTGGAAATTAGGAAGACGGGATCTGAGCAATTAAGCTATTAATGGCTTGTATACATAGACTAAAATGGAGATTTAAGGTACCCAGGATATCACAGAGGAATAGACAACAATTTTTATGCACGTGAAGGAAAGTTCTAAGGCAATGTGTGTGCTTATACATGTCTTCTGCCCTTGTCTCCTACTGTGTGGACTGCACCTCATGGGCTCCCTTAATGACTAGCTGTCAGTGGTGTTTGCTCGTACCAGGCAGGAGGAGAGGGAGGTTTGGGTAACTCATATTGGGTCTGTGGAGTCCATTTTACCTGAGCACCCGTGAGAACAATCAGCACTTTACAGAAGGAATGTTTTAGAAGAAAACAAGCTTCTTGTTAAAATACGATGCCTGACTGTGGAAAAGCCTGCTAGCTGTCTCCCAAAATCTCTGTTCGCTTCTTCCTAGCACCCAGCAGACAGAATTCCATTTTTTTTTTTCAACGTTTATTTATTTTTGGGACAGAGAGAGACAGAGCATGAACGGGGGAGGGGCAGAGAGAGAGGGAGACACAGAATCGGAAACAGGCTCCAGGCTCCGAGCCATCAGCCCAGAGCCTGACGCGGGGCTCGAACTCACGGACCGCGAGATCGTGACCTGGCTGAAGTCGGACGCCCAACCGACTGCGCCACCCAGGCGCCCCCAGAATTCCATTTTTTAAGACTCTCAGGAAGCTGGGTGCATCCTTATAACTAAGCTAAAATCAAGGGGACCATCAGGAGATCATGTAAGGCTCTTCTACTCTTGGCTCGTGACAGTTTTCCATCCATGCCCTTCTCTGTCCATTTCCTCCTCCAGCTACGTAGGATGGAGACAGTCACCCAGAGCTTTGAACTTAGAAGCCCATGGAAGGAGACAGGGTGCCTGTCATCTTGAGACCTCAATGTGAAGAATGGCCATGATAACCCTGCTCACTGCAGGTGCTATTAGTGAGTAAGAGGTAATTATACTGTGCTCCCACCATTGTGCATTTTGATTTGACATCTGTAACTGATTGTCAGAGGGCCTAGATCATCATAACTAATTCACGGAGAAACAATCAATTTGAGGAGGTAGAACCGTGCCTAAAATATGCAATTGGCTGGGAGATAGGAGGACTCATAAGAGACCCAGCAGGTGGAGCTCGGGAGGCTTGAGAACAGGTGAGGAAGGGGATTTGCAGGGTGGCTAATGAAGGAGCACACCCTCGCCAGATCCACTGTTGAAGGCAGCAGATCGCACGACTTTCTGGGATCGTCTCACAGGCATCGCAAATTCCACAAGGCCAAGTCGGAATTCACGGCCTTCCCCCACGATACTCCTGTGAGTACCGGCTGATTGAATCCTGGGATTCGTGGGTTTTGCAAAATGGTGCCACCGGCCACACGGCTCATCAAGTCGGAAATCGCCGAACCATAAAAGGAACAATACCCAGCCTTGTTACCTCTATCCACTCCCTCCCAGAATCTTCACTTTAAAAAGCAAATCTGATCAGATGACCCCATCTTCTTTCCCTTCTTTCCCAGTCCCTACCCTACTGTGATGAGCCATAAATCCTTGTCTTTTCTCTTAGGACAGATTCAAGTTTCTTACCATGGGCATTCTGGCATCGGACGATCTTTCCTTTTCCTTCTCAAAGATATCGTACGCTTTCAACTCAGGGTTGTCGGATATGCTGCTATTTCTGCCTTAGGTACTCTTTCTCCACTTGTGACTCCCTAACTCGCCTTCCACACCTCAGGTCTTGAGGACACCTTCCTTGAAGTCAGACTAACGTCTTCTTGCAGAGTCCTAAACGTTTCCATTCGTAGAACTCCTTGTAATGATGAAGAGGTGTTCCATACTCGTGTAACCAGCTTAAAAGTAGATCCTTTGAGGGGAGAAAATATCTGTTCTATTCACTGTCTGCCTTGCTCACTATTTGTTGAATAAATGAAAACCTTGCATCCTTTCCAGGGAACCTGGGTGACTCAGTTAAGCGTCCGACTTTGGCTCAGGTCGTGATCTCATGGTTCGTGAGCTCAAGCGCTGCGTAGGGCTCTCTGCTGTCAACACAGAGCCCACTTCAGATCCTCTGTCCCCTTTTCGCTGCCTCTCCGTCACTCACATTTTCTCTGAAAAATAGATACACATTAAAAAAAAAAAAAAAAAAACTTGCATCCTTTCCAAATGGCCCCTACTGTTTCCTCCATAGTCTTGGTCTCCCCTGCAATCTGGACAGCTAGACTGGAAACACACGGGGAAACCTCAATGACTCCAAGTTTTATACAGAAGGTACAGGTGTTTGAAATCTGCAGGTAAGCACCATAAATAAGGTGTTGTGGGGCCACGCGAGTGAGCACTGCGGTTATGCAGGGCGGGTTAGATGGGCAATGCTGCAGGCAAGATCGGCATCTGGAGATACATTTTACAGAAAGAGAGCCACGTGCTTTGACAGAAAGAATTAGGATCAGAAAAACCCCCAAAGGGAAAATGTGTAGATGCACTCACTCTGCTAACATAGTCATGGGCATCCGAGGATAAATAACCATAAGCTCCTCTATCAGATGCTAAAAACACACAGGAGAAAATGAACAGCAAATCTCACTCATGGAATGTGAGAAGTTCTCTGTGCAGTTATGTGGTGTGTTAGATTGCTTCTGGCTGAACCACTGAATGAAAAGGCCAAGATCATAAGGGTTTATTTCTCACGTTTAACAGGAAGTCCAGGGCAGGCAAGTCTGGGCTGCAGTTCAGAGGCTCCAAGGTGGGTCTGAGGCAACGTGATCACACAGGCCTTCTGGTCCTACCTATACAGGGGTGGTGACGGTACCAGGTTGTCTTCCTGTCAAGTGGTAACGACCAATGTGGTTCTCTGTTGGGGGAGGTCATTGCAAGTGGCAGACCTCCAGGTGACCCACAAGCTGGACCCGAGCAATCGGAGGCTTCCCACTCCTTCCCCTGTCCCCAGAGTGTGCGTGGCACCCACCTTCCCTGCTCCTAGATGCTGCCCCGAGAACACAGCCTTGACATAGAACTGTGGTGTTGAGACCATGGACGACATCCACGACTGAACGCAGGGGAAGCCCGGACGTCCGATGCTCGCGGACCACCTTGGGAGCACGGGGATGCCTTGAAACTGCCAGCTGCTTTAATGAACTTGTTTAAGGAGCTGCTCCTGGTGCGCCTGATGAAGGGAAACTCACGCCTGGGTGGTGGGCCGACCTCTACTGAGGGCCTTTCCCTGAACACGGACACCAACTAGAGGCTGAAACTGGAGTTAAAGGTTGGAGGAACAGCTGAGACTGGGGAAGGGCATGAGGTGTCCGTACTCTGCTAGGTTCAGGGCTGGAAGGCAGGGTGGGAGAGCAGGATGAGAGGTCTGGAGAGCTTCAGGTGCCATTCTGCAAAGTGAGGAGGGCACAGGCGGCCTGGGATCAAGATCTGAGAGGTCATGACAAAGGCTGATCGGGACGCCAAGGGGTGGGATCTCTGGAAAAGTGATACACAGGAGGAGGAGACGATACGGTGGTTGACGGGGGAAGCGGACAACACCCCATGCTGTCCGACCCCCAACACGAAAAATGTCAAACAACAATCACTCCAAAACACCTAGGAAAAAACTTACATCCTGTCTCTGTCCCTTGAAGCTGTCAATCTTATCATGACCTTGGAATAAACACCCAGGAGATAACCAAATCCTTGCTCACACAGACTAAAAGAGAAGGTCACGTGGCGGGGGGGAAAGGGGGTGCAGGGGACAGGATGGGGGTAGTCGGGTGGGTAGATGAAAACACAGGCTGTGGTAGGCGTTCCCCTGCCCAAAAAAGTCAAGTCCACAGCCTCCATGAGTTCACAAACCAGGGGAAAGCTTTAGCCACGTGAGCGGGTACGTGCTTCACGGATAGACTTTTAAAATGAAAGCTGTGGGCTTCCTGTTTGTGTCTGTATGTTTTTGTATGTCCATAGATTGATGTTCTGTATATACAATGATTTCTTACCTCTAAAGGGTATCCCCAAAATTGATGTGTAAAAGAGCTAAGGTTTTTCACAAGACTATTATAAATAATAAGGGTTTTAAAAAAATGACTATATAAAAAGTAGGTAAGAGAAATAATATGGGAAGCACTTGGGTTGCTCAGTTAGGTATCAGACTCTTGATTTGGGCTCAGGTCATGATCTCACCTTGGTGAGATTGTGCCTGCTTTGAGCTCCACACTGGGCATGAAGCCTGCTTGGGATTCTCTCTCTCCCTCTCCCCCTGTCCTCCCCCAACTCATGTGTGCACACGCGTGATCTCTCTCCCTCTCTCAAAATAAGAAAAATAAAAATAAAATGTGGTTTTCTGAATAACAAAAGATACAAAGGGTATAGGGGATTGGTTTAAAAAAAAAAAACACGTAATTTTATCCTAAAGTAAAATTTATATTATAGGATTCCTTTTAAAAAAGACAAAAGCTGGGGTGCCTGGGTGGCTCAGTCGGTTGAGCGTCCGACTTCAGCTCAGGTCATGGTCTTACAGTTTGTGAGTTCGAGCCCCACGTCGGTCTCTGTGCTAACAAACAGCTCAGAGCCTGGAGCCTGCTTTGGATTCTGTGTGTGTGTCTCTCTCCCCCTTTCCTGCTCATGCTGTGCCTCTCTCTGTCTGTCAAAAATAAATATACGTTAAAAAAAATTTTAATAAAGAAGACAAAAGACAAATTGATATAAAAAGTTTCAAAGAGTTTGTGAAAAAATACTTTAAAAGATATTTTATATACGGTCAAGCTAGGACCAAACTAGATTTATTTAAGTTGAGAAAATTTTAAATCAAAAGTACACTGGTATAAAATGGATCTTCTCTTAATAAAATCTGCTCTTACAATAATCTTAAAATAAGATCTGCTCTTCATAAAAAATTGTAAGCAAAGGTTTTTCTATACCTTTAACGTAATCTGCCCAGGAAAAAAAATGATTCTGTGTCTTGTCTTTATCAGGTCTTTGATTACTTAAGAAAACAGGCTTCTCTATTGAAAGAAAAGCTAAATTTTTTTACAACTAATTTCATTAGTAGCACAGTCAAATAAGAAACGATACTACACTTTCTTTAGGGTATATTTTTGTAAAATTCCTAAAAATCTATTATGTCCTGATATAATATTATCAGTCATAAATTCAAATTGTATGTCACAGAAATAATGAAACTCCCTTGTCAATTGCATTATAATACACTCTCCTCAGTTCTTTAATTATGACCATTTTTAAGTCTTTTATCGTTTACAGACAGTTAATTGCTTGACTCTGATATTTTAATTAAAAGTATTTCTGCAAAAGTGTTTCATCTTTAAAGAGATTCATGGAAAAGACTGACAGTTTCTGATAACCTGATAAGATCAACACTTTTTCATGTGGGAGGGATAACACGGAAACTTCTAAGTGCTTTCCCAAAGCTACCTGCACAGCCTCACCATATGCCATGAGATAATACCCCAGAACCTGTCCCCATTCTCCTTCCCCACATCAGAAAAATGGCTCCATTGTATTAATGATATCATATCAACAGGTGAGGACTTGTTGATACCCTGCAGACTTGGCCAAAACATCTGTGAAGGAGAGGACAGGTGGTGAGCCCACAGCACAGTCAAGTCCCAGGTGCTGCCATGAGGTTTTGGGAATCGTGTGGCTGGATAAGACACATATTCTTCCAGAAGGTGTTTGATAAGATACAAGCCTATACAAGCCCTAAAAATGTAAACAAGATGGAAGCCTTTGTAGGGATTTGGGGTTTTAAAGGAGTTGTGTTTTCTACCTGCCATGGTGCCTCTGTCCCTTTTACTACCTGGTAAAGAAAGGGCACACATAGGACTGAGGATAGAGCAGTAAGCCACCTTTGAGAAGGCAAAAATACCAGTGAAATTCAATACCAGATTCAAGCCCTGGGCATCTCCCAAGCAGGGTCGGCATTTGGGTTAGATGTGTCTGTGATGCCAGAAGTATGGGTTGGGCATGGAGGCTGAAACAACAGAAGGTGAGACGGCCCCTGGGGTTTTGGCCCCAGCTCTAGAGGGGGCACCAACCCAATATGCCTTCATAAAGGAATAGGTATTAGCAGTATGCACAGTGCCACTTCGGGTGGAGCCTCTTGGGATGGAAGGAACCACAGCAGCCAGTGGACCAAACTCAGAGTGATCTGTCTGGTGATCATTCATAAGCACTTACCATGAACGCTTTGCACTGAAGTTGGGCTGCTCTAAAGAGATTAACCCTGTGGCTTAGACAATGGGAAGCACAGGAGTAGATGACTCATGAGTTGGCCCTCATGGGGTCAGGATATTTAGAGGGATACTTGGGTCTGCCCACAAGAGCCCGAGGCAGTCCTCGCTGTTTTCCATGTCCCAGCTCAGAAGGCCCTGACACCCCTTGCAATCAGGAAGCTGATGCCTTAGCTACGGTACAAGCCCTAGCAACTGAACTATCAGTGGACACAGCAAATTGGGTGCATAGAATGTGTGGCCCTGCGGTGCCTAGATGGGATGTCACGGGTGCCAGATAGCCCTTAACATACAGTGACTCCATTAGTGCAGTAATAGAATGTCCTTTGTGTTCTAAACAGTGTCCATGGCAAATGCCAAAGGAGTTTGGGGCCATGCATCAGAATTCCCAACTGGTGAGGGATTGGCAAGTTGGTTATATTGGCCCCATGTCTCTGAGTGAGGGTTCTAAATATGCCTTGGTTTGTGTGGCTTAACCCACACTTCCTCCTGTTACCATGCAAATCAGGCTGCCACCATTAGGAGACTAATAAGGTTGAGTATCATGTATGGATACCTCTTTTGAATAGATAGTGATTTCAAAGCTTATGGTATACAAGACTGGGCAAAGAAACATGAAATTATATGGAAATTCCATTCCGTTCAATGGAAAGAACAAATGAAAGAAAGAGAGAGTGGGAAAGAGAGGAAAGAAAGAAAGAAAGAAAGAAAGAAAGAAAGAAAGAAAGAAAGAAAACAAGAAAAGAAAAGAAAAAGAAAGAAGGAAGGAAGGAGTGAAGGAGAGGGAGAGGAGAAGAGAGGAGAGGAGAGGAGAGGAGAGGAGGGGAGGAGAAGTGAGGAGAGGAGGGGAGAGGGGAGGGGAGGAGAAGGGAAGGGAGGACAAGAGAGGTGAGAAGGGAGGGGAGGGGAAGAGGATAAGACAGAAGAGAGAAGAGAGGAGAGGAGGAGAGGAGAAAAAAATAAATATGAAAGCAGTAGATTAAATTTCTAAGAGGTAAAACCACCTTGGTTGTTGGACTAGTACTATCCCAGGTTTTGCTACATTTAAATGGCCAACCAGCAGAGCCTATTGCCCCATATACTAGACTCGATACCCCTGCCAAGACACCCAATACAGCAAGGGTGTGGAAGTGACAGGAAATAGCCATTGTCCTCTCACCTTGGATCAATGGTGCTATGCTGCTGAGAATCACAAGCCCCATCATGCCTGGGGAAGGAGTGATCTGTTTTGGGGGTGGGGAGGAAGGAGTTATCTAATGGAATTTACAATGGAATTTACAATTTACCTGACAATGTTGCCTCCCCCAGCCAACATGTTTGGTATGTTCAACCAAGTCAAGTCCCTAAAGCTGCCGACCTCCCTTTTCTTCAGGCCAGATGGGTACATTCTATTTCCTACTGGTACCATCATTTGGCTGCAATCTTTTTTCCTTTCATTGGCCTGGAGGACATTATAGGCCATACTAAATTCACCCAGCAAGACTTGAATGATAGTGAACAAAACCTGTCTTTACTAAGCACTGAATGCCTGTAATTAAAAACAAACAAACAAACAAAACTATCCTCCAAAATGAAATGGCTTTGGACATTATTATTGCCTCACAAGGAGACATCTGTGACATGCCAACAAAATGTGTGTTTATACCTAAGGAGTCTGCTAATGTTCTACCTTTATTAAATTGCATAAAGACAAAAGTGAATGCCCTGATGAGTAACCTAGCCCCCAGCCTAGGGGACTTAGGAAATCAATGGTTCAGATCACGGGGATCTTGATTTAAAAAAATTGTCACTGATATGGGGAATTATTGCCTTAATCTGTGCTTTCGCTTACACGCACATATGTTGTTGCTATGACACCTGTGTCCCATGCAGCCAGATAGCTGTCAAATGAGCCACCTGGATGGTAGGAAAACTCTTCTTATTGCTCAGGGCATCACAAAAAGGGGGGGCATATGAGACCGTAAGAGCCGGTCACAAAAAGTGAAATATTGGGAAAAGTCATTGGAAAGACGTGACCGTTAGTTGAATCGTGATCTGGACCTGAACAAATGGAAACTCTTCATGCTGGCCTCTTTGGAATGTGTCCTCCACTTGTTTTCTTGTTCCCAGAAGCTACCCAGTTAAAGCCCGTATATAAACTTTTTCAGATTTGAAGGGCAGGTTCAGAGGTCTACCCGCCCAATACAAGCCTCGTATGTAAGTTCCCTTGCTTCTTAAAATTGCTTCTTACCGATCTGAAATGGCCTACCTCTTTTTTCAGCCTTTCCCTGCCCTTTGCCAAGGGAGCCACTTTCAGATGATACACAGGAAGCTCCCAGAGTTGTGAAGCAATACTCTTACCTCATCAGTCTTATTGTTAGAGCAAATAAGGGTAAGGGGGGCAGACACTCACCAGGAGCCCTGCACTAACACCACGTCAAGTCAGGAGTGCTCAGCTAGGAGCCAGGTTGTGAAGGTGGGTAACCGGCATTTCCTACCCTGAGAGCTTGGTCCGTATCTGCGAGCAAGAAAGCGAATGACAGCTACCGGTGTTGTGGTCTAGCAACAGTATGTGTATGTGTGGAAATCACACAGATATTAATGATTAGCTCCGACCTAAGAGGAAGGTCTTCAGAAAAGAGGTGGTGACTAAGCCCATCAACTCCTGTGTGTTGAGCACCAACGCTGTTCCTAGAAGTGGGGTGCGCTGGGGAGAATGGTTTAAGAGCAAACAGGGTCCCCGTCATGGAAGTTCAGGCTGTTGAACTTGCTGGAATGTCCTTTCTTCAAGATTTGCATGTGGCTGACTGTGTCTTGTCACTCAGGTACCTGCTCACATGTCACACTATCAACGGAGCTTCCAGACATCCTCATGTCTTCGATCACCACAGATGACTCACTTCAGATGATGGATACAAACAGACTAACAGAAGGAATGGAAGGAGATATTCTATGCAGATGGAAACAAAAAGAAAGAAGGGGTAGCTATGCTTATATCAAGCAAAATAGTCTTTCAAACAAAAACTCCAACAAAGAACAAAAAACAGCATTATACAAAGTGGACAGCCAACAAGAGGATATAGCATATGCGAATATTTATGCACCCAACATAGGAGCACATAAATATAGAAAGCAAATATCAACAGACCTAAAGGGAGAAATAGAGACTAATACATTAGTAGTAGGTGACTTTAATACTCTTACATCAGTGGAGAGATCATCCAGACAGAAAATGAATAAGGAAACATCAGCCTTAAACGACACTTAGACCAGATGGACTTAGATAACACAGAACATTCCATCCCCAAACAGAAGAACACACATTCCTCTCAACTGAACTGGGAACATTCCCCAGGATCGATCATATGTCCGGCCACAAAACAAGTCTGAATACATTTTAGGAGATTGAAATCATATAGAGAATCTTTTCTGACCTATTAGAAACTATCAGAAAGAGAAATTTGAAAATACAATCCCATTTATTATTGAATCAAAATAGAATACAATACCTAGGAATACATTTAACCTAGGAGGTAAAAGACTGTATACTGAAAACTATAAGACATTGATAAAAAGAACCTGAAGAAGACACAGTTAAACAAGATACTGTCTGCTCACAAATTGAAAGAACATTGTTAAAATGCCTAATGTTAAACATAAAATGTTACAATGTCCATGCTACCCAAAGCAATCTACAGATTTAATGCAATCTTCATCAAAATTCCAGGGGCATTTTTTGCAGAATTTAAACAAACAATTCTAAACTGTGTGCAGAACCACTAGAAGCCTCAAATAGCCAAAGCGATCTTGAGAAAAAACAAAGCTGGGAGCATCAGTATCCCTGATTTCAAACCATTTTACAAAGCCATAGTAACCAAAACACTATGACATTGGCATAAAAAGAGACACAACTGAACAGAAGAGAGAAGTCAGAAATAAACCCACTCCCATGTTTAAACCACATTATTTACAACAGCCAAGACACGGAAAAAATGGAAGAAACGAATAGGTAAAGTGTGATTGTGTGTATCTACATATAGATATAGATATAAATATAGATATAGATGATATAGATATTTAGTTATGATATAGATATAGATGATAGAGATAGAGAGTATATATGTATATTGTATATATATTGTATATGTGTATATTGTATATATATTATTGTATATATGTATACATGCATATTTTATATATATTATATATTGTATATGTGTATATTGTATATATATTATATATTAATAGATTACACACACACACACATATATATATATATATATATATATATACAATCTTGCCATTTGTGACAACATGGATAGACCTTGAGGGATTTATGTTAAGTGAAATAAATCAGAGAAAGACAAATACTGCACGATCTCTCTGATATGCGAGGTGGGTAAAGTGAGTGAAAGGGTCAAAAACGTACAAACTTCCAGTTAAAAAGGAAATAAGTCATTGGGAAGTAACGTGCAGCATGGTGACTATAGTTAATAATATTATATGTTGTATATTTGAAAGTTGTGAAGAAAGTAAAAGTCCTCATCACAAAACCAAAAATAATTTTTGTGTAACTGTGGTGATGGATGTTAACTAGAGTTATTATGGTGACCATTTCACAATATATACAAATATTGAATCATTATGTTGTATGCTAGGAACTAATATGATGTTATGCACCAATTACACCTCAAAAAATAAATGAAAATGAGACGAAACATAATGATGGGCGATATGTAGCCTTAAAATTGAATGTAGTAAATACAGAAGAGAAGTCATTAGTCTTACAATGGGCAGAACAAAGAAGTTTATAAAAAGTGATCTCTTCAGGTCACGAAAAGCTAATGTTACTAAATACAGAATTAGGGGTTGGTTTGGAACCCAAATTCAGTGCATGCAAAAAAGTATCTGTGAGTGGAGGCTTTTCACCACTATGCATGAGTAAAACATTAAAAAAAAAAAGAAAGTGCAGTGTGAGTTATTTTTACCCATTCAGTGATCCATGCGTACTTTGTTCTTCTTGTGGAATTTTTTTTTTAATGTGTATTTATCTTTGAGAGAGAGAGAGAGATGGACACACAGAATCTGAAGCAGGCTCCAGGCTCTGAGCTGTCAGTAGAGCCCGAAGCGGGTTCGAACCCACAAACTATAAGATCACGACTTGAGCCAAAGTCAGATGCTCAACCAACTGAGCCATCTAGGCGCCCCTTCTTGTGGAATTTAAACATTCAGCTTTATATTACAAGTTTATGTCTCCTACTTTACTTTCCTCCTACAGAGAAACAATTGTATTATTTACATAGCTTTCGCTTATTTTTTCTCTATTTTTTATTGGGCCATAATTTACATACAGTAGAATTAACTCAGGGCACGGTTCTGTGAGTCTCGATAAACCTATATAGAGTCACCACACGAATTACATCACCTCAAACCATTCATTCCCTCAGGCTCCTTAGAGGGAAGCCTTTTCTGGATCTCCAGCCCCTCACAGCTAGGGTCCTGTTTTCTGTCTCTCTAGTTTTGCCTTTGCAAAAATGCCATCTAAGTGGCACCATAAAAGGAATTACAGATGTCAACAGTTTTCCTGGTGCCAAGTATGGGGATAAACACAGAGCAGCCTTTTTATTGGCAGAAGAAAGCGATCTCTACTGAACTGTTGGCATTTTACCCGTCTCATAACTTTGTCACTTTTTAGCTTGGGTAGAGTTGTTGTGTTTTTTTTTTTCTTTTTAAGTGTTTATTTATTTATTTTGAGAGAGAGAGAGAGAGTGAGCACACTTGTGAGCCGGGAAAGGACAGAGAGACAAGGAGAGAGAAAATCCCAAAAAGGCCCCCCTGGTCAGCGCAGAGCTGGAGGCGGGGCTCGATGTCATGATTGTGAGATCCTGACCTGAGCCAAAATCAAGAGTCCGACACTTAATGGACTGAGCCACCAGGCGCCCCGGGTGTTGGGTTTATCTGTATTAATACATAAGAGAAAACAAATAAACAAAGACGTCACTTGTGGTCTCCAAGGATGTTGGAGGCATTTTCCTCTTCCGGCCAGGGACACTGGAGAGCGAGGCCATCGGTGCAGCCATGTTAAACACAACCGTGATTACAAACATGATTTCTGCCGTCTGGTTAGTGCTAGGGCATCGATGGCAGGGGAAATGCCTGCAGATTTTTCTGCCTTCAGGAAAATGTTTTCTCGTCCTTATTATAGATTTAGGTATATTGTCAGTGAACATTCTATTTTGTCCTCATGAAAGTTGTGTGCGCATATGTGTGTGCGCCTACATTGGATTCAAGAGCCTCAATGGTTCTGTGGGTTGGAGGGAAACTTTCCACTCAAGGTAGTGCTGAACCTTTGAAACGTGAATTGCTACCGTGCTGCTCTTCGACGGTTTCCCTCCCCTTCCTCTCTCTCCCTGCGCTCAACCGTGCGTTCCCTGCACAGTTTCGGAAGGTACTGGTTTGGAAATCTGTGAATTACCCGGAAGTAAGGATGGAGAACCGCCCCTAAGGTGAAACTCACCTCTGTGGGTAAAGGGGGGGGTTTCCTAAATGAGTGTGTGGACCACACTCTACCCGAAGCAGAGGGACACGTCCACTGTGGAAGGAAACAGGTGCTCAAGAGCTGGGAGCAAGGACTCACCACTCCTTAAAAGGAACTGCGTGCAGTGCCCCCGTCTGTTTTCACTGTGAATATTGCCAGTTTTTTAATGTCGTTGAAAAAATTGTTTAAATCCTTCCTTTAGATTCATACTAATGACCATCAGGAGTCTGTTTCCCAATAATTCTTTTAAAACAGGACTCGTATTTTCAGAGTCTTTCCACATCCAAGAGATTTTTCTGCCGACTCCAATCATTAAATAGAAACTTCTGAAACCAAAACCGTTGAGTCACCACTCCTTCTCAGCACTCTCTGGAGCTCTTTGGAAATGTTTCGATACAAGTCCTTCTTAGGCTAATTCACTGACAAATGAGTAAGCTCTTTTGTTCAGAATACACAGTTGTATTTTCAAGGCAGGAATGCTTTCTTCAACAGTATGTGGTTACTGTTTTCGGTGCATTTGTCAAAAGATCTTCCTTAGTGCTCTCCGTTGTTTTAATTTCGGTGCTATTCCGTTTCTCCAGTAACTCCTGCCCCAGTCTCTGGTTTCAACAAGGATACCTTCAGATGTGTTATTCTGCACTGGGGTGATATTGTCCCCATCACTCGCTGCCCGGTCCTCAGGCACAATCAGTACATGTAACCTACAATACACATGATATCCCTCCCTGTGATGAGGAAAACAAAGGGGAAAAAATGTAGCTTCAACTAAATCTCCTTAAAGCGTGCAGCTCACTGATAGACACCTCAGCAACTCGTGGCTGCCTTAGCTCCTTAATGCTTTTGTTTTGTGAAAGGGGCTGGAAGTAACCTTCTCTTACCAGCAGCTAGCCCCTCAAGGTCCTGAAAGCCTCGCTTCAAATACCTTAGAAACTTACTTTATCTCCATTTCCCTCCCTCCACAAACCTACAAATGTATCATCAGTCACTCCTCACAACCCCAGTGCAGCTGTTTCTGCCCACAGGTCCTGTCCCTGGGCTCTAATACAATCACTTTTTTGCACCAAACACGTCTTAAGAATTCTTTCTTGGCCCTTTGCTTGAGAATCCCGTCACCTGGGCCTTCACTGCTAACTTCAGGCTCTTTCTCGATGGTTTTCCAGTGTCATTCATTCAGAGGGAGCCAGTGTTCAAGTGCCTGTTTTTCAGCCCACCTCTATTTTCCCGGAGTGTAGTGTGATGTGTGTATACATCTGGGGGCTTCCCTACGAAAAGCAGCCTACCTCCAAATCCACACAATGAACCCCAGAATGCGCACATCCACTTTGTCATCAGAATCCAGAAGATGTTTTTACTGCTTAAAGGCCAATGGAATTGGGTAAACAAAACAAGACCGGTAGTCACATTTACTTGGTCTCTCTCAGAGCACATAGGGAGATCATTATCCATTCGTGGGATAACGGGGTCTTGGGCTCCGATATCCAAAGATGATTTTAATCAGAAAACTGAGCAGGATCTCTTTAGTATGTGTTTGAAGCCGGTTCAAGCAGCCACAGTACTTTTTCTCGCACCAGTGCTGCTCTTTGTCAATCATTAAAGACCAAACTCTCCCCTCCTCCCAAGAACAGATACCGTGTAAGTTACTTGTGTACTAAGCTCAGTTCCACGGACTTAAAATAAAGACCCTGACCCATATCGTGTCTCATGATATGCGTCAGTCAATTAACGTTTTAACACTCTTCCTTCATCTTTCATCGCGGCCTAAAATAGGATTCGGTCGCGTCCTGTGTCTTTCTGCCCTTTTCTTCTCTTCCCTCAAATAAGTGAATGCCTGCAGCTTCCATTTCTTTCAATGAGGTCCTTTAAACCGACTAACTCCTGACCACAACTGCGTGGAAACAGGAAGAAGATTCTCCTTTTTTACTGATCTCATTATTACACCGTTTTCAACAGTGAATCAAGAGATAAAACTAGTCTTTTAGAAGATTTCTGTAAAAGTACTTCATCTAAAGCATGGCAACCCATCAGCACTTGCTTACTATGTTGGAGCTTTGGAAGTTTATTAATAAATTCACTTAATGATAAAGTCCTGATACTCCTTAGTAATATAATGCAATTTTACCCTGGAATACTCATGTTCTATGTATCAGATTTGCCATCTGGCTTTATATTTCCAGTTGAATAAATGTGATATTTTATGAGAATTTAGATTCACTTTATCAATGACTCATTCTTGTCATTAAAGTGTCTCTTTGCACTGCATTAAATTGCCATTTATAAAATTGGGGGTTTTATAGTGCAGATATCTTTTGTTCTAGTTTGGGGAAAAGAGTTTTAAAACGTGAGTTCAATAATTCATGAACAAATGAAGGTTCAGATAGTAGTCAGGAAATGTCATGGACATTTTCACATTGTTTAAATTCAGACTTGACAGTTAATGAATTAAGTTTTGTCCTCGCAATGCCTCATTTTATTTTCATATTCTAGTATGAAATATTTACCAGGGATTCACCCGGGGGTACCGCTTTGGATCAGAAAAAGAAGGCAATAACAGTGATATGCAACAATTACTTTATTGTGACAGTGATTATACAGTAAGCCTGTAATTATACGCTGCTGATCTGAAAACTTGAGGCAGTTGAAAATACCTAACTAGAATTCCCTGCTGAGATATTGATGACTAATCAATGGCGATGCCATTTCCTAGAAAGAAAGCACACCACTATAATAAATTGCTTGGCTGGTTTGCACAAGTGCCCACACTGTGCCTAACTCATGGACAAGAATTTGAGAGATCCAACTCTCCCCTGGAAAACCTTTTTCAGGAAATTGCTTTTCTTTCTGGACACAAGAACTAGTGATGACTTTTATCACTAATGACACTGAATAGCGTCAGACTGTTCTCAAAGGCATCCGATGCATGCGAAGTAGGCATATGACCTGCACACAAAAATAATAAGATGTCTCACAGAGAAGACTAAGTCGTGTGTCCAGTAACATGGAAAAAGTTTGAGTTGGAACAGGTTAAGCTGCATGACCCACTAGTCAAAATAAACGTGTGAAATAAACGTTCTGGAATCCCAGCTGCATGTCACAAACACTTGCAGAGAAACTTTATATGTACCAGGTACTAGGTGCTTGGGCTAGGGATGGAAAGGTAAGTAAGATGCTAGCTAATTCTGCCCTCCAGATGCTTCCAGTGAACTGGAAGACCGATCCGTGTAAACAAACGAATGTGCCGTAGGACAGCGGATAAAAGTACCCGGCAGATAGCAATTCTCCCGTAAAGTGTCTTTGTCTTGGTGTTTTGGAAGCTGGGGCCGAATTGAAATGGGGAATCCCTGGAGAAAGTGGCCCACCTACCCCAGAGAGGCCGGCCAGCCTTCAGCAAAGGAGTGGTGGTACCAGAACGGAATCTAGGAGTCACTGTTTTTCAGAAACGGACATGAGGAAACCGTGAGGTCTGCATCTCCTGTGTCTGTGCTCACCCTGACCTCTCTGCTGCTCTCCATCCATCTAAATATTGCAGCACCTGGAGCAAGCTGGAAGATGGCGGCGTAGGAGGACGCTGGGCTCACCGCGCGTCCTGCTGATCACTTAGATTCCACCTACACCTGCCTAAATAACCCAGAAAACCGCCAGAGGATTAGCAGAACGGAGTCACCGGACCCAAGTGCCGACGAGAGGCCCACGGAAGAGGGTAGGAAGGGCGGCGAGGCGGTGCGCGCTCCACGGACTGGCGGGAGGGAGCCGGGGCGGAGGGGCGGCTCGCCGGCCAAGCAGAGCCCCCGAGTCCGGCTTGCAAAAGCGGAGGGGCCTGACGGACTGTGTTCCGACAGCAAGCGCGACTTAGCGTCTGGGAGGTCATAAGTTAACAGCTCTGCTCGGAAAGCGGGAAGGCCGGAGGACAAAGGGAAGGTGAGCTGCGGAGCCCCCGGACGACAGAGCTCAGTTTGGCGGGGAACAAAGGCGCTCGCCAGCGCCATCTCCCCCGCCCATCCCCCAGCCAAAATCCCAAAGGGAACCGGTTCCGGCCAGGGAAATGGCTCGCTCCGCGCAAACACCCAACTCTGTGCTTCTGCGGAGCCAAACCTCCGGCAGCGGATCTGACTCCCTCCGGCTGCCACAGGGCCCCTCCTGAAGTGGATCACCTAAGGAGAAGCGAGCTAAGCCTGCCCCCCCTGCCCCCGTGCACCTTGCCTACCCACCCCAGCTAACACGCCAGATCCCCAGCATCACAAGCCTGGCAGTGTGCAAGTAGCCCAGACTGGCCACGCCACCCCACAGTGAATCCCGCCCCTAGGAGAGGGGAAGAGAAGGCACACACCAGTCTGACTGTGGCCCCAGCGGTGGGCTGGGGGCAGACATCAGGACTGACTGCGGCCCCGCCCACCAACTCCAGTTGTACACCACAGCACAGGGGAAGTGCCCTGCGGGTCCTCACCACACCAGGGACTATCCAAAATGACCAAGCGGAAGAATTCCCCTCAGAAGAATCTCCAGGAAATAACAACAGCTAATGAGCTGATCAAAAAGGATTTAAATAATATAACAGAAAGTGAATTTAGAATAATAGTCATAAAATTAATCGCTGGGCTGGAAAACAGTATACAGGACAGCAGAGAATCTCTTGCTACAGAGATCAAGGGACTAAGGAACAGTCACGAGGAGCTGAAAAACGCTTTAAAGGAAATGCAAAACAAAATGCAAACCACCACGGCTCAGATGGAAGAGGCAGAGGAGAGAATAGGTGAACTAGAAGATAAAGTTATGGAAAAAGAGGAAGCTGAGAAAAAGAGAGATAAAAAAATCCAGGAGTATGAGGGGAAAATTAGAGAACTAAGTGATACACTAAAAAGAAATAATATACGCATAATTGGTATCCCAGAGGAGGAAGAGAGAGGGAAAGGTGCTGAAGGGGTACTTGAAGAAATCATAGCTGAGAACTTCCCTGAACTGGGGAAGGAAAAAGGCATTGAAATCCAAGAGGCACAGAGAACTCCCTTCAGACGTAACTTGAATCGATCTTCTGCACGACATATCATAGTGAAACTGGCAAAATACAAGGATAAAGAGAAAATTCTGAAAGCAGCAAGGGGTAAACGTGCCCTCACGTATAAAGGGAGACCTATAAGACTTGTGACTGATCTCTCTTTTGAAACTTGGCAGGCCAGAAAGAATTGGCACGAGATTTTCAGTGTGCTAGACAGAAAAAATATGCAGCCGAGAATCCTTTATCCAGCAAGTCTGTCATTTAGAATAGAAGGAGAGATAAAGGTCTTCCCAAACAAACAAAAACTGAAGGAATTTGTCACCACTAAACCAGCCCTACAAGAGATCCTAAGGGGGACCCTGTGAGACAAAGTACCAGAGACATCACTACAAGCATAAAACATACAGACATCACAATGACTCTAAACCCGTATCTTTCTATAATAACACTGAATGTAAATGGATTAAATGCGCCAACCAAAAGACATAGGGTATCAGAATGGATAAAAAAACAAGACCCATCTATTTGCTGTCTACAAGAGACTCATTTTAGACCTGAGGACACCTTTAGATTCACAGTGAGGGGATGGAGAACTATTTATCATGCTACTGGAAGCCAAAAGAAAGCTGGAGTAGCCATACTTATATCAGACAAACTAGACTTTAAATTAAAGGCTGTAACAAGAGATGAAGAAGGACATTATATAATAGTTACAGGGTCTATCCATCAGGAAGAGCTAACAATTATAAATGTCTATGCGCCGAATACCGGAGCCCCCAAATATATAAAACAATTACTCATAAACAGAAGCAACCTTATTGATAAGAATGTGGTAATTGCAGGGGACTTTAACACCCCACTTACAGAAAAGGATAGATCATCTAGACACACGGTCAGTAAAGAAACAAGGGCCCTGAATGAGACATTGGATCAGATGGACTTGACAGATATATTTAGAACTCTGCATCCCAAAGCAACAGAATATACTTTCTTCTCGAGTGCACATGGAACATTCTCCAAGATAGATCATATACTGGGTCACAAAACAGCCCTTCATAAGTTTACAAGAATTGAAATTATACCATGCATACTTTCAGACCACAATGCTGTGAAGCTTGAAATCAACCACAGGAAAAAGTCTGGAAAGCCTCCAAAAGCATGGAGGTTAAAGAACACCCTACTAACGAATGAGTGGGTCAACCAGGCAATTAGAGAAGAAATCAAAAAATATATGGAAACAAACGAAAATGAAAATACAACAATCCAAACGCTTTGGGACGCAGCGAAGGCAGTCCTGAGAGGAAAATACATTGCAATCCAGGCCTATCTCCAGAAACAAGAAAAATCCCAAATACAAAATCTAACAGCACACCTAAAGGAAATAGAAGCAGAACAGCAAAGGCAGCCTAAACCCAGCAGAAGAAGAGAAATAATAAAGATCAGAGCAGAAATAAACAATATAGAATCTAAAAAAACTGTAGAGCAGATCAACGAAACCAAGAGTTGGTTTTTTGAAAAAATAAACAAAATTGACAAACCTCTAGCCAGGCTTCTCAAAAAGAAAAGGGAGATGACCCAAATAGATAAAATCATGAATGAAAATGGAATTATTACAACCAATCCCTCAGAGATACAAACAATTATCAGGGAATACTATGAAAAATTATATGCCAACAAATTGGACAACCTGGAAGAAATGGACAAATTCCTGAACACCCACACTCTTCCAAAACTCAATCAGGAGGAAATAGAAAGCTTGAACAGACCCATAACCAGCGAAGAAATTGAATCGGTTATCAAAAATCTCCCAACAAATAAGAGTCCAGGACCAGATGGCTTCCCAGGGGAGTTCTACCAGACGTTTAAAGCAGAGATAATACCTATCCTTCTCAAGCTATTCCAAGAAATAGAAAGGGAAGGAAAACTTCCAGACTCATTCTATGAAGCCAGTATTACTTTGATTCCTAAACCAGACAGAGACCCAGTAAAAAAAGAGAACTACAGGCCAATATCCCTGATGAATATGGATGCAAAAATTCTCAATAAGATACTAGCAAATCGAATTCAACAGCATATAAAAAGAATTATTCACCATGATCAAGTGGGATTCATTCCTGGGATGCAGGGCTGGTTCAACATTCGCAAATCAATCAACGTGATACATCACATTAACAAAAAAAAAGAGAAGAACCATATGATCCTGTCAATCGATGCAGAAAAGGCCTTTGACAAAATCCAGCACCCTTTCTTAATAAAAACCCTTGAGAAAGTCGGGATAGAAGGAACATACTTAAAGATCATAAAAGCCATTTATGAAAAGCCCACAGCTAACATCATCCTCAACGGGGAAAAACTGAGAGCTTTTTCCCTGAGATCAGGAACACGACAGGGATGCCCACTCTCACCGCTGTTGTTTAACATAGTGCTGGAAGTTCTAGCATCAGCAATCAGACAACAAAAGGAAATCAAAGGCATCAAAATTCGCAAAGATGAAGTCAAGCTTTCGCTTTTTGCAGACGACATGATATTATACATGGAAAATCCGATAGACTCCACCAAAAGTCTGCTAGAACTGATACATGAATTCAGCAAAGTTGCAGGATACAAAATCAATGTACAGAAATCAGTTGCATTCTTATACACTAACAATGAAGCCACAGAAAGACAAATAAAGAAACTGATCCCATTCACAATTGCACCAAGAAGCATAAAATACCTAGGAATAAATCTAACCAAAGATGTAAAGGATCTGTATGCTGAAAACTATAGAAAGCTTATGAAGGTAATTGAAGAAGATTTAAAGAAATGGAAAGACATTCCCTGCTCATGGATTGGAAAAATAAATATTGTCAAAATGTCAATACTACCCAAAGCTATCTACACATTCAATGCAATCCCAATCAAAATTGCACCAGCATTCTTCCCGAAATTAGAACAAGCAATCCTAAAATTCATATGGAACCACAAAAGGCCCCGAATAGCCAAAGGAATTTTGAAGAAGAAGACCAAAGCAGGAGGCATCACAATCCCAGA
This sequence comes from Lynx canadensis, assembly GCF_007474595.2. Taxonomy (NCBI): domain Eukaryota; kingdom Metazoa; phylum Chordata; class Mammalia; order Carnivora; family Felidae; genus Lynx; species Lynx canadensis. Next base: position 79,246,825 of record NC_044320.2, on the reverse strand, counting down.
CTTTAGCCTCTACTACAAAGCTGTCATCATCAAGACAGCATGGTATTGGCACAAAAACAGACACACAGACCAATGGAATAGAATAGAAACCCCAGAACTAGACCCACAAACGTATGGCCAACTCATCTTTGACAAAGCAGGAAAGAACATCCAATGGAAAAAAGACAGCCTCTTTAACAAATGGTGCTGGGAGAACTGGACAGCAACATGCAGAAGGTTGAAACTAGACCACTTTCTCACACCATTCACAAAAATAAACTCAAAATGGATAAAGGACCTAAATGTGAGACAGGAAACCATCAGAACCTTAGAGGAGAAAGCAGGAAAAGACCTCTCTGACCTCAGCCGTAGCAATCTCTTACTCGACACATCCCCAAAGGCAAGGGAATTAAAAGCAAAAGTGAATTACTGGGACCTTATGAAGATCAAAAGCTTCTGCACAGCAAAGGAAACAACCAACAAAACGAAAAGGCAACCAACGGAATGGGAAAAGATATTTGCAAATGACATATCGGACAAAGGGCTAGTATCTAAAATCTATAAAGAGCTCACCAAACTCCACACCCGAAAAACAAATAACCCAGTGAAGAAATGGGCAGAAAACATGAATAGACACTTCTCTAAAGAAGACATCCAGATGGCCAACAGGCACATGAAAAGATGTTCAGCGTCGCTCCTCATCAGGGAAATACAAATCAAAACCACACTCAGGTATCACCTCACGCCAGTCAGAGTGGCCAAAATGAACAAATCAGGAGACTATAGATGCTGGAGAGGATGTGGAGAAACGGGAACCCTCTTGCACTGTTGGTGGGAATGCAAATTGGTGCAGCCGCTCTGGAAAGCAGTGTGGAGGTTCCTCAGAAAATTAAAAATAGACCTACCCTATGACCCAGCAATAGCACTGCTAGGAATTTATCCAAGGGATACAGGAGTACTGATGCATAGGGGCACTTGTACCCCAATGTTCATAGCAGCACTCTCAACAATAGCCAAATTATGGAAAGAGCCTAAATGTCCATCAACTGATGAATGGATAAAGAAATTGTGGTATATATACACAATGGAATACTACGTGGCAATGAGAAAAAATGAAATATGGCCTTTTGTAGCAACGTGGATGGAACTGGAGAGTGTAATGCTAAGTGAAATAAGCCATACAGAGAAAGACAGATACCATATGGTTTCACTCTTATGTGGATCCTGAGAAACTTAACAGGAACCCATGGGGGAGGGGAAGGAAAAAAAAAAAAAAAGAGGTTAGAGTGGGAGAGAGCCAAAGCATAAGAGACTGTTAAAATCTGAGAACAAACTGAGGGTTGATGGGGGGTGGGAGGGAGGGGAGGGTGGGTGATGGGTATTGAGGAGGGCACCTTTTGGGATGAGCACTGGGTGTTGTATGGAAACCAATTTGTCAATAAATTTCATTAAAAAAAAATAAAAAAAAATAAATATTGCAGCACCTTTCTTTGCTTATACGTATTGCTGTCGCTTGCAGCCCCGGAAGCTGAACTGGTCTTTGAAAATAGACTGCTTACTGGTCTTTTTACAACATCCTCCGCTGAAGTCATTAGCTACACAAAATCAAGGGGAACCGAAGGGGGTCCTTCTCAGCTAACACAGATATTTCAATGATAAAGATAAGAAACCAAAATTATAAGTCCAATAAATCATCTGGTGCACTTAGCCTTTCGAAACGCATACAGAAAATTGACTGAGACCGAAGGCTGTTTGATGTAACACCTTCCCATTCACTGGGGTCTGACTTAGAAGAGTTAATTATCCTCTCGGCACCTTTTTTTTTTTTTTTTTTAAGTTTATTTATTTATTTTGAGAGAGATAGAGAGAGTGTGAGTGAGGGAGGGGCAGAGAGAGAGGGAATCCCAAGCAGACTCTGTGCTGCCAGCAGCAGCCCACACGGGGCTTGAACTCAAGAAACCATGAGATTGTGACCTGAATCGAAACCAAGAGTTGGATGTTTAACCAACTGAGCCACCCAAGCGTCCCATGCATCTTTTGTCTTTTAAATCTACATATGGGGGGCGCCTGGGTGGCTCAGTCGGTTGAGCGTGCGACTTCGGCTCAGGTCATGATCTCGCGGTGTGAGTTCGAGCCCCGCATCGGGCTCTGTGCTGACAGCTCAGAGCCAGGAACCTGCTTCAGATTCTGTGTCTCCCTCTCTCTCTGCCCCTTCCCTGCTCATGCTCTGTCTCTCTCTCTCTGTCAAAAGTAAAAACAAACATTAAAAAAAATTTTAAATCTACATATGGATGTATGAATAATACGAATTTTGTATAGCTACGCTGATGATTAAATGAGATAATCCATATAAAGTGCCCTTTGCACTTCACTTAAAAATTCAAATTACGGTCTATACTTTTACCTTGTATCAACCTAATAATTTATGAGTCTAAATAGTATTTCTCACATGTTTTAAACGGTGCCATTTTATATTATAGATCAGTAATTTTTAAGGTGCGTATTATAGAGCCTCAGAGTCTGCTGGGTTGGGGGAAGGAAGCTAAGGGAGCAACCCCAGTCCTCTTTCAACCTGTGGGAGTTCCCAACACTGGGATCCTGCTGCCAACTGTTTAAAACCAAATAGTTTAAGCTATTACAGTTTTTGTAGATGTGAGCATTTGAACATTTTTATAACCTTTAACTTGAAAAATGTTGTATTTTCTTAAGAGAACTTACCTTGGGGCGCCAGCATGGCTCAGTTGGTTAAGCATCCAACTCTTGATTTCTGCTCATGTCATGACCTCACCGTTCATGAGTTAGAGCCCTGCACGCCTCTCCCTCACCTGTGCTCTCTCTCTCTCTCTCTTTCAAAACAAATAAATAAACATGAAAAAAACAACTAACCTCCAAATCTTTATATTTAGAAATTATACAACATTTTTTACTGTTTAATATATATCATATATTTTTAATCTTTTTAATGTATGTTTAGTTAAATCCCAGTCAGTTAACATACAATGTCATATTAGTTTCGGGTGGACAAGATAGTGATTCAACACGTCCACACAACACCCGGTGCTCATCACCACAAGCGCCCTCCTTATTCCCTATCACCTGTTTCACCCATGCCCCACCTAAATTTTTTACAGTTTATTTTATTTTTTAATTTTTTGACTTTTTACATTTTATTTACTTTTAAAGTTTATTTATTTATTTCTGAGAGAGAGAGAGAGTGCGTGAGGAAGAGGCAGAGAGAGGGGGACAAAGAATCTGCTGCCAGTGCACAGCCCCATGTGGGGCTCAAACTCACAAACCGTGAGATCGTGACCTGAGCCCAAACCAAGAGTCGGACGCTTAACCGACTGAGCCACCCAGGTATCCCGACTTTTTATTTTTTTAAATCTAGTTATTACATCAATAATCTCATTAATCTTGTCAATAGCCCTATGACATTCTCATTTTATAGATGGGAAAACTCAGACCCAGAGAATTTAGGTAAAGTTCTAATTGTCTATAGCGATAAGATTTACCAGGGTTAAAACATACTTTCATGGATTTCAGATCCAGAGCACAATACTTTCAGTTAAAATTTTTGTTTTAAGATAAATATAAGTTCATACGCAATGTGAGAAATAATGCAGAAAGATTCTATGTACTCTTTTACCCAGTTCTGCCCTACACCCCATTGGCGACACCTTGCAAAACTATGTAACAACTAGGATATTGACATTGACAGAGTAAGACACAGAAATTTCCATTATCCTAGGTCCCTCCAGGCCCTGGGACAGCCACACCCACAGCCCTCCTGCCACCACACCTCCCCACACCTGACTCCCGGCAACCACTCATCTGTTTTCCATTTCTAGATTTTGTCATTTTGAAAATGTGATATAAATATACACTCATAAAATTTATAACTTTGGGGCTTGGCTTTTTCTTTTAGTGTAATTCTCTGGAAATGGATTCAGGTTGTTATGTGTAAATATAATTTGTTTCTTTTCATCAATGAGTAATATTCCATGAGATGGATGAATGACAGTTTTTTAACCATTTATCTGTTGAAAGACATCCAGGTTGTCTCCAGGTTTTCACTGTGACTCCTAAAAGTTTAAGACAAAGCACATATTTTTAATAATTCATTATCAATGTTGACACGTGATTTTGTGGTCTTAATATAATGTAGGTTGCTTTTTTCTCTCTTCAAATCAAACATGATGACGAGAATTGTAGATGGGTTCAGAACTATAACAATATCATAGTCAAAATTTTCCTCTTTATGGCTGAGCAAATGGTATGCAAACTTTTGGAATACTGACAAAAACCAAGTTCTTATCAATCCTATGGAGTTACCAGGAAAAAAAAAAAAAATTTCCTTCCTTCTGATTTTAAAAAATACATTGTGTTGATCCTTTTCTTTGTTTTGCTATGAAAAGTTTTGAAACTTCACTTTTTAAATCTAGGTGTTATGTTTTGCTATCCTATATTGCCATTGCCAAGGCTTTAGGGAAGGAGTTAGGAGAAGTGGAAAGAGCCCATCCCCCATTTCTCTAACACATAGTCATTTACTGATTACATTGAGTCCACTTAACATCACGTTCTTAAAAAGGAGAAGAAACCAAAGCTGGCCAAGCACGAAGTACCAGTCCCCAGCTCTCTTAAGTTCTCACCTGGGTCTGAAGCAGCACGTTCTCAGGACCAGGACTGGGTGTTTCTTGCATGGTGGACGGGACTAATGAAGATGGGGCCATTAGACCTTGGTCTCACTAGTGCTGGATTTTCCCCAGCAACAGGTCCAGTGGGGTTTCACACCCACTTAAAGAAGCAGGCTGTGTACACAGTGGTCCCACTTCATGACCTGAGCTCAGATCTTCCTGCTCCTAAAAGCAGAAGCAGGAAACTTGTCCTTCCCGAACCATCTCTCCAAGCTTGTTCTTTCCAAAGGCAGCGCTTACTCCTTTCTAACTTACTCCAAAGGCACTTTCCTAAGGAGCAGGAAATGAATTCCTGAATATGTATTTAATATTATATTTTATTAACACATATTTTATTCAATGTCTTTGAAACATAATTCAAGAGAGTGTTTGGTTGAAACTTAGTAAAACCAGAAGCCAATATTGTGTTTCGATTCACAGTTGATAACACTAGAAGCTAAAACATTTCCGTTGCTCACTCTTGCTTTCTTATCATCGCACTGCAGCATCGAACAGGTTTTCCTTCGTGGCAAGAAAATCAGGGCTGGCACTTAAGAAGTCTCCGCGACGGGTGTCACCTGCAGAGTTTACAATTGTATTCCACCTCCTACGGACTCCTTCGGTGGCCGGTGTTGACCGGAACACTGACACTGAGTTTCAGAGTTTAAAAAAATACTACTTCCTATATTCCTTCAAAAATCGCATAGCCACTGAACGTACCCAGGCCGAGTACTAGAGATGTAACTTTTACCGGCGTAGCCTTGCCTGAAAGCGCACACAGCCCAGTAGGTGAGTAGGTCAGGGACGGAGACCAGGCTGCAACAGTCATGAGAAATGCAGGTCTGTGAGAGCGGGTTTCTGTCTCCCTCAGTGACACGGCCCCAGCATGTAACACAGTAACTGACTTACTTTACGTATTTGGAAAATACTTGCTAGATTGGGTGAATGAAGAGAGAAGTTATGGGCGTAACCAGACTTGTGGCAGCCTTTACATGTTTCATGTAGTATTACCTAGATTAGGTCAGTAACCCACAACGCTACATGTGCTGTCTCTTTTGAATAGTTTTTGCTTTAAAAATAAAACTAAGAATGTACATTATGTCTGTGCCGTAAAATACACGAGAGGGAATTGTAATGATGGAGACTCTGTACCTACACACAAATGGACAATGAGAGACCATCTGTGATCGTAGGAAATCTGCCCAACGGCCCCTGTAGCAGCCAGCCCAGGGTGATCAGCACTTGGTCCCGAATTGACAGTTTACCTATTTTTTTTTTCATGCTAAAGCTTTCCCATTTGCTCTGCCCACCTTCTGCCAAATGCAAACGTCATGACTTGCTAAGTAGCAAGTTCTGCGTAAATGACCTCCGATCGCATTTGGGTGGTCTCCATTTAGTTCACTAAGATTCCATAAAGAGTGAGCATAGGGATCCCGGGCCCACATTTGGCATTGGAGTGGTCAATAAATGAACAGGAAAAAAAAAAAAAAAAAAAAGGAATGTGCATTATGGACGCTTTGGACACTTTAACAGTGTAAAATTATTAAATAAATGGTATCTGTACTTTCAGAGTGCCTGAAGTACAGTTAAAACTGTTGATGCATTTTCTTCCAATTTTATTAAGTATTGGAAATTTTCAAGCAGCAAAAGTGTCTCAGAATATATTAGATTTTGATCCCTTTTTAATTAACATTGTATAATGAGCAACTCAGTTTTTTTTAAATACACTATTTTAAGACTCATAATATCAGTACATCAATGTTTATTGGCAATCTCCTTACTGTAAATGTTTGTTCTCATTTTTTTGCCCCACTAGTAATAATGTGAAAGATACAAATATGTGCTCCCAAATGTTTGTTTCTGGTTATCTCCTAACTACATTTTTGTCCTGGTTGCTGTTGTTTTTCCTGTATTACCTGTCTACTACTGAAAAACTACCAAAAATTTTAAAAAAGGATGAAACAGGGTTAAAGATCAATATAAAAGTTTTATTCTCAGCCCACAAAAAGGACTTTGTGGTATTTCTGAACAATAGAACCCTACAAATAAAAAAAAAGAGAGAGAAGAGAGAGATCATTTATATTCTAGCTTCCTGAAATTAATTTTTGCTTCCTTTCTCCCATACCCTTCATTATTTCCAATGATTATTGTACCCAAACAATGTAGCTGGAGTTTTAAACAAAAACTGATAAATATAAAAGCACTCTGTTGGACCCTATCTTATGAAGGGAGAAGGGTAAGTAGTAAAAGTTAATAACTAAGAATCTAGGGGCGCCTGGGTGGCTCAGTCAGTTGAGCGTTCGACTTCGGCCCAGGTCATGATCTCACAGTTCATGAGTTTGAGCCCCGCGTCGGACTCTGTATTGATGGCTCAGAGCCTGGATCCTGCTTCGGATTCTGTGTCTCCCTCTCTCTCTGCCTCTCCCCCACTTGCAGTCTTTCTCTCTCTGTCTCAAAAATAAAATAAACATTTAAAAAATGTAAAAAAAAAAAAAACACTAAGAATCTACTATTAACTGAACATAGATGGACTTTAAATGATTACCTACAGAATATACACATTCTAGAGGACAAGCCATACTATTTAGGGAATGCCCATTAATGGCCTTGCTATAAATTCTAAAAGAATCCAGATGGAGATTTTAAAAAGCCATTAATAATAGCCGAGCATCTATTCCTGCTAAGGTATTCTGCTAGGTACATAAAGACTCATTCTCAAGGCTCTCGCAGACTAGTACTGCACTTACTTAAAAGCATACATTAGAGCTGAATGAGGCAGATTGTAATAAAATGCAGTAAGAGACAAACTACAGTATAAATAAGAGTGATTTATTCATGCTGAAGAATCCAGGTGAAAGTCTGTGAAAAGATGATAATTCTGCGTCTATTCAGCAAATATGTATTGAATGAATGCCTATCGTATTTTCTAATATAAGGCACACAGAAATGAAATAAACAGAAGTCTTGATCTTATATACCCTATACGTCCATCAGGGAAACAAACAAACAACAACAACAACAACAAAACAAATAAACCAGGAAAAATAAAATTAGCACTTACTGGCAAAGGAAAGACCTAGGCAAGCCTGACTTGTGGGATAGGGTAACAAGAATTTGGCTCAGTCTCAGTGAATTTTACAACTTGAAAGCCAAGAGTAAATCTTTAAGGGTATGAAAGAGAACTTCACATCAAAGAAGAATTTTAGAATCCATTTTCTGGAACTCTGGAATCGGATCCAAAACTTGTCACAACCAGAGGACTGGTTCATTAAAAAAAGGCGGAGCTGGTGATTTTTGATAAGAAAGTGTGGCATTTCTGTTCACTTTGCCTGCCGGCTCCCATTCTCCAGCCAGTGGTAGCGGCTGCAGCTGTAGGTATGGTGACGCGTGTTCCTGATGTGGTTTACTAGTGTCAGGGATTAGGATGGACTTTGTTCTCAAAATAATGTGGTTCTTAAAACACCTAGCATAAAATGTTGCGTTTTGACTTTTCAGCATTTCCCTGAGGGACCTGCACAGAGGCTGACCTTTGTTTCTCCTCCCTACTCCCTTAGGCTGGAGTAGCTTTCCAGGCAGTGGCCCTGGTGTTGTCAAAATGTTCACGGACATACACTATCCCTGCCCATGTAGGGCAAGGAACAGCGCACGGGGCCAAAATCAAGGGGACCCCAACGTGAAAAGGAGGAGGCAGGGAAAGAAAGTCTTTTGCGGGAATGAACACTCAGAACAATCGCTACATATACCAAGGAACGGGGAAGGCAATGTGCACGGCCAGCATGCACATCTGGATATAGGCTCAGAAATAAAGGGGGGGGGGACCCTAGGCTTGCAAGTGGCCACTGCAGAAGCAGGTGACGGCAGAGGCAAAGCCGGAGCAGTCTGACTTGGCACTGAAAGATTACTCCGCCTGGGAGCAATGGAAACTAACGGGTCTTGGTGAGGGTGTGGGGAAACTGGACCTGTCCTCCATTCTTGGTGGGAACGTACAATGGCGAAGCCACGGTGGAAAACGGGTGGTGGTTCTTCACAATGGTAACAGATGAATAGACCATCAAAAAGCAGACCCAGACCCCTAAGTACAGAGAACAAAATGGTGGCTGCCAGAGGGGACGAGGTGTGGGGATGGGCAAAAAGGGGGCAGGGGGCTACAGGATACAAGCTCCAGTTGTGGAACGAATGAGTCACGGGGAGGAGAGGTACGACATGGCGAATATCATCAGTGGTGCCGTAATAGCCTTGTATGGTGACAGTTGGTGGCTACGCCTGTGTGTACACGTGTCGAGCCATTACATCGTACACCTGAAACTAATGTCACATTGTGCGTCCCCACACTCAAATAAAAAAGCGTGGTAAACCTAGAAATGCCATATGACCCAGTCATTCCACTCCTAAGCATGTGCCCTAAAGAAAAGGAAACCGATAAATACACGTACATACATGGCAGGTACTATTCCCAACAGCCAAAAGGGGAAAACAACCCAAATGTCCATCAGCGGGTGAACGAGTGGATAAAAAATTGAGGTGTATACAGATAAGAGAATATTATTCACCCATAAAAAATGAAATACTGATATTTGGTACAATGTGATAAGCCTCAAAAAATTAGGCCAAGTGGAAGAAAGTAGACACAAAACATCACACGCCGTGTGATCCCATTTGTACAAAATATTTAGAATATGCAAATCCATATAGGCCAATGCAGACTGGTCCCTGGAAGGTGAGGAGAGGGAGGAAGGGGGAACGACTTGCTTAGTGGGTACTGGGTTTCTATTCAGAGTGACACACAGTTTTTGAAACTGGGTAGATGTGATGTTTGCACAGACACTGCACTAAGTGCTCCTCACTGAACTGTTCCCTTTAAAGTGGTCGGTCCAATGCTACGTAAATTTTGTCTCAATTAAAAACTGTAATATAGGGGTGCCTGAGTAGCTCAATTGTTTGAGCATCTGACTTCGGCTCGGGTCGTGATCTCACGGTTCATGAGATGCAGCTCTGTGTCGGGCTGTGTGCTGACAGCTCAGAGCCTGCAGCCTCCTTCACATTCTTCAGATTCAGCCTCTTCACTCTCCCTCTCTCTCTCTGCCCCTCTGCTGCTTGCACTCTGTCTCTGTTTCTCAAAAATGAATGACCATTAAAAAAAATAATAAAACAAAAGAAAAAAATAAAAACTGTAATACAAATGAGCTCAGTAAAATTAATGAATTCCTGAAGCAAAAGAAAGAAAAGAAAAGAGGAAAGAAAAGAGAAAAGAAAAGAAAAAAGAAGAGAGGGAAAAAAAAAGAAAAAAAGAAAAGAAAAGAAAGAAAAGAAAAGAAAGCCAGTGGATTTAGTGTCCAGAAGTCCCCTAAAAACCTGTCTTTTTTCCCCTTTTCTCCACTATATATTTATAATGGTAAAAGATTATGAGTACCTTTGGGGAAAGCTGGGGAGATTAATAGTATAAAGTTTTGCTAGTATACCCGGGTTGTTTCCCAAGGGAACCCAGCTTTTCCTTTATTCAAGGGGTTCTGGGTCTATAAATTGGCTCAAGTTTGAGGATTAATTGAGGGACCATCTCAATGGTCCCTGAATCCCTTTTATGATTCAGGTTACTCTTTTGCTCACTTCTTCTAGAACATTTCTGCTTAGATAGATCACGTACGAATTTAGTAGGCATCCTGCCCATTCACTTCGAGAAATACAGTGATCAACTAGCTAACACCACAGATTTGCTTTGACTCTGCTACCCATGACCTCTACCTTGCCTTTGGCATTTGGGTGTCTCCTCTTGGCCCCTGAGCCTGAGGTCTCATTACCCCTCTGGTATTTAGTTTTCCCAGTTAAGTGGCTAGAGTTTGCATCGTGAGGTCTCACCTAGAAATGAGTGATCATGGAGCTCTTCAAGGATTCTGGGGTACCCTCACACATTTATTTCTCACACTTGTGACGGAAGGCCTACCTTCTGGATCCTCCCAGTGTGAATGAGCAGGTATTAAACAACAAATCCACCCGAATATTCCAGTTTCCCTAGGCCTTTGCATCCCGTTCTCTCCATTAAACCACAGGGGATTTAGGATTTTCTCACGACAGGCCATCCTTTGGTTCCTGTGTCAGCCAAGCAAGCAAATTTTAGAGCACTTTCTAACTCACCAAGCAAGCCCATTAAATGCAGAATCTCTGCTTAGTGAACCTACATCAATAGATTTGGTCTGACACAACTTAGTGTTCCTTCCATCATGATCACACATCTTTGGTATTCATTCCTCCACGTGTTCCCCAGATTTCTGTCTGCGTAAATTACTCACGTAGCATTTTCGGGGTGTGACCCACCTCCTTTGGGTCACACTCTGTACACTCCCCTTTGGTGAGTACCTTACTGGTACTTAAGTCCCATTATAGATCTAGAAGCAGAGAGGGGTGGTGAGGGTGGGTTGTGAGAAGAATCAGTCTTGTCTGGCCTGGCAACTGCCTCAGGAGAGGCCATTACCATTTCCTCAGGCAGTACGTGGTTAATCATCTCAGACACCTCAGACAGAAGTGGAAAGTCCTCTGTTATCACTGTGGGTGGGGATGTCATTGCCTCTGGTAGCAGTGAGGCCACTTCCCCTGAGAAAAAACACTCATTGAAATTTAGGGTACCAATGTTCTCAGCGTCATCATCGTCTTTCCATATATCGCCAACCCAGTTTATAAGACCCCAACCTTTCTTAATCAATGCTCCGGCTTTAATACTTTGCAAAGCTAAAAATTCAAATTGCATTATAATTCAGCCAGTCACAGATGGAATTCTGCATCTGATTTTCACCAATTTAGTCCCGCATCTATAGGAGATAAGGATTTCCTTCAGGGTGCACATAGGCTTTCAGGTCAGTTCTGTGGCACTTGAACTAGAATTTGAATCCTTGAGCTCACCCTTTTCTTCCTCCATTTTGTCTAAAACAGGAAAAACCAACCAATATCATTATATTTGTTAGTTTCCCCAAAATATTCTAAAATATACAGAGAGTGACCTTGCTCTTTGTTTCTTGTAGTGATCGATTAGGAGTATTCAGTGCAATTATTCTCCATGTCACTATTGATCCCTACCATGGATCGTCAGTGCTCTCTTTACTAATGGGAATAGTGCCATCCATGTCTTTAAATCTAATCATACTAAAGAGCTTCCATAGATATTAGGTTATAGAGGCTGACAAGTCCCAAGACCTGCTATCTGCCAGTTGGAGACCCAAAAAAGCTAGTGATGTAGGTCAAAGCCCTGGAAAGCTGGAAAGCCAAAAGGGTGGATCCCAGTCTGAATCTGAAGGCTCTAGAACCTGGAGTGCTAAAGGCAGAAGATCCTAGTCCCAGCTCAGCCTTTAGGCAAAGAAAGCAACTCCTCCCTTCTTCTACCTTTTTGCTCTATTTAGGCACTGAGTGGCCAAATATGGGAGGGCAGTCTGCTTTACTCAGTCTACCAGATCACACACTAGTCTCTTCTGGAAACATCCTCAAGACACATTCAGAAAATATGTGATATTTTTCTCAAGACAAGAAAATATGTCTTATCAGATAGCAGGGACCATCCCATGGCCCAGTCAAGTCGACACTAGTTCCTAGTTCAAGTGCCACATAACTGACCTGAAAGCCTATGTGCACCCTGAAGGAAACCCTTATCTCCTGTAGATGTGGGACTAAATTGGTGAAAATCAAATGCAGAATTCCATCTGTGATTGGCTGAATTATAATGCAATATGAATTTTTAGATTTGCAAAATTAACCATCAGTCTGCCATAACAATGGACTGAGGAAATTAGAACGTCACTCATCATACAGATGTAAATGTTAAAATATGAGAGATCTATCTTATAAGCCATTTTGTAGATTTTGTATTTTTTTCTGGAAATATTGAATTGTTTTTCGAGGCTCTGTAACTTCATATAAGACTAATAATGGCCACATAAAGAGGAATCACTTTAGTTAGTCTTCAAACAATGTAAAAATAAGATGTATACAGATATCCATATGTTCATTTTATTTTTGTTTTTTAAAAATCCAGAAGATTGAAAAAATAACTGAGACTTTTCCAAAGATGGAAATTAAAATAATCCCAGATTCATATAAAAATGCACTGTGTTTTAATTGAAATGATTAATGCAATTAATAGTGATTAATTTTTCTAATGAATACTTAATGTACTCTTTGGGAAATGACTTATGATTACAACTCATTACCAAATAATTGCGTGCTATTTACTGATTTGTGTCATGCTGTTAATTCATACTAATGAAAAGGACCAACATCTCTAAACGGAAATTCCAGCCTTCTGTATAAGTACATTTTCTTTTGATAATAAAACTTAACATTAATAAATGTACTCTTTTGCAATTGCCTTATATTTCTTGAAGAATCCCTTATGGGATAGGAAAATTATTTTCGTTTAAAGAAGATATTCATAACGGGATAGAGGTTATGCTGAATTTTACTTGAATTTTGCTGACAAGTTGTCAGTAAAAGAAGCGACCAGTGGGAGTTGGAGTCTAGATTCCTCTTGCTTGTCATTGCAGACAAGACTTCTTCACGTATGTCGTTTTCCTTTGAGATGATTCTCCCATGAAAATGTCCCTTTTGTGTTGAGTGGAAGAGGAGCTCTTTCTTTCTCGTCTGACTGACAGCCAGTCTACCCAGCAGCCACCATCACTCTGAAGTCGTGGCCAACAGAGCTCCAGACAAGCGGAGGTCTCTGCCTTCACTGTTTTGGAGTGAGCGGTGGCAGGAAATGGGCGTAAACATCAGGGCTCACTGCACTGCACCACCTTTGAGGGCACACATCTGCGTGAAAGTCCTAATCCCTCCCCAAGAACACACCCTGTGCACCTCGGAAAAGCTTCTTATCATGTATGAACTTTAGTTGCTTCATTTATAAAAAGGGGACCACAACAGACTTGGGCTGTTGAGATAAGTACAAATTGGGTGAGACACTTAGCTCAATTCACGGCGGCATGGCAGTGTTCCGCACAGGCTAGAATTTGTAATTATTCTAAACAGTCATTGCTAAGTATACTACCCCTAACGGACCATGATATGTGTTATAAATTTGGCATATTTTGCCTTATCGGGAAGATATGAGGAAGAGGTTCAGTTATAAATACGCAGGAAAATGAAGATTTTAGATGACAAAGCTGTCAAATTCACACTGGACATTGTGTGAAATCATTGTCAAGGTTAAATGCAACATTTGGCACTGAACTTGCTTTCTCGGTAAGAACTCAAAAACCACACTATTTTCAGGAGAAATCTGGGAAGATGGGGGTATAGGAGGACCCTGCGTTCGGCTTGTTCCAAGGATACAGCTAGATAACAGCCACCTCAGGGCAGCTAACCCAGAAAACAATCTGGAGACTGGCAGAACAAACCCTCCCCAGTTAATCACAGAGAGGAGTTCACACTGAAAAGAGTAGTAAGGGCAGAGACACAGTTGGAAGTCCAACTCCTGGCAAGACTGAGCACAAACAGGAAGGACACCACAAGCACAGAGAAGGAAAAGGACTAGACCTCACAACAGGCACCCCCAGCACTAGGAGCCCCTACTGGAGCCCCCACTGGAATGCCCATGACATTTGGCTTTGAAAAACAGTAGGCCTTAACTCCATGAGTTGTTTTTTTTTTTTACAACCGGGGTGCTTAACTCTGGGTACTTTATTTTCTATTCCTTAATGCTTATTTATTTACTAGGGAAAGAGAGAGCACAAACAGGGAGGGACAGAGAGAGAAAAGGAGACACAGAATCCAAAACAGGCTCCAGGCTCTGAGCTGTCAGCACAGAGCCCGATGCAGGGCTTGGAACCCAGGAACATGAGATCATGATCTGAGCCAAAGTTGGACGCTGAACCGACTGAGCCAGCCAGGCGCCTCAACTCTGAATACTTTAGAAATCAGTGGGCTTAGCTCTGACAGAACCAGAAGGTGATAGGAAACTGAGTCGCTGCCCCTAAAGAGTCAGCATAACAAAACCTCCATCCAGGTACAGCATAGAAGCAGTTGTTGAAAAGTGCCTGCAGTACATGGGAAAGAGACTTATTTACTAATCTCAGAATGTGCGCTGGAGGGACAGGGATTTTTAGGAAACACCTCCAAAAACAAAAGACCTGGGGGGCATCATTTCTCCCCCTCCCCATCTCAGCCTAGATAACCAGACACCCGTGGGAGAAAAACAACATGAACTCTATCCACCTAGTTTGCTCATTCTGTGTTGCCCCATGTTCTCCTGTGGTCCCAGCCCATCCAACCTCCTCTACTGATCAAAAGTCCCTCCGAAGAAGTTCCTGACATGTTTCTTTCTGCAAGCAACCCCAACAGCAGCCAGCAGCACTGGCAAAGTGACCCCTGCCCTGAGGAGAAGGGAAGATAACCACGTGCATTTTGACTGCAGCCCCAGCAGTGGGCTGGGAGCAGACATCTACTCTGCCTGCCAGCCCACCAACAAAAATCTCTCAGGAGGCAGCACAAAGAGAAAGCCCTTTTGTGAGGTCACTGTAACCCCAACAGACAGACTGGGCACAACAGACTGATCTCTATCTGGTTTAACCGCAGGCCCTACCCGCCAACAAAAGTCTCTCAGAGGGCAATGCGGGAAGAGTGTCTTGCAGGTTGATGTAACCACAGCCCTGGTGAACAGACTGGGGACAGACATCTGGTCTGACCCAACTGACCCCCAAGGAGGCTCCAGACTGGTCCCTTAAAAGCACGAGAACCAAACCCTTCCTGCAAGAGGGAAAAGGGACCATTGCAGACAATTGAACTGAAGACAAACGTGGTTTAGCCAACACTAGGGTGCACATAACACACATAGGAGATACCCCTGAAGCATCAGGTTCTGGTGAACAAGGGAAATTACACTACAGGGCACCACAAGACTTCTTCATAAGGCCACTGCTTTCAAGAGCAGGACACATAGCTGATTTTCCTCATACATAAAAACAAAAACAACAACAACAACAAAAGTTGGACAGCATGAGGAGACAGAGGAATATGTCCCAAGTGAAAGAACAGGACCAAATCACAGCAAAAGAACTAACTGAAAAGGAGACAGGCAATATGTCTGATAACGAATTCAAAATCATGGTCATAATGATACTCACTGGACTTGAGAAAAAAGTGTGGGATCTCAGTGAGACACTGAACACAGAGATTTAGGTACAAAAAAGAACCAATCAGAGATGAAAAACTCAACAACTGAAATTAAAATACACTAAAGGGAATAAATAGTAGTTTAGAGGAGGCAGAAGAACGGATCAGGCAATGGGAAGTAAAGCTGAATAGCAAAAAGAGAAAAGAATAATCAAAAATGAGAAGAGTGAGCATAATAATACATAATAATAATAATAATAACAATAATAATAATAGACATAATAATAATTTTGTTATAGGGATCCCAGAAGGAGAATAAAGAGAAAAGGGGACAGAAAATTTATTTGAAGAAGTAATGGTTGAAAATTTCCTTAATCTGAGGGAAGAAATAGGCATCCATATTCAGCGTGCACAGAGAGGCCCCAACAAAACCAACCCAAGGAAATCCACACCAAGATACATAGAAATGAAAATGGCAAAGAGTAGTGATGAAGAGAGAATTTTAAAAGGAGAAAGAGAAAAGAAAACAGTTACATACAAGGGAAACCCCATAAGGTTAACAGCAAATTTCCTTCTGGCTTTGCAGGCCAGAAGGGAGTGGCATGCCTTCAGTTCAAAGTACTGAAAAGAAGAAAAAAGAAACCTGTAACCCAGAGTATTCTACCCAACAAACTTATTATTTATAATAGAAGAAGATATACAGAGTTTCCCAAACAAAAATTAAAGGAGTACATCACCACTAAACCAGCCTTCCAGGAAGCATGAAAGGGAATTCGTTGAGCGAAAAGAAAAGGCAATAACCAGGAGTAAGAAAATGAAGAAAGGGAAAAAGTTCACAGGTAAACACAAACAAAATAAAACTAGCAGATTAATCACAAAAACAATAAAATCAAATACAACTGTAAAAACCAGTCAAGGGATTCACAAAATCAAAGTATGTAAAGCATGGCATCATATACATGAAACCAGTGGAGGAAGTAAACATTTAAGAAAGGAACAGAGAAGAACTACAAAAAGAACCATAAAACAAGTGACAAAATGACAATAAATACATACCTGCTAATAATTACTTTGAATGTAAATGGACTTAACACTCCAATCAAAAGACATAGGGTGACTGAATGGATAAAAAAATCAAGACCAATCTATATGCTACCTATAAGAGACTCATTTTAGACCTAAATACACCTGCATATTTAAAGTGAAGGGATAGAGAAGCTTTATCACACAAAGGGAAGCAAAATGAAAGCCTCAGCAACAATACTTATATCAAACAAAATAGACTTCAAAAAAAAAAAGACTGTAACAAGAGACAAAGAGGAGGACACTGCATAATCATAAAGGAAGCAATCAAGCAAGAAGCTATAATAATTATAAATATTTCTGCACCCAACATAGGAAAATCCAAATACATAAAGAAACTATTTACAGACATAAAGGAAGAAATTGATAATAGTGTAGTAACAATAGAGGACTTTAACATCCCACTTAAATCAATGGGTAGATCATCCAGACTAAAAATCAAAAAGACACGGTGGCTTGGAATGACACATTGAACCAGATATATTCAGAACATTCCATAAAAAATAGGATACGGATTTTTTCAAGTGCCCGTGGAACATTCTCCAGAATAGATCACACACAGTAGTCCACAAAATGACTATCAACAAATTCAAAAACGATTGAAATCATATCATGCATTTTTTCCAGCCACAGCAGCATGAAACTAGAAACCCATCACAAGAAAAGAAATGTGGAAAAAACACAAATACATGAAGGTTAAATAACATGCTACTAACCAATGAATGGATCAACCAAGAAATCAAAAAGGAAATCAAAAACTACATTGAGATAAATGAAAGTGAATACACAATAGTCCAAAATCTTTAAGATGCATCAAAAGCTGTTCTAAGAAGAAAGATTTTACCAATATAAGCCTATCACAAGAATCAAGAAAAGTCGCAAATAAACAATCTAACCTTACACCCTTAAAGGACTTAAAAAAAGAAGAACAAATGTTAAAGCCAGTAGAAGGAAGGGGATGATAAAGATTAGAGCAGAAATAAATGAAACAGACACACACACTCTCATGACTTACACAATAGAATGGATTATTAAAACCAGGAAATGGTTCTTCAAAAAGATCAAGAAAAACCTTTAGCCAGATTCATAAAAGAAAGAGAGGGAAAGAACTCAATAAATGAAATTAGAAATGAAGGAGGAGAAATAGCCACCAATATCACAGAAAACAAAGAATTACAAGAGAATATTATGACAAATTGTATGCCAACAAATTGCACAACCTAGAAGAAATGGATAAATTCCAAGAAACATACAACTTTCCAAAACTGAAGCAGGAAAAAAATAGAAAGTTTGAACAGACTGAATACTAGCAGTAAAATAGAAACACTATTTAAAAAACTCCCAACAAACAAAAGTCCAGGACCAGATGGCTTCACAGGTGAATTCTACCAAACATATAAAGAAGAGTTCATTAATACCTGTTCTTCTCAAACTATCAAAAAAAAAAAAAAAAAAAAAACCAGAAGAGAACTAAAGCTTCAAATTCATTCTACAAAGCCAGCATTACCCTCATACCAAAACCAGATAAATATACCACAAAAATGAAAACTACAAGCTAACATCTCTAATGTACATAGATGCAAAAATCCTCAACAAAATATTAGCAAACCATTTAAATAATCATTTCAAATGATCAAGTGGGATTTATTCCAGGGATGCAAGAATATTCAATATTCACAAATCAATCAAGGTGTTACATCACATCAACAGGAGAATGGATAAAAACATACAATCATCTCAATAAATGCAGAAAAAAGCATCTGACAAAGTACAACATCCATACGTGATAAAGACTCTCAACAAAGTAGTTTTAGAGGGAACATACCTCAATATAATAAAGGTCATATATGAAAAACCCACAGCTAATATTATCCTCAATGGGTAAAAACTGAGAGCTTTTCCTCTAAGATCAGGAACAAGATCACTACTTTTATTTCACTGGCACTAGAAGACCTAACCAAAACACTCAAACAAGAAAAAGAAATAAAAGACAGCCAAGTTAGTAAGGAATAAGTAAAACTTTCACTATTTGCAGGTAACACGATACTATATATAGAAAACCCTAAAGTCTTCACCAAAAAACTACTAGAACTGATAAATGAATTCAGTAAAATCATAGGATGCAAAATTAACGTACACAAATATGTTGCATTTCTACACGCAAATAATCAAGTAGCAGAAATCGAACTTAAGAAAATAATCCCATTTACAATTGCACCAAAGAGAATAAAATATGTAGGAATAAACATAACCAAAGAGGTGAAAGACCTATACTCCAAAAACTGTAGAACGTTGGTAAGAGAAATTGAAGATGACACAAATGGAATCATATTCCATGCTTATGGATTGAAAGAACAAATATTATTAAAATTTCTGTATTACCAAAAGCAATCTACAGATTTAATACAATCTTTATCAAAATAACAACAGCGTATTTTACATGATTAGAAACAATAACCCTAAAATTTGTATGAAACCACAAAATACCTCAAATAGGCAAAGCAATCCTGAAAGAAGAACAAAGGTATCACAATTCCCAATTTCAAGATACACTACAAAACTGTAACAATCAAAACAGTATGGTACTAGCACAAAAATAGACACAGAGAGTAATTGAACAGAATAGAGAACCCAGAAATAAGCCTGTACTTTTATGGTCAAATAATCTATGACAAAGGAAGACAAGAATATAAAATGGAACAATTCTCTTCAACACATGGTATTGGGAAAACTGGACAGCTACATGCAAAAGAATGAAACTGGACCACTTGCTTACATCATACACAAAAATAAACTCAAAATGAGTTAAAGACTTGCTATGAGACCTGAAACCATAAAATCCTAGGAGAAAACATGGGCAATAATTTCCTTCACATTGGCCATACAACATTTTTCTACATATGTCTCCTCTGGCGAGGGAAACAACAACACCAACAAAATTGAACTATTGTGGCAATTCCAAAATAAAAAGCTTTTGCACAGCAAAGAAAATCATCAACAAAACTAAAAGGCAATCTACTGAATGGGAGATGTTTGCAATGATATATCGAGTAAGGGGTTAATATCCAAAATATATAAACAATTTATACGACTCAGCACCAACCCCCCCCAAATAATCCAGTTTAAAAAATGGGCAGCAAACATGAACAGACAATTCTCCAAAGAAAACATACATATAATCAACAGATACCTTAGAAGACGCTCAGCATCACTAATCATCAGGGAAATGCAAATTAAAACCACAATGAGATATTACCTCATACCTAATGGCTAAAATCAAAAATAGAAGACAAAACAGGTGTTGGCAAGAATATGGGGAAAAAGAAATGTGCACTGTTGGTGGGAATGCAAACTGTTGTAGCCACTGTGGAAAACAGTATGGAGGTTCTACAGAAAATTAAAAATAGGATTACCATATGATCCAATAATTCCACTATGGGGTATTTATCCAAGAAAACAAAAACACTAATCCAAAAAGATATATTCAGGCTTATGTTTATTGCAGCATTACTTATGATAACCAAGATATGGAAGCAACCCAAGGGTCCATTGATAGATGGACAGATAATGATGCGGAGATATATATATATATATATATAATGGAATGTTATTCAGCCATAGAAAAAGAATGAAATCTTGCCATTTGCAACAACCTAGATAGAGCTAGAGGGTACAATGCTAAGTGAAATAAGTCAGTAAGAGAAAGACAGATACCATATGATTCCACTCATATGTGGAATTTAAGAAACAAAACAAAGGAACAAAGAGAAAAAGAGACAAAAAACCAGATTTAAATACAGAGAACCAACTGATGGTTGCCATAGGGGAATGGGTTGGGTGGGTGAGTGAAAAAGGTGAAGGAGATTAAGAGAACACTTATTGTGATGAGAACTGAGTAACTTACAGAATTGTTGAATCACTTTATTTTACACCTAAAATTAATATAATGCTATTTGTTAATTGTGCTTGAAAAAATTATTCTATTTTCTGGAGACTAGCACAAAGTAGATATCCAAAAAGTATCTATGGGATGAATGACAAGATTTAACAAATATTTATGAAATGAATCCTTTCAAATAGCTGCTTCACAGTGCTAAGGATGTCTACACTTAGAGTATTAGGAAATTCAACCTTTTTTGTGTATCTCCCTTTGTCTTTATTACCAAGATATCTTCAAAGACTACTCCATGAAGACAAAAGCAAGGTCTGTTCATGTGGACAAATTTAAGCTTGTCAGCCAGATAAATAAGTTTCCTGGGAAAACATCTATAATTTCCTTCTAAACTGTGCCTCAATGTAACCAAATAAAAAGTTTCAAATACTTTTTCTGTATGATACAATATATAATACATGTTTCTATGTAATATACATATGTATATTTAAAGCAATTACAAAATAAAATCACATGAACTATTCTAGACTTACTTTCTGTCCCACAATCTTAAACTAAAGTGGTGTATCTATTGGTTGAAAATATCAACCTAGGTTTATTTCTTAAAATTTCATCTATAGACTTTAGTTCCGGAAAAATGCTCTAGACAGGTTCAAAATAACATGACCAGCTCCCTGATATTACTGATGTTATTTAGATTTCTACAAGCAGATTTGATCAATCTCCTGTCAACCAAAGTAAAGAAATAATAACTTTGTAAGGAGTAGCTAGATGCCCGAGGTGACAGCCAAGGCATTTAATAAAAATGAATGATGGCACAAGAGATTATGACTCCCCCATACTTGCTATAGCCTGGTTTTGGGGTGTTTTTTTTTGTTTTGTTTTTTTTGTTTGTTTGTTGCCCCCATATCTCTGCAATCTAAGATCTTTATTTTCAAGGAAGCTATTTTTTTTTTAGCACATATGTGCCAATACTGACCTAAGGCACTTAAAATATCAAATCCAAACACTCTGAATTTAAGCAAAGTAAAAGCTAAGCAAAAGTTCAATTTAATCAATGAAAGACCACCAGATTTCCACTTCTTGAACCGGTAATCAGAAAATAGAGAAGACGCATACACACACACACACACACACACACACACACGCACAAAAGTCCTAAACCCTAACATGGAATAGACATGGTGAGAATAGTGTTTAAGGGTCTCCAGTTAATGGCATCTCTAATAACGTTTACTATCCACTCCCTCTTACAAAGTGTGGGAGCCAGCACAAATCCCTTCAACACTCTGAGGTTGTTTCTAATCTACAAAATTGAGATCATAATAGATTGCTATATGGGTTTGTCTTGAGGGCTGTGCTTGTCGTTAGGCACTTCCATTGCCTTCCCTTCCTATTTTATTACAAGACTTCCTTTCCAATGTTTTTCTTATGTTATAGAAAACTCATTCAAAGAGGGCTAACTACTGATTAAAACCCTGTATTGAGAACAACACCAAGTTAAGCAGGGGCAGATTTGGACTTATAGAATGACACTTTCAGAGGAATCTAGAAACACATCACTACAGAATCACCAACAGCTGGCTATACCTAAATGTGACCAACAGGTACTTGAGTAGAAAGTAAAGAGCTTAACTGATTTAAAGATGACTGTGTTAGACTGTACAGATACTATTAATTGAAATATTTGTACCAATCACAGTCTTAGCAGGAAACAGAATCCACCCCAGATTATTTAAATGTTGAGTTTTTAATCAAGGAACTATGGATAGAGCGTGGTTGAGATTAAGGAAAATAACACATGCTGAAATATTTAAGAGAGCAACCATTTGCCACTACAGCATGGAGAGAGCAGGGAAGAAATACTCTTGATTTCTGTTTCATTCTATCTTCCAATAGCATTTCTGTGTCTCCCAATGTTCTTTCCCAGTTGAAAGCCAGCTGGCAAAAGATCTGGGATGATGGGAAACTTCAGGAAGATCCTTGTGGGCCACAGAGATTGGCAGAGGAGGAAAGAGAACAGAACACATCTGGGAGACACCAATAGAGAATAACCAGAGAAAGACAACCACATCTCCACCCAGTATTCTTTCCTGCCTTTTGTTCACAAGAAGAAATATCAGAAGGTGTCATAGTCATTGGCCATAGTGTATCATGACATGATATAAATATCTTTATGCTTAATTTTGGAACTTACTTTATGACATTAGACTCCACTTATGCACAAATAGAATACTGAAGAAGTAGGAAGAAATAATTAAAATACACAGAGTTGCCAAAATCAGCCTCTATAAAAATGATCACTAGACACAGTGCCCTCCTTCCATTTATTTCATGCCCCCCTTACCTTCTGCTCATACCTCGACTAAATGTTCTATGTTCTATGTTATAGAACATAACAGGAGTGTGATATAAATCTTTCATCCTGATGGACCTGTGTCCTCGGTGGTCTTATCTCGGTCAAGATATTGGCATTTACTTTTAGATGCAGGAATTCATGCTGTGCCCTGGCTTCTAGGTGTAGTCTCATTGGCCCAAAGGTGTTGAAGTAACCTAGGTTTCTCATGGCAAGTGGGACCAATATTCTCAGCCAACAGTCATTTTCTGCTGTGACTGCTCTTTAGTGGCATATAGTGGTCCAAATGACCTGAAGAGTATCTCAGCTCCCAATTCCATGCCACATTTCTTGATGGAAGTGATTTTCTCTTGGGTCTTGGGAACCAAGACCTTCAAAGCCATCAAGTCTAAGGATGAGATAGGAAGCAATAACTCCTTAGTGGCTGAAAGGTGACATAGTGAAAGGGCGTTTGGTATTAGCTCTCCTGCAGTGCCATTGGCCCTGGACTCATGTTCTGGAGATCGGTGGAAGCCACACCATTTACTGGTTGTATGATTAAAGCAAATGCTGCATCCACTAAGGTCATATTCCAAAACTGAGTGGTAGATTATGTTGGACATGGGGATATACCACCACATTCCACCTTCAGGGAAAATTGGTTGCCCTCGTGCTTGAAGTGTTATCAAACAAGTCTTCACCAGTCAGCTCCTTCAGGGATTATCCCAGCTCTGGAAAGCTACTTCACTGAAGGTCATTTTCTTTCCCTGCACAGACTATTTTCAGTGACTGATTAAAATGGATTTTATTGTATTATTCTTTAAATATGTATTTATTAATTTTGAGAGAGAGCAGGAGAGGGGCAGAGAGAGGGAGGGAGAGGGAGAGAATCACAAGCAAGCCCCATGATGTCAGTGCAGACCCTGATGTGGGGCTCAATCTCACCAACCTCAAGATCATGACCTGAACCAAAATCAAGAGTCTGTGCTTAACTGACTGAGCCACACAGGTGCCCCTGAAGTGGATTTTTAAGTTCTGACTATTTTGGTCCAACATGGAACAACTCAGTCCCTCTTAGCTCCAGAATCCCATAGGATTGCCGAAACTAGGAGATCTAATCACGGGTTGTGTTCTTTCTCTACCCAGTGACACTTCCTACCTTCTTTTTCTACAGGTTTAATTCCTAAGGGCCTCACTGAGGACCACACATACCAGATGTTAAATTCCTCTCAGAGTCTGCTTCCTGGAGGACCCAAATTGCCACCTACCTAATAAGACCGGAGGAGGGGTAGGGGTCAGAAGCTGACTGACATCCACAGGCCAGTGGTTTTTCACTCCTGACCTTTCCACCTAAATAACAAGCATCCCCCTTACAACAGATGGCTTCTGGGGAATAGCCCCATTGGCCATATATCCCATCATACTCTGTGCCCATTCTAAGTAATTCATCTATATAGATCATATATGTATATATGTATTGTATTGTATCATGTATGTATTATACATATACATACCTGTATGTTCCTACTCACTTCTCTCTCTTTTTTTAATGTTTATTTATTTTTGAGACAGAGAAAGAGAGTACAAACAGGGGAGAGGCAGAGAGAGAGGGAACACAGAATCCAAAGCAGGCTCCAGGCTCTGAGGAATCAGCACAGAGCCCGACGCAGAGCTCGAACTCACGAGCCATGAGATCATGACCTGAGCCGAAATCGGACACTTAACCAACTGAGCCACCCAGGCGCTCCTTACCACTTCTCTTTTAAAGCGTAGTGTATGATAAGCAGTGGCATGCATTATAATGCCCTCTGGCAAGTTTTCCATAAGACCTCTGAGTGAGGCTCTAATGCATTGTCTTTCTCTTTTCAGCTGTGTTCATGACCAATATGTGAATCAAGCTCAGCTGTTTCTTTGTCCATCAACGGTCCTCAGTGACCCCATCCCCTGAAACAGAACTCTGGTGCAGCAATGAGGGACACTGAGCCTGGGTCAGTTGCTAATGCATCTCACTCTGGCTTTGGCTTTGTTCATTTCTTAGCTGGCGGGTGCCTCTTCTAACTCATATGGATTGTTCCTGAGGTCAAAGGGTCATATGACTTGGAGTACCTCATATAACTCAACTGATGATGGGAAGTTCTGACTGCAAGGTCATAATGCCCCGTGGTCAAGCACTTCTTATCTGCCAAATACAATAGCATGCCCAAAACTGCTTTGTTTTGTTTTGTTAATGTATAATTTTCTACTACAAACAGCATGACCTTGCTTAAATGCCTCAGGAGTAAATGCTATAATTTTCTTATTGGGACTTGCTCTGTACTCCATATGACATTTTTTTCCACCATGGGATGATGAGACACTAGAGTCTAATTTGTTTGAGTTAATGGTCCTGTGTCCCAGATAGCAGGCTGGTTTCGTTACAGCCGGGATCTTTTGCAAAGCCCCCTTCTTCTTCGTGTCCCACTTGAAGAATTCTTCCCAGCAAATTTCCTACATGTGAATCTCCATCTCAAAGTCAGCTTCCTGGGAATCAGACTCATTTACTGGATTACCAAAAAATAATAATTTACTATTTTAAACATTATAAACCATATGTAATATATATCTGTTACAGACTGAATTGTGTCTCTCCCCTCAAGATTCATATGTTAAAGCCCTACCCCCCGATATGACTACATTTGGAGATAGGGCCTTTGGGGAGGTAATTAAGGTTAAAAGAAGCTATAAGGTGAGGCCCTAATCCTTTAGGTTCTCTGTCCCTATAAGAAGAGGAAAAGATATCAGAGGTCACTCTGGGCGTGCACAGAGAAAAGGCCAAGTGAGGGTACAGCAGGAAAAACAGTTACACATCTACAATCCAAGAAAAAAAACTCTCACCAAAAACTAACCCTGCCGACACCTTGATCTTGGAATTTCAGCCTCTGGAACTATAAGGAAATAAATTTCTGTTGTTTTAGCCACCCAGGCTGTGATATTCTGTCATGGCAGCCCATGTTGGCGAATACAATATCCTTGCTCACCCGAGTGGTTAACTGAGAAAGAAACAAGCAAGCAAACAAGTAAACACAGTTGCTAACTAAATATTTAATTGACACATGGAGCATGAAATCAATTTCTGTATATTTGGTTCACCCAGGCAAAATATCCTCCTATACTGATGAAAAAGAAAAACGAATTTTCACATTAAATAAATACTAAAGGCAAGCATAGAGCAAAGTGCATATTATATAAAAAAAAAGGTTGGGAACAAAATAAATATCAAATCTCTCCCACATTTGATATTAAAGATTTTAGAAAGAGTTGGATAAACAGCACCAAAGCCTTAATTAGTTGAAATTTTCCAGCCCAAAGAGTTGGAGCCAGACAGAGACGGCGGACAGAGGCTGTGCTGATCAGTTGCTTCAAGTCTGTCAATGCCAAAGCCATCTTCACCATCGAAGTGCCATTTCTAGCCTAATTTTATTAAATAATTAGAAGATGCCATGATAGGGTTTTAAATTCTGTGACTATCTCATTATGTTGTGTTTATACTGATTAGAGGGTTTCTCAGAATGGAGCCTCTGAATATATTCTTAGTGGTCCAAGAATTTGATAAGGACTGTTACACCAGTTTCTGTTACTAATCCAGTGTATGTGTTCATGCATTCATGTGTGTATACCCGTGTGTGTGTGCAGGTGCGTGCACTCACACGTAGGGGCCCATCCTGGATCATTTCAACGATCACTTCTTTCTGAGACTTCTGTTTGTGCTTCAGGTAAGGAAATCTTCCCGACTTCTGTCGGCCACCTCAACTTAGACACAAGTTCTCATAAAAGATTCTTGGTCAAACGGGCATCATGTTGTCTGTTTCCAGAAGTCCTAAACAGTATAATAGGATAAAATTTAGCCTGGGCTTTCCATCTTTGGGAGTCTAAATAATGGACGTTTTATGCTTTAAAATAGTTTTCAAAAAGCTTACTGGGCACCTTAGTAGAGCATCACGGATTAATAATTCATTCCAAACATTTCAAAAAATGCTACATGAGATGTATATAATCTTTAGGAAGGAGTTAAAACAAAAACAAAACGGGAAGATGGGAATCGCTGAATTAAATACATTGATAACATTTTTTATTGAGCCTGTTTTGCCCTTTATCATTTTTACAGAACTTGAAGGAGATAATTAACATGGTCAGACTTGTATCTAGGTGATAGACTATCAGTCACATGTTCATCTGCTGTGTATTACTCTAAAGAATGACACTTTTGGTTTCACACACACATGTAACAGCGTTTTGTGATGTGAAGATGTGCGTGTTACCTATCAACACAGAAAGACATGGTAATGATACGAAACGCAAGGAAGAATGCAAGGTGACTAATAATTTGCCCTCAGACATCATGAACAATGGATGGTCAAGGTGGGTGTAGACTGGGTTGGACCCAGAACAGAAACGAATCCAGTTAGTCTCATACAGTTCCAACTGGAATGACAAGAATTCAACACCCTTTTACTGAGAAATGGTTCCAAACTATGCTGTCCTTTTAAGAGTTCACTGAAAATGTCACTGTATTCAACTTCTAAAAATACGTGCAAGATTAGGGGGCTATTTTCTTGGAGTATGGGAAATCAGATCCCATTCCTCTAGGGAGGTTTTGTAATAAATTCCTGTGGAGATGACAACATCAGTCACAAAAAATATCATGGTTTAAAGGAAATGGATAACCTAATGAAATGGCCTATTAGTCGATACATGGAGTATGAACATAATATTTATATAAAATTATGACACATGTAAACTCTTGATTCTCTAATGAAGAGAAGTAGATGGTATTTAACAGTGAATAACACAAATATATCTTTTTTTTTTAACATTTATTCATTTTTGGAGAGACAGAAACAGACAGAGTAAGAGAAGGGGAGGAGGCAGAGAGAGAGAGAGAGAGAGAGAGGGAGACACAGAATCTGAAGCAGGCTCCAGGCTCTGAGCTGTCAGCACAGAGCCCAATGAGGGGCTCGAACCTACGGACCGTGAGATCATGACCTGAGCCGAAGTCGGACGCTTAACCGACTGAGCAACCCAGGTGCCCAATAACACAAATATATCTTTGACTGGAATGACTATTTGTTTCAGCCATTTTTTTTCCTTTAGAAAAAAGGCAAGATGAACTGTTCATAGGTAAATGGATACCATAGAAAAGTGGGAAATAAAGAGCACCGATACTTGCTAGGGAGCAAAAAAAGACCAACGTGAAGATCAAACCTGAGAGTTAATTTGGGGACATCACCTGAGCAGGAGCAGAAGGCCATGGGTACACAAGGTACTTCTCAGGGGCAAAACCCGAGATACTGGAGAACTGAAATAGAGAAGCTATCAGATACTTTCCTCAAGGGAGTAAGGAGAGGAAGTAAAGGGAAATCATTAAAAGTATAAAGAGTGGTTGTTGCTGAAGACCGAAGTCCCCATCATAATATCCAGGTCACCACTTTACGTGTATTTAGAGAACAGCCAGGGCACCTGGGTGGCTCAGTCGGTTAAGCCTCCCACTTGGGCTCAGGTCATGATCTCACGGTTTGCAGGTTCGAGCCCCGCGTGGGGCTCTGTGCTGACACCTCAGAGCCTGGAGCCTGCTTCGGATTCTGCGTCTCTCCCTTTCTCTCTCTGCCCCTTCCCTGCTCACACCCTGTCTGTCTGTCTGTCTCTCTCTCTCTTAAAAATGAATAAACATTAAAAAAAAATTTGAGAAGAGCCAGTGCACCTGTCACATGTCAGGCCCTGTCCTGGGCCTGGGCGGAGGTCTGCGGGGCTCACAGAGTGGGACCTAGGAACTCAGCGGGAATTTATTACCCTGACTGCAGTGTATACAAGCTACCCAGTGTCGTCCTGGGGCAGCCAGAAAAGGTTTCCAAATGGAGATGTCCTGGCAGGCAGAAGGTCAGGGCGGAGGGCCCAAGGGGAGGCTGAGTGCCTGGGACAGCCACAGCTCGCCCACCCGGGTAGGCCTTCGCCACCTGCGGGACGGCCACCTGCAGCGTCTCAACCAGTTCAGATTTGCCCTTGATGAAAGTCACTTCTTGAGGAACATCTGAACATCTACAGTCTCACTGAGGCTGGTCTCCTCCCAGAGGCAGAGACACATTTGTGCCTGAAGTTTCTAAATTGATTCAGTCACTTTCAGGAAAAGAATGCAACATTACATATGCAATAATAATAATAAAATAAACATTTATTTTAAAGGAGGACATAAATCACAACCAATGACTCGAGCCCGGGAGAGTCCCAGGTTCCTCTGAGATTCTCTCCCAGCAGACGAAGTGGAAATCTTTAGCAGGAGGGATACACGGTGGCGGCCCGCCCACCCGTGTCCCTGCCACCACCTCCAGGCTCACCTGTTCCCGGGGCCCTGCCACCGTGGAGCCCCCCGTTCCCACAGCAGCAGCGCCCTGACTCATGTGCTTGCCTCCTGGCTTCCCGTGTCCCCCAAAGCCTAGCTATTCGCCAGAGACAAAGGGACCACCGCTGTTTGCTCCCTACACTCGCAAGGTGGCTGCAAACGTTCCCTCTGAGATGGAGAACAGACGTTAGTAAAGTTAACTCCTCTCCGAAGAGAGCAGAGCTCTGTGGGGACCAGAAGCTCCGCCCCTAACCCAGTGTTATGGGGTGGACTGCCTCTCCCAGAAAGACGTATTGAAACTTTAACTCCCAGGACCACAGAATGTGGCCTTATTTGGAAAGAGGGGTTTCACAGAGGTAACCAAGCTACAATGCAATTATTTAGATGGGTCCTAATCCCATTTGGCTGACGTCCCTACAAAAAGGGCAAAGTTGGACACAGAGACGAACACAGATGGGGGACCGTGTGCAGACACAGGGAGAGCCGTGTGAAGATGGGACTTTTGTTGCCCCAAGCCAGGGACCGTCTCAGGTTACCAGAAGCTGGAGAGGCAAGGAGAGATCCTTCCCTGACAGGTTTCAGAGGGATCACGGCCCTGCTGATGCTTTGTTTTCAGACTTTCAGCATCCAGGACTGTGAGACAATACATTTCTGTTGTTCTAAGGTGCCCGGTTTGGGATACTTTGTTACAGTGGCCCCATGAAACTCATGTACCCTTTAATGCTTTTCATTACGGAAAGCTATTGTGTCCCCTGAGTGCACGTGACCTGAAACTAGCCACTAACACCCCTGCAGGCTTTTTGTTAGTGTCCACCTTTCTGTTTTTAGGATTCCTCAACACCTCAGATAAGCGGGACTAGGGCTGCTGTTTCTAATTTTTTTTTATATATTTGTTAACATTTATTTATTTTTGAGAGATACAGAGAGGCAGAGCATGAGCAGAGGAGGCGGAGAGAGAGTGATACAGAATCTGAAGCAGGCTCCAGGCTCTGAGCTGTTTGTTAGCACAGAGCCCGACGCCGGGCTCGAACTCACGAACTGCGAGATCATGAAGTCAGATGCTCAACGGACTGAGCCACCCAGGCGTAGGGCTGCTGTTTCTAAAAGGCATGTCCCATTTAGTTTTTTTGTGTTTATTTATTTATTTTGAGAGAAAGAGAGAGAGAGAGAGAGAGCAAGTATGAGTTGGGGAGGAGCAAAGGGACAGGGAGTGAGAAATCCAAGCAGGCTTTGCACTGTCAGCCCAGAGCCCCTTGCAAGGGGCCCAGTCTCATGAACCGTGAGACTGTGACCTGAGCTGAAACCAAGAGTCAGACGCTTAATCGACTGAGCCACCCAGCACCCTGGCATGTCCCCTTTAAACAGGAATGTAAGGGGCTTCTGCTATTTTATAGGTGAATGACATCAAACCTCAGAACTTCTACTAAGACGACAAAACAAAATGCATCTTCCTCCTTGTGAATTGTAAATTTAGCTCATGGTTTCTGTCTTGAATCCTGGAAAATGTCCTTCGGGTGGTTGCTTGATAAGACCTCCCAAACTTGCATGTCGTTTTCCATTCACGGATTTGCAAAATGCTAATGTTACAAACGAACACTGGAAAACATTTCAAAGAATCTAGGCCACGAGAATCCGCCTTATAGAGTTCCTCTCCTCCGTTGGAGGCATGTTTTTCTTTGAGCCGTTTGTCAGTTGGAGGGAAGACCACTTTCATGTCTGCAGCAGAAAGCATTCTAACCGAGCAGATTTATGGCAGAGCTGGAGGAACGTTCCACACCTTTGTCTTGCTTACTCTCTCTCTCCCTCTCTCTGTCCGGTGCCCAGCAGTCCAGCCCATATGCCATTGGACAAGGCAGAGCTGGCTACGCAAAGCATATCACTTCCACATGGACACTATATGTGCGTCTGCCTCCTCCTCTAAAACCTACCCCATTCCCCAGTACTAAGTTCTGAAGAATAAATTGTAGAGCGTTTTGTTTGCCAATTAACTTGTTGGTGGAAGAATTCTCTTCAGAAAAGTACAGAACACCCTAAAAGTGGCCGGTCTGATAGTGGGTAAAGTGTGTCAATGACACAAGTGCCTGTTTACTGCGTAATGTACAAGAAAGAAGGTGGGACAGACGTTATTCAATTATCACTCAATTACTATTCAATTGTTCATTCAATTAAATGATTTCTTCATGAAGTAGATTAAAATGCATTATTTTAATCATTGCATTTACTGTTAATAAGGTAGTATTTATTAAGTTATTCGGGAAGCATGTGGGGGGCTACCACTGTGAGCAAGCTTAGAATAGAAGTTCTAAGCTGCCAGGCAGGGAGAACAATAGTAAAGTTCATCTACCGAGCCCAGGCTAGGGCTCAGTGCTCTCTCAACATTCCGTCTAGCTCCACGATGAGGCAGCAAGAGAAAGACACCGTCGGCTTCAGGAATTAACTTCAGGAATCAAATAGGGAAACTGAAAATCAGATCAAATTACGTGACCATGGTTCCACATCTTATAAATGATGGAGCAGAAATTTAAAGCAAACCTCAGCTGCTTCAAAAACCATATTTTAATTCGTTTTTAATTTATCAACTCATCACGGTGGACAAGACATACACTTTTTTTTACAATGAGGCTTAGAATCAAACTTCCATTTGGTTGCCCAAGTGTTCTATGACTCTGCAATCGGCAGTGCCTACGAGATCTGACCGAGAGAAGATGTTCCACACATATTTGTTCAATGTATTTCTTTTATTTACGCGAGTTTCAGTTTCCCTGACCTCAAAATGGGCTAACAATACCACTTTACTGGTTTATTATTAGAATTCAATGAGGTGATGGCTAATAAAGACTGACATGTACTTTGCTTTCGATAAATGCTCATTTTCACTCCCCTTTTCTCCTCTTGTCTCTCAGTGTTTACTGCTCTTAAACAAGAAGTAACCAGGGAAGTTTGATGTCCCTCTGATTGGGTTCATACTGTATAACTTTTATATCAGGAAATAGCTTGGGCAAATGAATCTGCCTCATTGTGCATCACATATTCTGTCAAAGTAAATGAGCCTGAAAATCTATCTCCTTATACAAGATTATTGAGTTTTCAGTGGAAATTACAGAGCATAACTAACAATGTACCATGCGTAATTTATAATCAAAAGGAAATATCAATACAAATAGACCATTCCAATGTAAAACAGATGACTTGGGTTTCTTTTTTCTTTTTCCTTTTCATCAAATAAGAAAACCCCCGAGGATTTCAGCAGACAAACAGAAAAAGGGACAGTATGAAATGACTTTGCCCTGCAAATAAGATCCGTTAAAAAAGAGAGAGAAAAGCCTGACTGGACTGAAGCCAGCAGGTGACAGTTGAGTGGAGCTGTTTACACAGGTTCCACCAAGTTCTCACGGAGATTGACAATAATTAAGGAATTTTTTACTTACGATGATGCAGGGTCAGGTTGTCTCTTTCAGTCTTGTTTCTCTTTCTTGTTTTCACATTGATTTCATCCCATCTCACAGTGACCTTCCATAGATGTCACGCAAGGGCCTGATAATTTCGTCCATTCTGTGTGCACGTGATTTGAAGAATACTAGGAGAAAAGGCTTTATTTTCTTCGGAAAGTTGATGAAAAGCAACTACCACAGATCCGTCCCGAAAACATATGCACACCGTCTCTGACTTTGATGGTTCGACTTATGAGGGAAAAGCGATACGCATTTAGTAGAAACTATACTTTTAATTTTGAATTTTGATCTTTTCCGGGGCTAGTGATATACGGTGCGACCCTCTCTCTTGATGTTGGGTGTTGGCATTGGCCACAGTTCCCAGGAAGCTGCATGGTCAGAAGAATCAACAGCCAGTGCAGTGACAACCATCTGCGCCCATACGACCATTCCGGTTTTTACTTTCAGTGTAGTTTTCAATAAGTTACATGAAAGAGTCAACATTTTATTTCAAAATAGGTCTTATGTTAGGTGATTTTGCTCAACTTAATAGAAGCGTTTGGAGTAGTTTAAGGCAGGCATGTCTAAGCCCATAATGTTCAGTAGTTTACATGTATTACAAGCATTTTCTACTTGTGATATTTTCAATTTGCAATGCGTTTATGGGGACACAACCGCATTGTAGGTTGAAGAAGATCTACATTTAAAGGCATAGACTTACACTGGAAGATAACTCACAGAGAGAAAGAAAATCTACTAAAGTTGTAGGTCCATGATTGTAGAGAATTTCCTTTTAAAGAGAGTATTTTTATGTAATCTGAAGGGTGATGTCTTTGTTCTTGAGACTAAACAATTAGTGTATTCTTAAAATTTTCCATTTTTCGGCTAAATGAAATCTAGTACATCGCCAAGGAAAATTGTGTCATTTCTTAACTGGATTGACGAAATAATAAGTTCATTGGCGAAGTCAATGCAAGCAAAGAGGAGGCTGCCGATTTTCAGCGGTTGTGGTGTGGTGCCATAAAAGAGAAAATGGGAGTATTCACAGAAGAAGAGATTTGGTTTAGTCCGACCGACATGACAACTTTCCCTTTAGGAACTGCTGGAGAGAAATGGTTTACTCCCTGAGACTCTCATAATTCTGGCAAATTTTAATTACACTGGGAAGAAACAACATATTATCTCAAAGGCTGGAGACAAGAAGGAAAATCTATTAGTTTTCTCTTGCTCTGGAATAAGTCGCCACAAACGTGGTGGCCTAAAACAATGTACACTTATTATCTCCCGCTTTCCATGAGTTAGAAGTCCAGGAAGAGCTTTGCTGGATCCTCTGTTCAGCGTCTCGCGAGTCTGCAGTCAAAGCGTTTCTGGGCTATATTCTTAGCTGGCGTCGAACCAGGGAAGAATTTGCTCATTCATTTTGTTGGCAGAATTTATTTCCCTGTGGCTGTGTAATCAAGGACCTACGCTTTTTGGCTGACTAGGAGCTGGAGGTCACCACGGTTCTTAGAAGCCATCTGGGATTCCCGGTCTTATGGATTTCTCTAACATGGGCAATTACTTCATTAAGCCAGCAAGGATAATCTTGCAAATCAGGGAGTTCCCTGCTCATCATTCATGGGCCTTTATCAGATTAGGTCGGGCCCACTTAGGATGATCTCCCTCTTGATCAAATTAACATCGACTGGTCCAGGGCCTTAATCACATCGGCAACATCTTTCCACCTTGGCCTATTCTATCAGCTAGAAACAAGGCTCAGGTCCCACCCATATTCAAGAGGAGGGGATTATACAGAGTGTGAACACCAGAGGACAGAATGAGGTGGGCCTCCCTAGGGTCTACCCGCCAAAAGGGGAAAGAGAACACTGGAGCTGAGGTCAGAGCTTCCTGAGAGGAGATTCATAAGGCTTCAAAGAGAAAGGTCACTCTGTGGTCACAGAATGGTCTCTTCAGCAGAGTCAGATGAAGACTTTTTGGCCCTGAAAATATTGGGGCAATGCCATGTCTAATTTAAAATAAAAGTAATACTACTTAAGAGTGAGGAATACTACCTTTTCCTATGATGACTAATTTACTGCTTTTCAAAAAATACTGCATTCGCAAACTTTAAATCCCTTTTTTCCTGTTTCTCTAGGTGTATATGTGTTTTGCCTACTTTTTGAGTCATCCAGTTTTGCTCCTTGTAAAAGATATATCATTTATCTTTACCTGATAGAAAAGAGACGTGGCGGTATCTGTGTGCGTGTGTGTGTACATTTTTAAATAACAAAATATAAGTGGATGTATCATATAGAGGAAAAAGAGAAAATATGACATAATCTATCATTTTCAAAAGTGGCTAACTCTTAACCACTTTTTTTCCAAATAATTTTATTTTTTATTTTAAAATGGTACAGTTCTCTATTGGCTATTTCTGCTAACTGGCCACTCAATAACGTTACCTTAATAACTGTTTGTAAAGCTGCTTTCTATCCTATTTTAGTTCTTATTAGACAATATACAGAATGAACAAAGCAGGATCAATTATTGTTTTTTAAAAAAGTCTCAATTTAGTGCAATATTACATAAATCTCTCGTTTGTCTCTGTGAAGTGACTGGTCCTAACTACCTGAAAATCCTGTTCAGAGTTTTAGAAGGAAAAGAAACTTTGATTTTGTGTTTAGTTGCCTCGAGAGTCAAAGTACATCACTGAGAAATTTTGGACTACAGAGGCCTACAGACCTGCACACTATTTTAGAGAATTTTTAATTCTTCTTCTTCTAGGCTCCATCAACATGCTGCCTCATAGCTATCGCACGAGCTTTACGGGCCAAATTATATTCTAGACATAATTACTGTGAGATGATGATAACGCAGCACAGAGCTTTCCATTCATTTCTGCACTGGACGTAGTGTTACCCTGAGCGGTCACTAATTAATATGATATCTACTTAGTGTTTGGCTAATGGGAGTTACCCACCAATCTGAGTTTTGGTGTGTAGGCTGGTAGACCAATTTTCAGACCTCCTATTCATCTTGCTTATGATTCAGTTCATGTGAGTTGCCTGAAGGGTTACAAGGCATTTGGAATTCCCTCTGTGTCTGCAGGGCCTTCGGCATCATGAACTGTTGAGGAGCCTCCGTTAAGAGGGAGAGGCAAACTCACCACAGGCCTTTCTCACTTATGGACTGGTGTCTCAAATCAAAGCCATTCACCAAGATTATAGAAGCAATATAAAAGTGTCAGCCGCGACCTTATACTACTGCCTTTGTTTTTAAATCATGGTGAGTAAATACCAAAAAAGAGTCCGGAAAACTGCATTTTTAAAATCTGGTATTCAAATAGATCCCCATTAAATGATTTCACATCAGTGCTTAACTATGACCCAACTGGTGATTTTAGGAAGCAAGAATATTACTTTGCCTCACAAACGGAAATCCATGACCACTGAAATGAAACTAACTGCATGTTCATTACCTGACAATATGACAATATCCATTCGTCGTGTGACTGAGCAGAACATGTACGGAATTTACATGGTAATGGAGATTCAAGAAAAAATACACTAAAGATTCAAGGCAAAATATGCATTTAAGCTTCACAAGGATTGTTTCCGTGTACCGTAGGCAAGGCCAAAGGTCTTTGATTCTACAATGGCCTAAAACAGTATTAAACAAATAAAGAAATCACACCATATTAATCACTAAATAGTGCAAATAATGCTGAAAAATAAACCTGAATAGTACATTAACGATTGTCTTTTACAAATGAGAAGCGTTTACTCCACTACGCATCTAGCTTTCTTTGCAAAGCAA
Organism: Lynx canadensis; assembly: GCF_007474595.2. Taxonomy (NCBI): domain Eukaryota; kingdom Metazoa; phylum Chordata; class Mammalia; order Carnivora; family Felidae; genus Lynx; species Lynx canadensis. Next base: position 79,210,179 of record NC_044320.2, on the reverse strand, counting down.
CATTATATAGTTCGAGGTGAGTAACAAATAAAGTGAAGTGACTCTTGTCCAAATAAGATCAAGACAACCTGATCATTTTCTACAAAAACATAGTCATTATTTTTCTCATTCTTTTCTTATAATGTTCCTACAAGCAATACTAGGATCAAACATATAGAGCAGGAAGTGGTAACTCGGTTGAAAATGACGCTGATACCAAACAAATAAGTTCATGTTCCAGTAGAAAACTTGGTAGGACAGCCTACAGCTTGGTCAGACACGAAATTTTTGTGTAAGATGATCTGTAAGATGATTGTTTTGGAAACTGTTCTACTTCCTTTCGGAAAATTTGAAGAAAAATTTCTGTTTTAAAGCATTTTTATATGCCCACATATCGTATCCCTGTGCTTTTTCTTCTAGGTCTCTTTTGCCAAAGCTTCCAAAATGGGTGATCCGGCTTGAATCTAAAGGAAATTCAAGTAGGTCTGGCAAGTTTGTGTGACAAACCTTTAAACCTACTTTGAAAGGAGGAGAAAGCATCTTCGAAGAGAACTTACCCCAAGGCAAGAAGGACTAAGAAACCATAAGCTGGACTGGGTAAGAGAGCCTTAGGCTAGGAAGGAAGGCTGGTTCTGAGCGGTGTGCCCACCATCGCTGTCTGTTTCCTCCTCACCTGTCTGAGGGATGGGATTGTACTTGAAGGCAGAAAGAACAGTTTTATAAAAACTCGGGAAGACCCCGAAAGTCAGGGAGCACCGCTAAGGTAACTGTCCATCAAATTCTCAAATTGTAACATGAACGGGGGAAAGTTCTTACAGATTTTCAGCAGAACTTTTCAAAATGTTGCCACTGGGCTTTCCCGTACTTTTGGCATAGGGGGAAGGTGATGGCGATAGGCACAGATGGTCATTCTCAGACTCTCCGGTGGGAGACACCTGTTCTCAGAAGATTATCAGTGGGAAATGACAAGAGATTTTACACGAACTCCTATGAAGCACCCCATCAAAAACACTGTAGAAATCCTTCAATACCACCTTTTTCAGGGATACAGATGCAGAGAACTGAGAGAATTTATATTGTTATATTTATTGTCATTCCATTATTGTGATTCATGTAAACAGGCTGACGAAGCTTGGGAAGACGTAGTCATACGTTTAATGGGACCACTGCCTCTGCCTTTTGTGATACTAGACCCCTGATCTCTCACCCGTTTTTTGTTTTTTTTTTAATTTTTTTTTTCAACGTTTATTTATTTTTGGGACAGAGAGAGACAGAGCATGAACGGGGGAGGGGCAGAGACTAACCCGGTTTTTTAAAGCCTAGTATTTTTTCTGTTCTAATACTGTAAATCTATTATAAACTTTTACATTTTCTGGGGCGCCTGGGCGGCTCGGTTAAATGTCCGACTTCAGCGCAGGTCACGATCTCACGGTTCGTCAGTTCGAGCCCCACATCAGGCTCTCTGCTGTCAGCACAGAGCCTGCTTCAGATCCTGTGTCCCCCTCTCTCTCTGCCCCTCCCGCACTCATGCTCACTTGCTCTCTCTCTCTCAAACTAAATACATTAAAAAAACCTTTTACATTTTCTTCCAAATGCCGCATGTGTCTTCATGCTTTGCTTGGAACTTCTTACCAGCACCACTCTAAGTTTTGTTTTTAAGAACGAGATTGTTGGGAAAGACACAGGGGAATTCACTGAAGGGGAAGGTATTGTAGGAACTAGCCTCTCAGGCACTGGGCACCCTGTGACCGGAGAAGTGAGTCTCTCTCCCCGTTTCTCCTTTTGCTCCTCTGTCATTGGTGGCTGTCCCCATGGAAGGAAAGACGGTTCCAACAGGGCAGGCCTGAATGTTTACGCAGTGTAATCCAGGCAGAGAAGACGGTCTCAAATCTCTAGCTGGAGATATTCCAGAGAAGAATGAAGCTTACTCAGGCATAAGTCACATGCTTATGTTGAGCAAACAATAAGATGTTCTCGTCACTTTCCACTTCTCAGAAAAGTAAATATTCAAGCAACCCAAAGACCGTTTGGTGAATACACTTATTATAAAGACGCAAATAGATAGGAGTAGCACTTCCAAAAAAAAGTGAGGCCTTGATCAACACAAGACCTTTTTATTTGTTTTAGTTTTGTCTTAAGGGTACAGCAGCAAACGATGTGGTTTTGATTTTAAAAGGCATTTAAATATATAAAAACTTAACAAGTCTGTGAAAAACATTTCTCTAATCCTTTCATTTAACTCAATAAATGACTTATTAGTTTTTCTAGCACATACTACTAATTAGTAATATTATCCCTGGCTATATTTTCTTCAAGGACTTTGATCTTTCTGGGTAATAATGTCATCACCTTACATCTCTTGCAATTTGCTAATGTTGGCTATTGCATTTGGTGATATATCATGAGTATTTCTGATTCTCAAGTGCCCTAAAAGAATAGCAAGGATGTATACTTTTTTTAATGTTTATTTATTTTTGAGAGAGAGAGATAGAGCTCATGCGAGTGGGAGGGGGAGAGAGAGAGAGAGAGAGAGAGAGAGAGAGAGAGACAGAGGATCTGAAGCAGGTCCTGCACAGACAGCAGAGAGCTCCATGCGGGGCTCAAACTCACAAACTGTGAGATCATGACCGGAGCCAAAGTTAGATGCTTAACTGACTGAAGCACCCAGGTACTCCAGAACATACACTTTTTAACAGTGGGAGAAAATAGTGATTTTACAAATCAGAGTTCTTAGTGTTTTCTGAATTCGTGTAATAACATAATTCAAAACTAATTTAAAAATGTTTTGTGATTCAGTAAAAAATTTTAATCATTCTGTCACCTACAATTTTAACTCTCCCTTCCACTTGAAAAATCAACACTGATATCGATATGATGAGCTTTTCCCACTGCGAAGTCATAAAATGTCTTCAGATTAAGCACCGAAAATAGCTGATGAGTTGTGAGCTGATAAATACTTTAAAAATTGGTAATCAGTACATACTGATATATACATGTACATATATATACAGACACTTTATTTTGAATATATGATGTGTGAAGAACATTGCTTATCATTCATAGATGAGTGTCTCATTGGTATTTTGAAGGTTTGGCACTAGGATCCAGAAACAGCAGGAATGAATATGCCCATTCACAGAAAATAAGCAGACATTTAATAATGTTCAGGAGTATATACCTAGAGACTAAAACTTGAAAATCATTTTCATATCCATTACTACATTTGGTTCTTATACCTTTGTAGTCATTATTGTCATTATGATTTGAACAAGACAATTATGGTTGAGAAATATCGCGTAATAAAAAATGTTGGTGGCAAAGTCGAAACCACATTCAAGATATTCTGAATTTAACTTCTATGCCTTTTGTACTTTACCACACTGGTCTCTACCTGTACATTATGTTATTTTCTTTTGGATGCTTAATACTAATTTAGCATATTTTATAAGAAATAGACTACATCAGGGGCCCCTGGGTGACTCTGTCGGTTGAGTGGCCAACTTCAGCTCAGGTCACCATCTCACCGTTTGCGAGTTCGAGCCCCACGTTGGGCTCTGTGCTGACAGCTCAGAGCCCGGAGCCTGCTTTGGATTCTGTGTCTCCCTCTCTCTCTCTGACCCTCCCTGCTCACGCTCTGTGTGTGTCTCTCAAAAATAAATAAACATTTAAAAAATTTTTAGGAAATAGACTACATCACCCACAGATACTAATTTTCTTGATATTATATGCACATCATATTACATTTGGAAAAAATGTATTTTCTTATTCTCACCTCTTTTCGTAGAAATAGTGGAAATGGACCCTTGGTTTGAAATGTGAAGGAGAAGCATTTTGTATGTATATGTATCATGGTCATTCAACAGCTGAGTAGGTCAGACACGGGCTGCTGTAGCAACACAAATCTCAACCAGCATACTTCTGTCCATCTAAACTTCACAACTTTCCGATGTAAAATTAATTCTCATGTGTGGAGAAGCCACTTGTCTGATCAAAGCTCACTAAGCCAGTCCCGGTACAGTAGCAGTCTTATCGACCACGATGACATCCTTTCCTACTCACGTCGTGGTTTGGAATGGTCTTTTTCAATGTATCAGAGACACGAAGCTTCACTCCCAACACCAAGAGATACTGCACCTGCCATCACCAACATCTGAACTTGTTAAGGTGACAGCCCTCAGCTGAAGGCTGAGCTTTTACAGATGGTCAGCATTTTTTCAACTTACTCAATGTGGTAATTTTTCTTGAATTATTCAGTTAGAAACACTAACAGCGTTGTCAGTTCTTCTCTGACAAGGCCGTATGTTCCAGAAATCAAATTCCTAGACTTGGCTATTTAATGAGGACATTTGTAGTTTAAGTGCCATCACCAGAACCTTGTCTTCCACTTTTATATTTCACTTTCAAATTCTTTAAAATATGATTCTTGCCCTTCACAGGAGTTGAGCTAAAGAACATTTGTGTTCATCCTTCTCTTACCATAGAGGGGTCATACTTTAACTATCAGGGCACTTTTGACGTCTCCTATGCGGACAGGTACAGATACTCTCTTTGGTAACATTCATGTATGTATGATTATTGATCTATGACGGGAAGAGGATCTAAGAGGATATTTGATTCCGGGTCATAACTGACCCGACTTGGTAGGTAAGAGAACAAAATGAAAATTTACCAAAGTCAAAGTTGGTAGATTTGTCTGATAATATCAAAGAGCATCAGATTCAGTGATTTCACCCAAGGGAAAAATGACTTTGAAATAAAAAGCAGGCTTTAGAAACTCTGATGTGTTCACTGCATTGGTGCCTTAAGCAATTTCGGTGCGGTAGCCGAGCGATCAAAAAGGATCCTTTGTATGTTTTCCAAACTGCTTGGCCGTTCAACCAAGCCACCAGTCAAGAATCTTGTAATTAATTTTGTGACAAAAGGTCCCAGCAAAGACATTTAGAACATATACACAACAATAAAGTAAATAGTTTACAAGTTTCTATTTATTTTAGTTCAAAGATATATTCTATCTTATGAAGACACAATATTACTGTATCGGTTAAATACGTAAACTATCTTTTTACTTACACCTAATTCTTTTTTTAATGTTTATTTATTTGTGAGAGGGAGAGACAGAGAGCGAGTGGGGGAGGAACAGAGAGAGACACGGAGACACAGAATCCAAAGCAGGCTCCAGGCTCCGAGCTGTCACCACAGAGAGCCCGACACGGGGCTCGAACTCACGAATCCAGAGTTCATGACCCGAGCCAAAGTCGGACACTTAACTGACTGAGCCACCCAGGCGTCCCCTTACACCTGATTCTTAAACCTACATGTAATGTCTCTTCAACGTCTACAAATTAATACGACTTCATCATTCAAGTTAGGTTAATATATAGCATCACTTAATAAAGCCCTTTTAAAAAGAAAGAATGTGGTGGCCTGCAACCAATAACCTGATCAATATAGTAACTGCTATTAAAAAACAGAATTAAATATCTGATCTAATTGATTGGAAGCCGGTGAGAATTAGCACTAAATTAGAGAAGATTTGGTAGCTCTGGGGGCGCCTGGGTGGCGCAGTCGGTTAAGCGTCCGACTTCAGCCCGGTCACGATGTCGCGGTCCGCGAGTTCGAGCCCCGCGTCAGGCTCTGGGCTGACGGCTCGGAGCCTGGAGCCTGTTTCCGATTCTGTGTCTCCCTCTCTCTCTGCCCCTCCCCCGTTCATGCTCTGTCTCTCTCTGTCCCAAAAATAAATAAACGTTGAAAAAAAAAAAATTAAAAAAAAAAAAATAAAAAAAAAAAATAAAAGATTTTAAAACTCTAAGAAAACCTAAGTAAATAGATATTAGGAGTCTGTAAGGAAGAAAGACTTGATTTTTTTTTTCTTTTTGAGGTTTTATTTAAAGTCCAGTTAGGTTACATGCTGGAAATGTAACATTACTTTCAGGTGATTCAACACTTACATACAACACCTGGTACCCGTCACAACAAGTGCCCCCCATAATCCCTATGATTTTTTTAACCCATCCCCCTTCCCACCTCCCCTCTGGTAACTGTTAGTTTGCTCTTTATAGTTTATTTCCTCTCTCTCTCTCTCTCATTTCCTATGCTCGTTGGGTTTTTTTTTCTTAAATTCCACATATGAGTTAAATGATACGGTATTTGTCTTTCTCTGACTGGATTATTTTGCTTAGCATAACACTCTGTAGTTTCACCCATGTCATTGAAATTGGCAAAATAACATTCTTTTTTATGGATAATATTCTGTTATATATCTAGATCTATAGATCTACAGATCTAGATACAGATATAAATGATACTTGTAGATATAGATATATAGATATATACACACACACACACATACACAAACCACTTCTTTTTTTTTTTTTCAACGTTTATTTATTTTTGGGACAGAGAGAGACAGAGCATGAACGGGGGAGGGGAAGAGAGAGAGGGAGACACAGAATGGGAAACAGGCTCCAGGCTCTGAGCCATCAGCCCAGAGCCCTGACGGGGGGCTCGAACTCCCGGACCGCGAGATCGTGACCTGGCTGAAGTCGGACGCTTAACCGACTGCGCCACCCAGGCGCCCCTACAAACCACTTCTTTATCCATTCCTCAGTCCACAGACATTTGGGCTGTTTCCATAATTTGGGTAGTAGAAATAATGCTGCTACCAACGTCAGATGCGTATCCCTTTAAATTAGCATTTTTGTATTCTTTGTGTCAATAGCCAGTGTTTCAATTGCTGGATTGAAGGGTAGTCCTATTTTTAACTTTTTGAGGAAGCTCCATACTGTTTTCCAGATTGGCCACACCTGTTTGTGTTCCCAACAGTGCAAGAGGGTTGCCCCTTCTCCGCATTCTCAACAACACCTATTGTTCTTGTGGTGTTGATTTTAGCCATTCTGACAGGTACGGAATCATATCTCATTGTAGTTTTGGTTGGTATTTCCCTGATGATGAGCATTTTTTCATGTGTCTGTTGACCACCTGGCTGTCTTCTTTGGGAAAATGTCTGTTCATGTCTTTTGCCCATTTTTTAATTGGATTATTCATTTTGGGGGTGTAGAGTTTCTATGTTCATTATGTGTTTTGGATACTATCCCTTTATCACATATGTCATTTGCAAATATCTTCTGCCATTCAGTATGTAGTTTTTGTTTGCCTTTTAGTTTTGTTGATTGTTTTCTTCACTGTTCAGAAGCTTTTCATTTTGATGTAGTCCCAAAAGTTTATTTTTGCTTTTGTTTCCTTGCCTCAGGAGGCATGTGTAGTAAGAAGTTGCTACAGCTGACATCAAAGGGGCTACTGCCTATCTGCTTGTCTAGGATTTTAATGATTTTCTGTCTCACATTTAGGTCTTTAACCCATTTGAATTTATTATTGGGTATGTTGTAATAAAGTGGCCCAATTTCATTCTTCTGCATGTTGCTGTACAGTTTTCCCAATGCCATTTGTTGATGAGACTGTCTTTTCCCCAATGGATATTCTTTCCTGCTTTGTCAAAGATTAATTGACCATAAAGTTGGGAGTTCATTTCAGGATATCTATTCTGTTACCTGGATCACTGTGTCTGTTTTTGTGCCGGTGCCACACTGTTTTGATCACTACAACTTTGTAATATAACTTGAAGTCCAGAATTGTGATGACTCTAGTTCTTTTTCTTTGTCTTTTTTGTTAAATGTTTGTTTATTTATTTATTTATTTAGAGACAGAGAGAGAGAGTGGGAGAGAGGGACAGAGTGGGGGCGGAGAGAGAGAATCTTAAGCAGGCCCCATGCTTCGCATGGAGCCTGATGTGGGGCCCAATCTGATGACCCTGGGATCATGACCTGCGATGAAATCAAGAGTCAGACACTTAACCGACTGTGCTACCAGGGGTCCCTGTTTTTCTTTTTCAAGTTTGCTTTGGCTATTTGGGGTCTTTTGTGGTTCCATACAAATTTCAGGATTGTTTGTTCTAGCTCTGTGAAAAATGCTGGTGATATTTTGATAGGGATTACATTAAATATATAGATTATTTTGGGTAGTATACACATTTTAACAATATTTACTCTTCTGATCCATGAGCCTGGGATGTTTTTCCATTTCTTGAGTCTTTTTCAGCTTCCTTCATCAGTATCTTATAGTTTTTAGAGTACACGCCTTTCACCTCATTGGTTAGGTTTATTCCTAGGTATCTTGCAGTTTTGATGCAATTGTAAATTGGCTTGATTCCTTGATTTCTCTTTCCACTGCTTCCTTATTAGTGATGGAAATGCAACAGATTTCTATATCTTGACTTCATGTCCTGGGACTTTACTGAATGCATGTATCAGTTCGAGCAATCTTTTGGTGGAGTCTTTTGAGTTTTCTACACAGTGTATCACGTCATCTGCAAATAATGAGAGTTTGATTTCTTTCTTGCCAATTTGGATGCCTTTCTTTTTTTTCTTTTTTTTTCTTTTTTTTTTTTTTTTTTTTTGTTGTCTGGTTGTTGTGGCTGGGACCTCTGATACTATGTTGAAAATCAGTAGTGAGAGTGGACATCCCTGTCTTGTTACTGACCATAGAAGGAAAGCTCTCAATTTTTCCCCAATGAAGACAATATTAGCTGTGGATTTTTCATATATGGTCTTTATGATGTTGAGGTATGTTCCCTCTACCCTTACTTTGTTGAGAGTTTTTATCATGAATGAATGTTGTACTTTGTCAAATGTTTATTCTGCATCTATTAAAATGATCATATGGTTCTAATCCTTTCTTTTATTAATGTGGTGTACTACATTGATTGATTTGTGAATATTGAAACACCCTTGCAACCCAGGAATAAATCCCACTTGGTTGTGGTTAATGATTTTTTAAGGCACTGCTGGATTCAATTTGCTAGTATTTTATTGAGAATTGATGTTCTCATTGATGTCCACTGGGGGTATTGGCCTGTAGGTCCCTTTTTTAGCTGAGTCTTTATCCCTTTTTATCAGGGTAATGCTGGTTCACAGAATGAGTTTGGAAATGATCCTTCCTTTTCTATTTTTTGGAACAGTTTGGGAAGAGTAGATATTAACTCTTCTTTAAATATTTGGTAGAATTCCCCTGGAAACCATCTGACCCTGGATGGCCCTGGATGTTGGGGATTTTGTTTCTTGGGGGATTTCTTATTACTGATTCCATTTCTTTGCTGATTATCATTCTGTTCAAGTTTTTTATTTCATCCTGTTTCAGTTTTGGAAGTTTATATGTTTCTAGAAATGTATCCATTTCTTCCAGGTTGTTCAATTTATTGGCATCTAGTATTTGTATTTCTGTGGTGTTGGTTGTTATTTCTCTTCTCTCATTTGTGATTTTATTTACTTGGGTCTCTTTTCTGTTTTGGTACGTCTGGCTAGGGGGTTATCAATTTTATTAATGTTTTCTTTTCTTATTTTTAATGTTTATTTGAGAGAGAGAGAGAGAGAGAGAGAAGGGGAAGAGAGAGAGGGAGACAGAATCTGAAGCAGGATCCTGGCTCTGAGCTGTCAGCACAGAGCCCGACACGGGGCCCAAACTCACAAACTGCCAGATCATGACCTGAGCCGACGTCGGATGCTTAACTGACTGAGCCACCCAGGCACCCCAATGTTACCAACTTTTTCAAAGAACTGGCTCCTCATTTCATTGATCTGTTCCACTGTTTTTTGTTTTGTTTTTGTTTTTGTTTTTTAGTTTTTCTATCATTTATTTCTGCTTTAATCTTTATTATTTCCTTTCCTCTACTTATTCTAGCTTCATTTGTTGTTCCTTTTCTAGCTCCTTTAGGTAGGTGTAAGGTTAGGTTGTACTTGAGATTTTTCTTGCTTTTTAAGGTAGGCCTATTGCTATATACTTCCTTCTTAACTGCTTTGGTGCTTCCCAAGGTTTTGGACCTTCGATTTGGACCTTCGACCCAAGGTTTTGTGTTTTGATTTTCATTTGTTTCCATGTATTTTTTTATTCCTCCTTTGATTTCCTACTTTACTCATTCATGTTGTTTAATCTCCATTATTTGTGCTCTTTTCCAAATTTTTTCCTTCTGGTTGATTTCAAGTTTTGTAGCATTGTGGTCAGAAAAGATGACTGTCGTGATTGCAATCTTTTTGTATTTGTTGAGGCCTGATTTGTGACCCGCTATGTGATCTATTCTGGAAAATGACACGCGTGCACTTGAATGTGAATTCTGCTGTTTTAGGATGGAATATTCTGGGTATATTTTGTTAAGCCCATCTGGTCCAGTGTGCCATTCAAGTCCATTGTTTCCTTATTGATTTTCTATTTATATAATCTGTCCATTGATGTAAGTGGGTGTTAATGTCCCCTACTATTATTGTATTGTTATCAATTAGTTCTTCTTTGTTTGTAATTAATTGTTTTATTTATTGGGTGCTTTCAGGTTGGGTGCATAAATATTTAAAATGGTCAGATCATCTTGTTAGATTGTTCCCTTTATTATGATATAGCGCCTTATTTGTCTCTTATTATAGTCTTTGTTTTAAAATCTACTTTGCCTGATATATTTATTGCTACTCCAACTTTCTTTTGACATCCATTTGCAAGAGAAAAGTTTCTCCACTCCCTCACTTTCTATGTACAGGTGTCTTTAGGTCTAAGATGAGTTACTTGTAGGCAAGATATAGATGGGTCTTATTTTCTTATGCATTCTGACACCCTATGTCTTTTGATTGGAACATTTAGTCCATTTACATTCAAAGTAATTACTGACAGATATGTATTTATCACCATTTTATTGCTGGTTTTGTAGTTGTTTCTTCTTATCTCTCTCACATTTGGTCTTTCCTTTCCACTCAAAGAGTCCCCTTAAAGGGCTGGTTTAGTGATCATGAAATCGTTTAGTTTGGGTTTGTTCAGGAAATTCTTTATCTCTCTTTCTATTCTGAATGATAGCCTTGCTGGAGAGAATATTCTTGGCTGCAGATTTTTTCCTTTCAGCACTTTGAATACATCATGGCACTCCCTTCTGGCTTGGCAAGTTTCTGTTGAGAAATCTCCCGCAAGCCTTATGGGTCTTTTCTTATAAGTCTTGTAAGGTAAGGAGTCCTTTTGTTTGCTGTTTTTAAGACTTTTCCTTTAATCACGTGTTTTGCAAATTTAATTATAATATGTCTTGGTGTCGGCCTGCTTTGGTTGATTTTAATGGGAGTTCTCTGTGTGCCTCCTATATCTTGATGTCTGTTTCCTTCCCCAGATCAGGGAAGTTTTCTGCTATTATTTCTTGCAATAAATTTTCTTCCCCTTTTCCCTCTCTTCTTCTTCTGGGACTCCTATAATATGAATATTACTGTGTTTGATGGAGTCTCTGAGATCTGTACGTCTGTTCTTGTGTTCCATAATTCTTTTTTTTCAACGTTTATTTTTATTTTTGGGACAGACAGAGACAGAGCATGAACGGGGGAGGGGCAGAGAGAGAGGGAGACACAGAATCGGAAACAGGCTCCAGGCTCTGAGCCATCAGCCCAGAGCCCGACGCGGGGCTCGAACTCACGGACCGCGAGATCGTGACCTGGCTGAAGTCGGACACTTAACCGACTGCGCCACCCAGGCGCCCCCCATAATTCTTTCTCTAATTTTGTTCAGCTTCATTTTCCATTTTTGTCTTCTATATCAGTTATTTGTTCCTCTGTTCCTTCCAGCTTGCTGTTCATTGTATCAAGCCTATTTCCAGTCTCGTTTCTTCATCTCTGATTGATTCTTTTTCAACTCTTTTGTTTCTGTGGTAAGGGTTTCCCTGATGTCTTCTATTCTTTTCTCAAGCCCAGTGACTATCCTTCTGATTATTGCCTTCAATTCTTCATCAGGCATGTTACTTATATCTATTTCATTTATATCTCTGGCCGTGGCTTATCTTGTTCTTTCATTTGGGATGAATGCTTCAGTCTTAGTATTTTATCTAAGTCTCTACCCTCTTCTCTGTGTTAGAGAAGCCTGTTACGTGTCCTCCTCCTGAGAGTAATGGCTTTACAAAGAAGAGGTCATGTAGCGTCCAGGGCCTAGTGCTTCAGGGAGCACGTCTGGTGTGTGCTGCATGTAATATGTTGTTGTGTTCGGCTGCTCTGACCTTCGGACCAGTCATCTGCAGAGGCTCTCTTTGCCTGCCGTGGGCATTGTTTGGTCCTTGGCCAGAACGTGGAAGGTTTTAACTAGGTGTGCTTTAGTCTGCTTGTGAAATGAGACCTGATACTACTTCCACTAGAAGTGAGATCCTGCTGAACTCTCTGGTCAGGAGATGTGGTGCGGGCAGGGGTTTCTGCTGGTCTCCTAAGGGAGGGACCTATTACATTGGGACTGAGGCAAGCTTGACTGAGAAGGGCTGTCTCATCAGAGTACAAGGGTGTGGACCCAGAGGAAACAGGTTAGGTAGCCAGTGTGGGTGCTGTCCTGCTTATAGCAGGTGACTCTGTGTTTGTGCTGAGGGGTGGGAGTGGCAAATGGTGCCTGCGGGCTCCTTTGTTCTCAGAGAGGTGTCTCTGTGAATGCTGCCTCTCAGGAAAGCACTCTGAGAAGAGCGAATAATCCCCCTGCTGTGTGTACAGGCATTTTTCAGATCACTGTCTCCATACTGTCTGCCTCTGATTTATTTGCCTGCCTTCTTTATGGGAGCAGCACAGTGCCTTCAGGGCTCTATCCCAGCCAAGACTGCTGACCTTTACAACTCCAGTTTTAAGCCCTGCTGGTTGCAAGAGTTTAATAAAAATCAGCTCCTCTCTTTTTCCTAATCAATGGCTTTGAGGAAGTGTTCTCCTAGTGCATGCCCCTTTGTGCTCTCTCTCTCTCTTGCCCTTCTCTTGCCTGACCACAGCTCTCTCTCCTTCACAGCACTCATGATTCATTTCTCCCCTAAAACACATCTTCACTTGTCCTACTTTCTTTGATGTGGCCTCTTCTCTTCCTTTAGTTGTGGAGTTTGTTTTGTCAGTCTTCAGGTTGGTTTCCAGGGCATTTAGAATGATTTGATACTTATCTAGCTTTGATAGAGGGACAGGATGAGCCTAGGGGCCTCCTACACTGCCATCATCTTCTCCTCTTGCCAAGATGTGAGATTTTAAAATTTACTCCTCTCCAAAGCAATGTATAGAATCAATGCAATATCTATCAAAATCCCAGCAAAACTTTAATGGAATTGACTATCATATTCTCAAATGTGTATGAAAACAAAAGGAATAAGAATTCTCAAAACAACGTTGAAAAGAGTGTGTTTGGACCTCAACTATCTGATTTCTAGCTATTATCATGCTAATGCATTATTGGCTAAAGGGTAGATACATAGATCCATGGAAAGGAACAGAATCAAGAACTAGACCCACAAATATATGTTAAGTATATTTTTCACAAAGATGAAAAATCAATTCAAGACAGAAAGGAGAGGTTTTCAAATATATGAAAGACTACACAATTGAATACCATGGTGAAATAAAGAAAGAGAAAGAAAGAAAGAAAGAAAGAAGAAAGAAAGAAAGAAAATGAGAAAGAAAGAAATGAGAAAGAAAGAAAAGAAAAAGAAATAGAGGGAAAGAAGAGAAAAAGAAGGGGCTAGAGGGACAGAAGGAATGAGAGCAAGAGATAAGAGAGTTAGAGGATTAAGGAGAGCAGGAAGGAAGGAAGGAAGGAAGGAAGGGAGGGAGAAAGGAAGGAAAGAGTTTCTACCCATACTTTGCATAATATACAAAATTAAATAAAAATGTACCATAGGCCTAAACATAACACTTAAACTATAATTCTCAAAGAAAACATTAAAAAAAATCTGTGTATCCTGGGTTAGGCAAAAATTAATTAGGTGCAATCCTTAAAAAATAATAGTAAGTTGGACTTCATCAAAATCAAGAATTTCTGTTCTTCAAAATAAGCTATAAGAATGGAAAATACTGGGGCACCTGGGTGGCTCAATGAGTTGAGTGTCCAACTTCAGCTCAGGTCATGATCTCGCAGTTCATGGGTTCCAGTCCCACATCCAGCTCTGTGCTGACAGCTCAGAGCCCACAGCGTGCTTCAGATTCTGTGTCTCCGTCTCTCTCTGCTCCTCCCCAGCTCACACTCTGTCTCTCTCTCTCTCTCTCAAAAATAAACAAACATTAAAAAAAATTTTTTTAAAGAATGGAAAATACACAACCCATGGTAAAAGTATTTTTAAATGTATAAATGATCAAGTAAATTTCTCTATAAAATATAACAACTCTCAGAACCCATAATAAAACACACAATTAAAAATTGAGCTAATGGCTTGCATAGGAATATCAGCAAAGAAGATATGTGAACGCCAAATAATCACGAGAAAAGACTCCCAACATAATTAGTCCTTAGAGAACTGCATTTTAGAACTGCAATGAGTTTTAAAACATACTTATTAGAAAAGTTGAAAAAAAAGATCTGACAGTAACTTGTGTGAATGTTAGGTGGTACAGCTACTTTGGAAAATACTTCATCAGTTCCTTACAAATTTAAACCTAGGTATGCTATACACTTCAGCAATCCCACACTTAGGCATTTATCCAGAAGGAAATGAAGCTTATATTCATTAAAAAAAAACCCTAGATATAAATGTTTATATCGGCTTTACCTATAACTATACAAAGTGGAAACAACTTAAATATCTTTTAACTTTCCAAGGGACAATACGTTGTGGTAGGCCATGAATGGAATACCACTCTGTAATAAAAACGAACGACTGCCGATAGATGCAGTAGGATGATGGAATATCAAATCCAAAAGGCTGCACAAAAAAATACTCAGTTTATAAGAAACCCCATTTATTTTCCGTTTGTGTGACATGCTGGAAAAGAAAAATCCGCAGGGATGGAAAGCAAACGTGGTTTTTTAGGAAGTGAAAACTTACTAGATTCTAATCCAATGTGTAAAATTAATATCCGTGACTCCATACTGACATAAATCAGTAATTGCAGAAGTACTTGGAGGAACAAAAGTCCCCACTTCTTCAGCACAGCCGTGTGCCTGTGATCTCCTTCGAAAACATATGGGGAGGAAATAAAAAGAGGAAATTTACAATGGAGAATCCCGAGAAATACTACCGCAGCCAGGTAATCTAGGTGAACCCATCCTCTTGATTGCATGTAACCTTGATGGGGTGAAAATGACACTTGGCCTCTGACCTCATCTATAAACACATTATTCCAATCTAATAGTGACGAGCGCATCAGAAAAATTCCAGGAGAGGGACAGTCTACAACATACCTGAGTGGTACTCTTAAAAGCTGTCAGGTCATAAAAAACAAGGAGAGTCTGAGAAACGGGTACCGCCGAGAAAAGTCAATGGGCAGCTTCTCAAATTGCTAGTTATCATATGAGCCAGCAATTTCATTCCTAGGTCTGTATTCTGATTGTACTGAAGAGAACTGAAAACAAAATAGCCACACACAAAAAAACAATTATTCATAGCAGCATTATTCATCATACCCAAGAAGCAGAAACAACCCAAATATCCATTAACTGATGAATGGATAAGTAACATACCATGATATATATCTTATTACAATATATATACATATATATATACAATAAAATATTATTTGTCAATAAAATTGCAGTAATGACATAAGTTACAACATGGCTGAAACTTGAAATCATAATGCTAAGTGAAAGAATCCAATCAAAAAAGACCAGAGCAAATATTGTTTGCTTCACTCATATGAAATCTCCAGAATAACAAAATCTAGAGAGAGAGCCAGTAAGCTAGTGCTTGTGGGGCAGGGTGTGGAAGAGAATGGGAAGTGACTGGTAATGGCTCTTGGGGTTTTTTTTTGAGTAATAAAAATGTTCTAAAATTAGATTCTGGTGACACACAGGTCCATACATCTAATTTTTTAAGGCATTAGATTGCACACTTGAGTGTATGATATGTGATTTCTATCTCAATAAAGCTGTTAAAGAGGAAATATGTTGTGCTCTTTTTCTCTGGTGTTCGCAGATTCATATGAATAGTCAACTTTGATTCATTTCCACCCTATAAATAACACACAATTTCTCTCAGATGATTTCAAGGTTTTTTTGTTTGTTTTTTTCCTTTGTCTTTATCTTCACAGGTTTAATTATGACGTGCTTTATTGTGGATTTTTTTTTTAGTTTATCCTATTTGGAGATCAATGAATTACTTGAACATTTAGGATATGCTCTTGCCAAATTTGTGAGGTTTTCAGCCTTTCTTCCTTTCTTTGTTTCCTCCTCTCTTCTTCCTTCCTTCCTTCCTTCCTTCCTTCCTTCCTTCCTTTCTTCTTTCTTTCTTTCTTTCTTTCTTTCTTCTTTCTTCAGTCCCACTCTCTCTTTTGTCTTTCTAGGACCCAAGGACACAATGTTAGAAATATTAGGGTTTTTTATTGTCTCACAGGTCTTTGGGACTCCATAGTTATTTTTCTTCTTCAATCTATTCTCTCTCTCTCTCTCTCTCTCTCTCTCTCTCTCTCTCTCTAATTCTATTGATCTGATTTCACCTATCATTGATTCTACCCTCTGTCATCTCTGCTGTATCTTTGAGCCCAACCAGCAAATGTATTTATTTCGGTGATTTTTTTTTAGTCCTAAAATTTCAATTCAGTTCTTTTTTTTTTATAACTTCTGGTTTTCTTCTAAGATTCTATATAGTTTTATTTATGTCAAGACTGTAAAACTTGACAAGTAATCTTTGAAGCCTACTTTAAAATCCTCCTGAGGAAACTTCAACATCTGATTCATCCCAGTCTTGGTGTCTGTTGATTATCTTTTCTCAGCTGAATTGTAGTTTTCCTGCTTCTTTGGATGATGAGTGATTTTTTTTCATTGTATTGTGGACATTTAAACAATATTATGAAACTCTCAATCCCACTGCTTGTATTTTTACCCTCTGATTAGTTTTTAGCAAGCAATCCCCCTCTGGAGGCGGCAGGCAGCCTGAGGGGGGGGGGGGTGTGCCTCCTTGCCCCGGCGGGAATGCAGATTCACAGGGCGCCCTTCACCCAGGTGATACCTGCGGCTCCCCGTTGACACCTGCCTGGGAAAGTGGAGTACCGACTCCGCACTCCCTCTTTCCCTCAAGTGGTGCTTGAAGCTGAGCTCCTTGCTGGGCCCAATCTCAGCACAAAGCAAGGAAGTGGAACGCACATGTGCATGACTTGGTTGCCCCAGGGTAGCCGCGGAAGCTCAGTTTACCACTGCGCCTTGCTGACCCCGGGGGGGGGGGGGGGGGGGGTGGGGGAGAGACACAGGGGAGTGGGCGCTGGCTTCACATTGCGGGACCTCGTTCACTGAGGCTGGATCCCGCTTGGGGAAGAGCTCCAGCTCTCTGCTGGGTCCTGCTAACACTGCCCTGTTGGAGGGATCCAAGCGTCACCTCCCTCCACCGGAGGGAGACGCAAGAGCGGGTTCCCACTCGGCCTTGAATCATGCCTCTTTCTTTGGGCCCTGTCTGGAAGATCAGCCCCCACCAGCCCAACCATCCTACCTCGGCGGGATATTCAGAGCTGCACCTGTCTCCCCCCGATGGGGGAAGGAAGACTAGCTGTCGGTTGGAGCCGCTGAAACCACAACCAGAGGGACCGGGTGTGGAGGGGCCTACAGTTTCCGGTTTGCGCTTTGGCATTTGGGTGGGTGACGACTGCTTGCTTTGCCGAAAGGCTTTCCTATTTTTATTCTACCCTCTCCGAATCCTTTGGCCTTTCCTGGAGTTATTTTGTCTGTGCCCGTGGCCGTTCCGGATGGGAGGTTTGCAGTGGCCGGTCCAGGAGAGATGGGAGGGAACAAGAGGTTAGCGGAATTAGGCGGGATCCTTCATCGAGTCGCAATGTCACTAAGCAGAACCCCCCCCCCAATTTTCTAGTTTAAAAAGGGGGGTTCTGGCAGCCCGGGGGAGTAATTCATCCTGGTTGCAACTGGAAGTTTTGATTTATTGTTTAAAAATTTGTCATTATTGAAAATCACATTACATTTGCTATTTGCCACGCACTGTTCCACTATCACATATGTCCCACACGACACGTGGGCCACTTAAGTATCTTTAATACCTCCACATTTCATATGCATGTTCTCTCACAGAGTGTTTAAAGAACTTGTGCAAAAATCACTAAGCCAATAAATTGTTAACTTCAGGGTAGAATTGATGACCTCTCTGTAGGTCACTACTGTATTCATTTACTAGATTCTGAGTGATAACTTGATGTAAGAACACTGTGTTTTGTATCTTCCCAAAACAAAAACAAAAACAAAAAGATCTTATGGAATGATCTCAAAACCAGAATAAAACATACCTTACTGTAATAAGAATCTAAGTATAAAAACTGCTGGCAAAAAATAGATTGTATTACTATAATTATTTTGCTAGTGAAACATGGGAATCATTTCAGATGATCAGTAAGACTGATAACAGACTTACTATTTTCCTTAAAATGGTTCTGGAAAAAGCTTCAGTTTTAAATCTACCATGTGCTCAACAATTATCAGTCAGTAATCATTGTGTAAAAAAAGTTTGAGAAATGTGTGTCAGAACATAAAGAATAAAAACCAGTAGATTTAATTTATGCCAAGATGTCACACTTTTTTATTTTCCTGGTTCCATGCTCACCAAGCATCTAAGCATCTGCTGAGTATATTTGTCTGTCTAACTCTCTTTTCTGGGAATTTTTGTGAACTTGAGAGGCTTTTTTCCTTACATTCTATATTTTAAATTGTCCTTCTAGGGGCGCCTGGGTGGCTCAGTCGGCTAAGCGTCCGACTTCGGCTCAGGTCATGATCTCGCGGTTTGTGAGTTCGAGCCCTGCGTCGGGCTCTGTGCTGACAGCTCAGAGCCTGGAGCCTGTTTCAGATTCTGTGTCTCCCTCTCTCTCTCTCTCTCTGACCCTCCCCCATTCATGCTCTGTCTCTGTCTCAAAAGTAAATAAACGTTAAAAAAAATTTTTTTAAAAATTGTCCTTCCATTCAAACACTATTTTCGTGTGTGTTTTGTCATCGACCTGCATTTGCAAAGAGACCAAGCCGTTTGAAGAAATTAGTAATTTCGAGTTCTGAAATTCTAAAGCTGGGAACAGATACTAGACCATGCCAGTCCCACCACCGTGGTGTCCTCTTGAGAAACTGGAATCAGCAGCCGGGTGGATGCCCTAAAGAACAGCTCTTTTCTTCTAGTCGGCTGCAACATCGCTGTCCTCATGTAGAGTGTTCATAGGCCCTGCTCAAACTAACACTGGGGGCAAGTAGCATGGCCAGGATTATAACACAGATCTTTCTATTTCAAGCCAGATGATTGTTCCACCAGAATAAGGCTATTCAATTTCACTGATTAAAACTGTGGTTTGTTTATTTATTTACTTATTTAATTTATTTATTTATTAATATTTGCTTATTTTTGAGAGAGGGAGACAGAGACAGAGTGTGAGTGGGGAACGGGCAGAGAGAGAGAGAGGGAGACACAGAATCCAAAGCAGCTCCAGGTTCTGAGCTGTCAGCACAGAACCTGATGTGGAGCACGAACCCACGAACGGTGAGATCATGACAGGAGCCGAAGTCGGATGTTTAACCGACTGAGCCACCCAGGCGCCCCTAAAATTGTGTATTTAAACTAAAGCTTAGTTACCTTCATTTATGGTATCTTTTTTGCATGAGTAACCTATTTCCAGCTAATCTATGGTCAATTTTAAATTATCCTAGTTGGTGATGGAATTAGAGACAAAGCACTGTCAATGAGGGTTTCCATAATCATTTGTCATTTTTCTTGTTTAGCTCTGGTCTGTATATATAACTCACACAGTTTTGTGACATCACACTGTTAAACATTGTAGTCCCAGCTCTTTCTTTAATATAAGGTATTTTCTTTGCTATGAGGCTAGTAGGAAATGAGAAATAACAAAAAGCAAGAAAGTTTGTAAATAACAAATACCAAGCAGTTAGGCAATTTCTAGCGAAAACTTGAAATATACTCTTTTCTGGTATATATATAAAAAAAAGTGTCTACTAAACTCCTAATATGTCAGTTATACTAAGTACTTTTGTATTCTTAAGGAATTTCGCAGGGATTACTAAACTCCTGCAATTATTGAATTGTCCAAATATGCACAATGTCATTCAAAATCAAAATAGTAATGGATATAATTGAAATGAGGTATATCAATCTGTAACTGAGCACAAAATTTATACTGTGATCATTTATCTTTGTCCAATAACAACAATAAGTGATATTTATTAATCTATAATGTTCTAGGCATAGTCCTAGCCTTTTATGTGTATTATCTCATCTCACCTTCAAAACCACCCCATGTGGGGGCTCCTGGGTGGCTCAGTTGGTTAAGCATGTGACTCCAACTCGCATCATCATCTTGTGGTTTGTGAGATCAAGCCTTATGTTGGGCTCTGTACTAACAGCTCAGAGCCTGGAGCCTGTTTTAGATTCTGTGTCTCCTTTCTCTCTGCCATTTCCCTGTTCATGCTCTCTCTCTCTTTCTCTCTCAAAAAATTCCAATGGGAATTGGTCAGATTAACACAAAGTTTTCCAGGGGGATTTGAACTCAGATAGTGTGACTCCAGAGTGATGCTCCGAATCATTAGCAAATGTCACAAATGCCACAAAACACAGACTATATAAAAATAAAATGGAAAAATTAAATAAATAAAATAATTGATAGAAATCATAAAGCCTTGACCTCTAAGGGCTTCACTCTTCTGTTTTAAATTTTTTTAATATATATTTATTTATGAGAGAGACAGACAGACGGAGCGTGAGGGGAAGAGGGGCAGAGAGAGAGACACAGATTCTGAATCAGGCTCCAGGCTCTGCGCTGTGAGCACAGAGCCGGACGCGGGGCTCGAACTCATGAACTGTGAGATCGTGACCTGAGCCGAAGTTGGACACTTAACCAACTGAGCCACCCAGGCATCCCTGAGGGCTTCACTCTTAGGAAAACAAGCAGTGCTATTGGTTGATATCTGAAAGCCACCATAGAAAAAGCGGTGTACTTGTAATATACTAGAGAGATTTCTTTCATTGATCTCTAATGAAGTGCCTACAGTTTATCTGATAGGCTGAGTTCAGCCTTCTAAATAAACTTTTTCTTGGGAAATACATGAATAGGAGTAACAAGAAATTTAAATTCGTACTCAAAATTCTGTTACTTTAATTTGAGAGACCATATAAACAAATCCCTACTAAAATATACCTCAAATTTTGTCTAGACAAAAATGCACGTAATCTCATTCTTGAAGAATTAAAATAGAAATGGGTTTTCACCTCCCTCCCTACTTTAATTGGAAATATCAAAACTAAAAGGACCTAGCATTAATAGGGTGTCTGATGTGAGTCAGATGTTTTTGCCAACTTTTTTTAAAGCTGAACCTCAGCACGAAGAGTCAGAGAAAAGCTGAATAAGAGAGTAACTGAAGATAGTTTTCTGTTTCTTTGAAAAAATGGTCTTATCGCGCATTATTTTAAAATGGATTATTACAGATCATCCCATACTCAAAGGAAAGCCACGAAAGAAAATAAAATTTATTTTCGGCTTATCATTTTTTATTATTTGTGTGGGAAACTGAAATTTCATGGGTATTTTGAAGCAATAAGCTGTTCTCCAAATGAGGACACTAACCTAGGGAACTTTTCTGAGACGGTGTTTCATTTGTGCCAGTGTGAGTGGCCTTCTCACCAGTGACACCCCTAACAGCGGATCACTTATTCTGAACACTACCACCCTCATCAAAGGTCACAGAGCGACCCTTTCCGGTGCCAGTGAGAACCACTTCCCACAGCTGGGAGGCGATCTCACTGACAACAGCCAGAAACTTCAACTTCATTAAAGCCACAGTCATTGCCACGATTCACGAAAAAAACTGAACCTCAAATTGCAGTCATAACATGAGATAACGAACCTCAAGTCTGCGTAAAGCAAACTCTGAATTTAGCCTGAACGCTAGGACTGCGTATACATCAACATCGCATCAATTTCATTAGCATCTTGACGCGATTCATCTTTAGACACATTCTCGGCCAGGTATGTCATTTTAGCAACATCACAGAACATTTTATGTATCGGCTAGGGGAAAACCATTTATTTACTCTCATGTTTTCTTCATTCTCTTACTGGTTGTAAATCTTTCTTCAGAAAATGTAGATTTTGATTCGTCTAGGCTCAAAGATGCATTCCTCATTTTTAGGTCACTAAATAATGGCATTCTTTTCCTACACGACAGAATGAGGAAAGGAAGTGCTAACTTGTATTGCACTAAAGGGCCATAATATTCTCAGATCATATTGTAAAAATCTTCTTTTACGCTGTTAGTCATCAAAACATGGGCTTTGGAAGTCCATCATGCACAGTAAGTGTTTATAGGCTGGTTCTAGAGACCCTCAACACCATGGCATGCCATAGAGTAATCAAATGGAACTTGAGCCGGACTTGATTTAATTAGTTTAGTTTACTGGAAATCACAGCCAGGATTACAAGGAGTTTCCTAATTCCTCCAGGCTTCATTACTTGGCCTATTCACAGCATGGTTTTGTTTTCTTTTTTTTTTTCTGCAGCAAGTTATTAGCAAACCCCAGGGTAACTAGTAAGAGTTGTGCTGTTTCTACAGGCTACCCAAGTGACATTTTAGAGAAGAGGTAATGACTCTCAGCAAGAAGAAATGTTTTATAATTTTGATCTTTGGCACAACAATGGAAAAGAGCAAAGACAGCTTCCTGCTTCCTGAGAGACGCTTCCTGTTGCATTTTTCATCTCAATCTCTTCTGGAACCCTACAAAATAATGATTTCAGAGCTCTGTTTGGCAAGGGACAGATTGTAAGCACACTTTAACCACCACTGTATATTCTGCTTCATCCATACAGAGTAAGAAATTATGACCCACACCTGATGATATCACTCCAGTGGAATCATCACTTTTAACAGTTCTTAGTGTTTCCTTCCAGAAATTTTCAAGAGCTATAAGAATATATGATATTTATTTACGCACATTTACCCTTTGGATCAATTTGTGCAAATTTATCTAAATAATATTCTGAAAATTGTTACTCTATATCAATCAACAAATTGATTATAGATAGGTTGTGGCTATAAACGTAAAATATATGAAAGTAAAGCCTCTTAAATAAAACATGGATTAATGTATTAGGATTTTCCAGGGAAACAGAACCAATAGGAAATGATCAAACATGTGGGCAGGCACCTGCTAGTCATGTTGGCACATAAAATTAACAATACCAGGTAATATCTATAAAAAATGTAGTTTGAAGAACTATTACTTCACAGAAACTTAAGAGGTTATAAAGTAAAGATTGTTAAAATACCACATTAAAATTAAAGTTAACAAATTCTGTCATTCACTAGGTACCATTTTGAAAATATATTGGTATGATGAAATGTGATACAGCAATCGGAAGAAATCATTCATTGTTACAAAAAAAATAACGTAATAAGTCTCACAAACGTAAAGTTGGATAAAAGAAGTCAGAGGCAAAAAAAATAAAAAAAGAATGTTCTGTAATGCCATTCATGTTAACTCCAACCACTAACAAATGCACTCTAGATTTAGAAGTCAGGGTAGTAGGTACCTTTTGAGAGAATAGGGTTAGAGATTTGAGGATTGTTTAAATGCTTAACTCACTTTGTGATAATTTGTCACAAATAAACTTGTATTTTTGCAGTGCTCCTTATGTATGAAAGGCATGGATGAAGAATAAACCAGAAGACGATTTTCTTATATTTGAGGGTATCAATCAAATTGCCAGTCTTAATTAAAAGAACAAAAAGAAATGTTCACTGTATCTTCTAGAGTTATTAAAGTAATTATGAGGGACTGAAGAAAAAGAGAAGTATACAAATACAAGAAAGAAATAAAATCAATATGCTGAAAGAACCATTATAAACTCAATTAAACATAAAAAGATGACAAATTAGGATTAACATGTCTATTAGATCTAACAGGCTAATTCCCATAAGGCAAAAAGATTTGTTTTTTCAAACTCACAACACTTAAAATAAAAGCAAGTGTAAATATAAACTGACAGGAAAAATGAAAGTAAAAGAATAAGCAATTTTATTAAACAAATGCAAACAAAGAGATAGCAGTCTTTGCAGATTCCAACTGAGACAACTATAGAATAGAGTACCCAGAAATAAACTCATAGAAGTATAGTCAACTGAACTTTGACAAAGGCAATACAATGGAGCCACGATGGTCTTTTCAACAATGGTGCTCGAATGACTGGACATCCATATGCAAAACAATGGATCTAGACACAGACTTCACACTTTTCACAAATGTAACCCCAAATGGGTCACAGACCTAATCGCAAAACACAAAACTATGAAACTCCTAGAAGATAAAACTCATAGGAGAAAAGCTAGATGGTCTTGGGCGTGTCAGTGACTTTTTAGATACGAGACAAAAAGCATGACCCGTGAAAGACTTAATTAATAAGCTGGGCTTCATTAAAATTAAAAGCTGCTCTGCAAAAGGCAATGTTGATAGGATAAAAAGACAAGCCACTGACTGGGGGAAAATATTTTAAGAAGACGTAGATAAAGGACTGTTACCCAACATGCACACAAAATCTTCAAACTCGACAATAAGAAGACAAGCCAAATACGGGCACCTCCCCAATGAAGATGTATAGATGGCAAATAGGCTTATGAAAAGATGCTCCCCATGATCTGTCACCAGGATGGTGCAATTTAAAGCATCAGTGATATACCACGGTCGGCCTGTTAGAACGGCCAAAACCCAGAACGCTGACGGCACCCATGAGGGAGAAGAGGGGAGCATGAGGCAGCCTTCATTCACTGTTGGCGTGTTAAGTAGTACAGTCACTTTGGGAGACTATGCAGCAGGTTTGTTTACAAAATTAAACCCTTACCATACGATCCAGCCATTGTGTTACTTGGCGTTCCCCTAAAGGAGCAGTAGCCATGTTTATAATTGTCCAAACTTGGAAGTAACCGAGGCGTCTTTGCCTAGGTAAATGGACACACAAACTGTGGTCCGTCTGTACAACACGATGTTACTCAGCACTAAAAAGAAGTGTATTACGAGGCCATGAAAAGCCATGAAGGAACTTAAGTCCATATGGCTAAGTATAAACGGCCAACCTGAAAAGGCTGCATACTGTATGATTTCAACGACACGACATCTGGCAAAGGCAAAACTGTGGGCACTCTAAAAGATAAGGGGAGAAAAAGGGAGTCATTGTTTAATGGGTATAGAGGCTCAGTTCTACGAGACAGAAAGAGTCATAGGGAGGGACAGTGGTGACGGCGACACAACAGTATGAATGTACTTAATCCCACTGAACTGTGCCCTTAAAAAATGGTCAAGGGGCGCCTGGCTGGCTCAGTCGGTTAGGCGGCCGACTTCGGCTCAGGTCACGGTCTCGCGGTCCGTGAGTTCTAGCCCCGCGTCGGGCTCTGTGCTGACGGCTCGGAGCCTGGAGCCTGCTAAGGAGTCTGTGACTCTCTCTGTCCCTCCTCAGCTTACACTCTCTGTCTCACTTATTTAAATATTTAAATAAATATTTAAAAAAAACATTATTAACACTGAGAATGTATAAATAATTCTGAGAAGAAATAAAGACAGGAAATAGCTAAACGGACAAAAGCAATGCACAGGAAAAGAGATCTGAATCGCACAAGAAGTACGAACAATTTCCCAGGAAACAAAATTAAAATTTACACTTGCCACATAGAAAAATAAGTCCGATGTACGAAATTTGTTTGTTGGGGGTCGTTTAGGGAAATGGAAACTCCGACACAGCTGAAGTGTCACATAGATTTTATATAAAGGGTTTTTACTTACCTGTTTACTGGACATTCTGACAGTTCCCGGGGGAAGGCCAGCAGGCTTAGACCCAGGAAAAGCTGAGGGTTTAGTTCAAAGACAGACAGGCAGGCAGGAGGAATTCTTTTTCACTTGGGGGAAGTCATCCATTTTCGTCGTTTGGTTAAGGCACAGCCACATGAGGGAGCGCAATATGCTTTCCTCAATCTACCTTAAAACACCCTCCCAGAAGCACCCAGAATAATGTTTGGCCAAATATCTTGGTACCCTGTGGCCCAGTAGTTGACACAAAATTAACTGCCACAGGTGAGTAAAAATAATGTGGAAATAATGTGGATGTTTACTCTTTTTCACGATCTGTAACGATTTAATTGGCATCATAATTTTCTGTTTCTTGTAGAGCTGAACATGTCATTAGGAGTGGAATAGACGTAAAGGCAATTCAAATTCAAGCATCTTTCCTATACTGTTCGAGCCAAGGAACGTGTTTTGGCAATTTTCATCAAGGCTACTAATTACATTGGTGGAGCTAGGAGAATTAATTTATTATTACTTCCTTTTTTTATCTGAAGTTACTGTTACAGACTTTGACGTTAGGTTATGTGATACATTCAAATTCATAACAATTATAGTTTCATGACACAACTTATCCTTTATCAGAAGCTTTGGTCTACTTTTGTTGTATAAATATGAGGTTGTCTTCATATTCTTTCACAGGCTTTATTTGTCAAAGCAGTTTTAGATTCACTACAAGATTAAGTTGAAGGTATAGAGATTTCCCATACATACTCTGACCCCCCTGCGACTCCCCAAAAAGCCTCCCTCATTATCATTACCAAACAGAGCGGAAAATTTGTTATAAGCAATTAATTCTACATTAATATGTTACCGTCACTGTAAAAGTGCACAGCTTACAACAAGGTTCACTCTGCATGTTGTATATTCTATGGGTTTGGACAAATGTGTCATGACAAGTATCCATCATGGCGGTATCCTAGAGTAGCTTCATTACCCTAAAAATCCTCTGCTGGTTCATCCTTCCTTCCCCCTCAGTCCCTGGCAACCATCGTTCTACTTTCTGTCTTTATGATTTTGACAAGTCTAAGTACCACACGTAAGTAGAATCGTAACAGTATTTGTGTCTTAATGACATGTCTTTTAATGTCTCTTAATGGCTTATTTCACTAGGAACGATGTTTCATCTGTTTCGCAGGATATTGCAGAATCGCCTTCCTTTTTAAAGAAAAATAATATGTATCTACCACATTTTACTTATCCATTCATCTGCCAGTAAATATTTGGGTTATATCCACATGTTAGCTGTAGAGAATAATGCCGCTATGAACACATTGCACAAATATCTTTTCAGAACCCTCCCTTCAATTTTTTTTGGCATATACCCCAAAGTGGGATTGCTGGATCATATGGTAATTCTATTTTTTTTATTTTGGGGGGAAACTACCATACTGTCTTCCACAGTGGCTGCACCATTTTACCTTACCGCAAACAGTGCACAGGGTCTCCAAGTTGCCCACATCCTTGCCAACACTTGTTTTCTGTTTTTGGTACTAGCCATCCTAATTGTGAGGTGGTATCTCATTGTAGTTTTGATTTCCATTTCCCTGACGATTAGTGAGGTTGAACATCTTTTCATTTATACATCTTCTTCAGAGAAATGTCTATTCAAGTCCTTTGCTCATTTTTGAATCAGGTTGTTTGCTCGGTTGTTGAGTCTTAGCTATTCTATATGCGTGGGTTATTAATATCGTATCAGATACATGATTTGCAAATATTTTCTCCCATCCTGTGGGTTGCTTTTTTACTCTATTGATAGGGTCTTTTGGTGCATAATTTTCTTTACTTTTTTTTTTTTTTTTTTTTTTTTTTTACATTTTCATAAAGGGAGCACCTGGGTGGCTCTGACTTCCTCTCAGGTCATGATCTCGCTGTTCCTGAGTTCGAGCCCCGCATCGGGCTCTGTGCTGACAGCTCAGATCCTGGAACTTGCTTTGGATTCTGTGTCTCCCTCTGTCTCTTCCCCTCCCTTGATTGCTCTCTCTCTCTCTCTCTCTCAAAAATTAAATAAGCATTAATTTTTTTTTAAATTTCATGAAGTCCAACTTGTATTTTTGTTTGTTTTGTTACCTGAGGCTTTGGTGTCACCTCCAAGGAAACATTGCTAAATCCAAGATGTCATCCTATACTTTCTTCTAAGGATTTAAAAACCTTTTGGGGGCGCCTGGGTGGCGCAGTCGGTTAAGCGTCCGACTTCAGCTAGGTCACGATCTCGCGGTCCGTGAGTTCGAGCCCCGCGTCGGGCTCTGGGCTGATGGCTCAGAGCCTGGAGCCTGGAGCCTGTTTCCGATTCTGTGTCTCCCTCTCTCTCTGCCCCTCCCCCGTTCATGCTCTGTCTCTCTCTGTCCCAAAAATAAATAAACGTTGGAAAAAATAAATAAATGAATAAATAAATAATAAATAAAAAGCTTTTGAAATACCTCTTGGATGCATCACATAAGTTCTAATATGAAGTATTTTCACAACTACACAATTCTAAGTAAACTTTTAATTTCTTTTTGGATCTTTTAGTGTAGAGTGAACTATTTAAAATCTCACTGGTATTAAGTCATCCTGGTTGAACCTGAAGTAGTGGTTGTCAAGTCTCTCCACTATAAAGTTGACTTTCTCCACCCTATTTCCTTATAGTACATGTTTGAAAGAAGTCACTATATCCAGCCCAAATTTCTGAGGTGAAGTATTATGTGCTACCTTGTGAAGGCAGATTGTTCTTTCATAACATACCCTATGGTTTTTTAAAAATCAGGCATAGTATGATGTTTTGAGGGTTTTTTTGTGGGGAGGTGGTGTTGTTGTTTTGCCCATGACAGTAAAGCTACTCTTATTTCTATTTTCACTTAATTTAAATTCAAGTTAGTTAACATGTAGTGTAATAATGGTTTTGAGAGTAAAGTTTAGCCATTCATCACTTACGTATAACACCCAGTGCTCGTCCCAACCAGTGTCCTCCTTAATGCGCATCACCCATTTAGCCCATCCCGCCACACAACTCCTCCCCAGCAAGCCTCAGTTTGTTCTTCATATTTCAGGGTCTCTATGGTTTGCTGCCCTCTCTGTTTTCATTTTATTTTTCCTTCCCTTCCCTTATGTTCATCAGTTATGTTCCTTAAATTTCACATAAGACTGAAATCCTATATTTCACTTTCTATGACTGACTTATTTGCTTAGCATAATACATTCTAGTTCCATCCACATTGTTGCAAATGGCAAGATTTCATTCTTTTTGATCACTGAGTAATATTCCATTGTACGTATATACACACCACCTTTTTTATCCATTCATCAGTTGATGGACATGGGCTCTTTCCATAATTTGGCTACTGTTGATAGTGCTGCTATAAACACTGGGGTTCTTTGCCCCTTTGAATTAGCATTTTTGTATCCTTTGGATAAATACCTAGTAGTGCAATGCTGGGTCATAGGGTAGCTCTATTTCTAATAGAAATAGTGTTTTGAGAAAACTGCATACTGTTTTCCAGAATGGCTGCACCAGTTTCCATTCCCACCAACAGTGTACGAGGGTTCCCCTTTCTCCACATCCTTGCCAACATCTGTTGTTTCCTGAGTTGTTAATTTTAGCCATTCTGGTGGGTGTGAGGTGGTATTTCATTGTGGTTTTGATTTGTATTTCTCTGGTGACGAGTGATGTTGAGCATCTTTTCATGTGTCGATTAGCCATCTGGATGTCTTCTTTGAAAAAGTGCCTATTTATCTCTTCTGACCATTTTTCCACTATCGTTTGTATTTCTACAGTGTTGGTTGTGACCTCTCCTCTTTCATTTGTGAAATGATAATACGAGAATATTATGAGCAATTATATGCCAACATATTGGGCAATCTGGAAAAAAAATGTATAAATTCTTAGAAACATATAAACTACCAAAACTAAAACAGGAAGGAATAGAAAACTTGGACAGACCCATAACCAGTAAAGAAATTGAATCAGTAATCAAAAATCTCCCAACAAACAAGAGTCCTGTGCTGGATGGCTTTCCAGGGGAATTCTACCAAACATTTAAGAAGAGTTAACACCTATTCTCTTGAAGCTGTTCCAAAAATACAAATGGAAAAACTTCCAAGCTCAATCTACGAGTCCAGTATTACCTTGATTCCAAAGCCGGACAAAGACTCCACTAAAAAAGGGGAATTACAGGCCAGTTTCCCCAATGAATATGGATGCAAAAATTCTCAAAAAGATACTAGCAAATCAAATCCAACAATACATTAAAAGAATTTATTCACCACGATCAAGTGGGATATATTTCTGGATTGCAGGATACTGTGATTCAATATCCACAAATCATCAACCTGATACATCACATTGGTAAAATGAAGGATAAGAAACACATGATTCTCTCAATAGATGCAGAAAAAACATTTGACAAAATACAGCATCTTTTCTTGATAAAACCCCCAAGAAAGTAGGGATAGAAGGAAAATACCTCAAGATCATAAAGGCCATATATAAAAGACCCACAGCTAATAACAACCTTAATGGGGAAAAACTGAGAGCTTTCCCCCTAAGGTCAGGAACACGACAGGGATGTCCACTCTCACCACTGTTGTTCAACATAGTTAGGAAATCCTAACCTCTCTAATCAGACAACAAAAAGAAATAAAATTATCCAAATTGTCACAGAAGAAGTCAACTTTCACTCTTTGTGGATGACATGATATCTTATGTGGGAAACCCAAAAGACCCAACCCAAAAACTGCTAGAACTGATACATAAATTTAGCCAAGTCAAAGGATGTAAAATCAACATACAGAAATCTGTTGCATTTCTATACACCAATAATGAAGCAGCAGAAAGAGAAATCAGGATTCGATCCCACTTACAATTACACTAGTATGATGCTTGTAAAAGAGTCTATTTCTTAAAATTCCCAAGAGGCGGGGACATCCACACCAGGCAGAGCCACATGGGGAAGCACGAAGGCCAGTCAGGAGGCATAAAGGGTGAGGGGGAAACATAAGCAAGAGGCTTTATTGTGGTTTTCATGAAACAGTGGCATTCTTGAACAACTGGCTTGCATGTGAGAAGTGTGCTCTCAGGCAGGTTGCTTACTATCTTTTGGAATTAGCTAACCCTACACAGGCCAGTCTTTCTAGGGTCACCAAGGCCCCAAGTAGTCAGCACATCATAAAACACAGAAAAGAGAAAACATGATTAATATGTTATATATAAATAATTTTCAATCCTTCCTCATAGAGTATTTATCTCTTTTATCCAATTATTTATTGTCTGTTTATGTCACCATGGACCATTGTTCCTCAGAAATGTCTTAGAGATTGTCATGGGGAGAGCCAGGAGAGACATGACCACTAGATATAGAGAAATATCCTGGATAAAGTCCTAAAATGTAAAAAGAACATTGGTTTGAAGTTAAGAAAATCTAAATTAAGTATGGGCTTTAAATGGTAATAATATCAATTTTGCCTCATTGATTATTACACTATACTATACTAATCTAGGTTATTGATGGTGGATGCAATTGAATGTAAGGTATGAGGGAACTCTGTATTCTTCAGATTTTTTTTTCTGGAAATATAAACTATTTAAGATAAAAGTTTTAATGAAAAAATCAATTTCATGATCTTATAATAACAATAAACATATGGAAACCAGAATTAAGAATACATTACCGTTGCTACCCAATTTGAAATCCTTGTAGATATAAATCTAACACAGATGTGTAGATTCTGTATGCTGACATTAAAAACTCAAATGAAAGAAATCAAAGTCCTAAATAGAGAGAAAGTGGATTGGAATACTCAACTTAGTTAAAAAATGTCATTTTCTTCCAAATTGATTTATAGGTTTAATATAATTCCTGTCAAAATCCCAGCGAGGTATTACTGTATACATAGACAATTTTATCCAAAAATTTACATGGAAAAGACCTCAGACTTGCAATGATAAAACAAATAGAAAAAGATTAAAGTGGGAATAATCACTGTACCTGATGTTAAGACATAATGCATAGCTACAGTAATCAAGACCATTGTATTGGCAGATGGATAAATACATTGATTAGTGGGACAGAGTAGAAAACACAGAAATAGGCCCATAAAAATATTCACAACTGGGGCATCTGGGTGGCTCAGTCGATTGAGTGTCCAACTCTTGATTTAGACTCAGGTCATGATCCCAGGATCGTAGGATTGAGCCTTGTGTCGGACTCCACATTGATTGTGAAGCTTGCTTAAGATTCTCTCTCTTTCCCTCTTCCCTTCTCCACTACTTGGCTTTCTCTCTCTCTAAAAAATGGGGAAAAAATCTACAACTGAGTTTTGAAAAATTTGCAAAAAACAGTTCAGTGGAAAAAAGTAGTCTTTCAAACGTTGTTGGAGCAACTGGAAATCTATAGGCAAAAGAGCAAAAAACAAATCAACAAACGGCTACCTCAATCTCAGGCGCCTGGGAGTCTGAGTTGGTTAGGCATTCTACTTTGGCTCAGGTCATGATCTTGTGGTTCATGGATTCGAGCCCCACATTGGGCTCTGTGCTGACAGCTCAGAGCCTGGAGCCTGCTTCAGTTTCTGTGTCTTCTCGCTCTGCCCCTCCCCCACTCATGCACACACACTCTCTCTCTCCCTCTCTCTCTCTCAAAAAGAAATAAACATTAAAAAATATTTTTAAAAAACACAACTACCTCAATCTAAACTTTATACTTCATTTTTAAAATTAAGTGAAAATGCATACAAACATAAATGTAAGACATAAAACAATACAATTTTAGAAAAAAGTCAGAGAAAATTATCGGGACCTAGAGCTTGGTGAAGAATTCTTAGACTTGACACTCAAAGCACATTCCATAAAAGGTAAATTTGTTAAATTGGGCCTCATCAAAGTTAATTTGAACCTAAAACTGCTCTGAAAATTAATATTTTTTAAAAAATGTTTATTTATTTTGAAAGAGAGAGAGTGTGTGTGCACATGAACGGGGAAAGGGCAGAGGGAGAGGGAGAGAGAGAATCCCAAGTAAACTCCACGTTGTCTACACAGAGCCCAAGGCGGAGCTAGATCTTACAAAGAGTGAAATCATGACCTCAGCCAAAATCGAGAGTCAGATGTTTACTGAGCCAGCCAGGCACCCCTAAATATTAAGATTTTTAAATGAATAAACAAACAAAACCTTTATTATTGTAACTATTTATTATTATTAATTACTTGTACTCTTGAGATCCAAGGTCCTCATCCTTATCTTCTCATCAAGCTGCAGCAAAAGAATGAACCAAGTTTGTTTTCCTTCTAATAGGCTCGTGCATCTTCTTAATAATCATCCTGAACTGATTATCAATTACTTTCACTTTTAATCATCATTTTGTTGCACTGAGTGGCAACCTTGTAGCTATTTAAACAGAAACCCACTTATGATGCACTGAGTACTGTATCTTCCCCAAGAGACATTTAATAATTTATATTCCATCCATTTTAAAGTGATTCATTCCTGTCATAACATTGTCTTAGTGATAGGGACACATTTCTTCCATATCCCCTTCCAGATCTCCCAAATGTAACTAAACAGACTCCTTGAGGACTTGTATTCACGCGTAAATGAGTCTCTCAAGTTATTGATAGCCTTCTGAACAAAGCTGAAAACCACCTTTCTAGCTCTATTACTTTCTATCTACCTGATAGATGATTCCCATTCATCACTCACAGAGGTAGACAAGTTTTGAAATTAAATCAGTAAAATAAAAGCCAGAGAATGTTCCAACTCAATCTTTCCCACTGACTTCCTAAAAAACATTTAAACAGCTGCAGAAGCTGCTTTAAAAAAAAAGGAAGCAATATTTTATCTTGTTCTTTCTTTCTTTCTTTCCTTCTTTCTTTTGTTCTTTCTTCCTTTCTTTTCTCTCTCTCTCTCTCTCTGGAGTATTTCTTTTGAATTAGCTCAACTTATCATTAAGCCTGCTTGCCAAAAAGAGATTAGAAACCAGTTTTCTTTGAAATATTAATGTGTGGGAGGAGGAGTCAACAAGGCAGAGAAGTAGGGGGACCCAAAGTTCCCTCGTCCCCCAAACTCAGCAGTATTGAGATCAGAAGACTTGGAATTCCAGGAACCCAGGCTACAGAGTGACAGAAACATATCCAAGGGCCCATGGGGACGACTTGGCAGGTCATAGGTGTATGCCTGCAAACTGGGGGATATGAGATGGGTGATGTAGGCACATTTGTCCACTGGTTGGTGGAGCGGCCCTACCCTGGAACCAGGGGGCATGGACCAGGATCCCTTAAGACATCAGGGTTTGAATCTCAGCTGAGCTCCTGGGAGGCATGGGAGACTGTGAAATGGCACAAACCAGGAGACAGTGGAGTGGGACAATCTGGCCCTTCTCAGACCCACTCAGCACTGTAAGGAGCCAGAGGCCTTTTGTCGGCTGGGCGGAGTGACTCTACCCTGGAACCTGGCATGCAGAGCAGGAGCCTTTAAGACATTGGGGGTTGAATCCCAGCCAGGACATGACAGAAGGGAAGAATTCTCAAAAGAAATTCCAGAAATTTAGACAGCTGAAGAATTGCTCAAAACAGGTATAAACAATATATCTGGGCAAGAATTTAGAATAATAGTCATAAGATTAATCACTGGGCTTGAAAAAAACATAGAAGACAGCAGAGAATCTATTGCTGCAGAGATCAAGGAACTAAGAAATAGTCACGACTCATTAAGAAATGTTGTAAATGAGGTGCAAAATAAACTAGATGCAGCGACAGAAAGGATGAAGGAAGCAGAGGGGAGAATAAGTAAAATAGAAGATAAAATTATGGAAAATGATGAAGCTGAGGAAAAGAGAGTTAAGAAAATACTAGACCACAAGGGGAGAATTAGAGAACTAAGTGATTCAATGAAACATAATAGTATCTGTATCATAGGAGTTCCAGAAGAAGAAGGAGAGAGAAAGGGGCACAAGGTTTACTCGAACAAATTATAGCTGAGAACTTCCCTAATCTGGGGAAGGAAGCAAACATCCAAATCCAGGAGGCACAGGAGGCACAAAGAACTCCTTTCAGCTTTAACAGGGATAGGTCTTCTCCATGGCGTATCTTACTGAAACTGGCAAAATATAAAGATAATGAGAGAATTCTGAAAGCAGCTAGGGACAAAAGGGTCTTAACCTACAATGGTAGATCCAGCAAAGCTGTCATTCAGAACAGAAGGAGAAATAAAGGCTTTCTCAGACAAACAAAAACCGAAGGAGTTCATCACCACTAAACCAGCCCTGCAAGAGATCTTAAGGGGAGTCTGTGATTGGAACACTGCAAACACTACAAAGGACCAGAGGTATCACCACAAGCAGAAAATCTACAGATAACACAATGACACTACATCCATATCTTTCAATAATAACCCGAAGTGTAAATGAACTGAGTGCCCCAATCAAAAGACATAAGGTATCAGAATGGATTAAAAAAACAGATCCATCTATATGCTATCTACAAGAGACTCATTTTATACATAAGGACACCTGCAGATTGAAAGTGAGGGGATGGAGAACTATCTATCATGCTACTGGAAGTCAAAAGAAAGCTGGAGTAGCCATACTTATAGCAGACAAACTAGATTTTACTAAAGGTTGTAGCAAGAGATGAAAAGGGGCATTGTATAATAATTATGGGGTCTATTCATCAAGGAGAGCCAACAATTGTGAATCTTTATGCCCCCAACTTGAAGGTACCAAAATATATAAATCAATTAATCACAAACATAAATAATCTTATTGATAAGAATATGGTAATTGCAGGAGACTTTAATACTCCACTTACAACAATGGGCAGATCATCTAGGCAGAGAATCAATAAAGAAACAATGGCCTTGGGTGATACACTGGACAGATATATTCAGAACTTTGCATCCAAAAGCAGCAGAATATACGTTCTTCTCAAGTGCACATGGAACATTCTCCAAGATAGATCACATACTGGCTCACAAAACAGCCCTCAATAAATATAAAGTAATTGAGATCATACCATGCATATTCTTAGATCACAATGCTTTGAACCTTGAAATCAACCACAAGAAAAAAATGGGAAAGCCTCCAAATGCATGGAGGTTAAAGAACATCCTACTAAGGAATGAATGGGTCAGGCAATTAAAGAAGACATTCAAAGATATAGAGAAGCAAATGAAAATGAAAACATGGCAGTTCAAACCCTTGGGATGCAGCACAGGCAATCCTAAGGGGAAAATACATTGCAATCCAGGCCTATCTCAAGAAACAAGAAAAATCCCAAATACAAAACCTAACCACACACCTAAAGGAACTAGAAGAAGAACAGCAAAGACACCCCAAACCCAGCAGAAGAAGAGAAACAATAAAGATCAGAGCAGAAATAAACAATATAGAATCAAAAAAAAAAAAGTAGAACAGATCAATGAAGCCAAGAGTTGGTTTTTTTTGAAAAAATAAACAAAATTGATAAATCCCTAACCAGATTTCTCAAAAAGAAGAGAGAGAACCCAAATAGATAAAATCACGAATGAAAGAGGACAGACCACAACCAACACCACAGAAATACAGGAAATTATTACAGAACACTATGGAAAACTATATGTCAACAACCTGGACAACTTGGAAAAGATGGACAAATTCCTAGACACCCACACACTACTAAAACCAAACAGGAAGAAATAGAATATTGGAACAGAACAATAACCAGCCAAGAAATTGAATCAGTTATCAAAAATCTCCCAACAAATAACAGTCCTGGGCCAAATGGCTTTCTAGAGGAATTCTATCAGACATTTAAAGCAAAGTTAATACCTATCCTTCCCAAGCTCTTTCAAAAACTAGAAATGGAAGGAAAGTTTCTGAACTCATTCTATGAAACCACCATTACCTTGATTCCCAAACCAGACAGAGCCCCCACAAAAAAGGAAAATTACGGGCCAATATCCTTGATGAGCATGGATGCAAAAATTTTCAAAAAGATACTAGCAAACCAAGTTCAACAGCATATAAAAAGAATTATTCACCATGATCAAGTGGGATTCATTCCTGGGCTGCAGGCCCGGTTCAACATTCGCAAATCTATCGATGTGATACATCACATTTAATAAAAGAAAGGATAAGAACCACATGATCCTGTCAATAGATGCAGAAAAAGCATTTGACAAAATACAGCATCTTTTCTTCATAAAAACCCTTAAGAAAGTAGGGATAGAAGGAACATACCTAAGCATCATAAAAGCCATATATGAAAAGCCCACAGCTAATATCATCCTCAATGGGGACAAACTGAGAGCTTTCCCTCTGTGATTAGGAGCACGACAGGAATGTCCACTCTCACTGCTGTTGTTTAACATAGTTTGGGAAGTCCTAGCCTCAGCAATCAGACAACAAAATAAAATAAAAGCATCCAAACTGGCAAAGAAGAAGTAAAACTTTCACTTTTCACAGGTGACATAATAGTCTACCTGGAAAACCCAAAAGACTCCACCAAAAAGCGGCTAGAACTGATACATGAATTCAGCAAAGTTGCAAGATACAAAACCCATGTACAGAAATTGGTTGCATCGTTATACCCAATAATGAAGCCACAGAAAGAGAATTCAAGAAACGGATCCCATTTACAACTGCACCAAGAACCATAAAATACCTAGGATTAAACCTAGCCAAAGACGTAAAGGATCTGTACGCTGAAAACTATAGAAAACTTATGAAAGAAGTTGAAGAAGACACAAAGAAATGGGAAACATTCCATGCTCATGGATTGGAAGAAGAAATATTGTTAAAATGTCAATACAACCCCAAAGAATCTACACATTCAATGCAATCCCCATAAAAATTGCACCGGCATTCTTCTCAAAGCTAGAGCAAACAATCCTAAAATACGTATGGAACCGCAAAAGACCCTGAATCGCCAAAGTTATGTTGTGGAAAAAAAAAAAAAACAAAGAGGCCTCACACCCCTGGATTTTAGCCTCTACTACAAAGCTGTAATAATCAAGCTATTACGGTATTGGCACAAAAACAGACACATAGACCAACGGAGTAGAATAGAGAACCCAGAATTGGACCCACAAATGTATGGTCAACTAATCTTTGGCAAGGCAGGAAAGAGTATACGATGTAAAAAAAAGACAGTTTCTTAGCAAATGGCACTGTGAGAACTGGACAGCAACATGTAGAAGAATGAAACTGGACCACCTTCTTCCACCATTCACAAAAATAAATTCAAAATGGATGAAAGACCTAAATGTGAGACAGGAAACCATCAAGCCCTAGGGGAGAAACCAACCAACAACCTCTTTGGCCTCAGCCACAGCAATTTCTTGCTCAACGTATCTCTGAAGGCAAGGGAAATAAAAGCAAAAATGAACTATTGGTACCTCATCGAGAGACCAATTAGATGGGAAAAGATATTTGCAAATGAAATATCAGATAAAGGGTTAGTATCCAAAATCTATAAAGAACTTACCAAACTCAAAACCCGAGAAAAAAATCATCCAGTGAACAAATAATTCTCCTTTTCCAAGGAGGACATCCAGATGGCCAACAGACACATGAAAAGACACTCAACATCACTCATCAGCAGGGAAATACAAATCAAAACCACACTGAGATGTCACCTTACACTGGTCAGAATGGCTAAAATTAACAACTCAGGAAACAACAGATTTTGGTGAGAATGTGGAGAAACAGGAACCCTCTTGCACTGCTGGTGGGAATGCAAACTGGTGCGGCCGCTCTGGAAAATAGTGTGGAGGTTCCTCAAAAAAATTAAGAATAGAACTACCCTATGACCCAGCAATAGCACTACAAGGAATTTATCCAAAGGATACAGGAATGCTGATTCATAGGGGCACTTGTACCCCAATGTTTATAGCAGCACTTTCAACAATAGCCAAATTATGGAAAGAGCCTAAATGTCCACCAGCTGACAAATGGATAAAGAAGATGTGGTTTATTGATACAATGGAATACTACTTGGCAACGAGGAAGAATGAAATCCTGCTATTTGCAACAACACAGATGGAACTGGAGGGCATTATGCCAAGTGAAAAAAATCAGTCAGAGAAAGACAGCATATGTTTTCACTCATATGTGGAACTTAAGAAACTTAAGGGGGAAGGGAAAGGGAAAAAATAGTTTCAAACAGAGAGGGAGGGAGGCAAACCATAAGAGACTTGTAAATACAGAGAACAAACGGATGGTGGATGGGAAAAGTGGGGGGGGAGGAGAGGAGAAAATGGGTGATGGGCATTGAGGAGGGCACTCGTTGGGATGAACACTGGGTGTTGTATGTAAGCAGTGAATCACAGGAATCTACCCCAGAAACCAAGAGCACACTGTATATACTGTAGGTTTGCTAACTAGACAATAAATTATATTTTTAAAAAAAGAAATACTAATGTATGATATATGTACAAAATGTGTCTATGCCTTTATGTATATATTTTTTCAACTGGCATTACTATGTCTCTTGCCTTGAGATGTTTTCAATGTGATAAATGATGTTAATTGCCTTTTGAGTTCCTTCTTGAGATGTTTTTGAGACATTAAAACAATTGAAAGAGAAAAATAAAGCCAAGTTCTTTGGAATAGAAGCTGCCTTTCATACTCTCACCATGTCAACTGTTTCAGTTTAATCTGACCAAGAGATTACGTCCTTTTGTTTTTAAAAAATGAGTTTTGGGGGACGCCTGTGTGGCTCAGTTGGTTAAGTGTCCAACTTCAGTTCAGGTCATGATCTCATGGTTCGTGAGTTCAAGCCCCGCATCAGGCTCTGTGCTGACAGCTTAGCTTCAGATTCTGTGTGTGTGTGTCTCTCTCTCTGCTCCTCCCCTGCTCACGCTTCCTCTCTCTCCCTCTCTCTCTCTCTCTCTCAAAAATAAATAAACATTAAAAAATGAAATAAAAAAGAGTTTTTGACTTAAGTAGACCGCTTTGACCTAATATTCTAGGACTGACTCCTCTCGTCATTAGGGGCTTTATACCCATTTCGCATTTCAAAATCTAAGCCACCCAGCAGGCATCTCATGTTTGAGGGGCTCCCCCAAACACTCATAAAATGAAGTTGCATGGAGGTGGGCAGATATTATGGTTTAATCACTGTGACAGTTGCCCCACATTTTTCTGTCACACTAAGGCAAGCCCTAGAGTTCTTGCTATTAATGGAAGCAATGATTGAAATGCGGTCTTAAGCCTTTTATGATGCGGGATTTTATGCCATGTTGTATTTTTCTTTAATCTTTTGCTGGCACATTAACTATGTTGCATACATAATTTCTTAACTGACTTCATTTGCTCAGGAATCATAAACATTTTATATGCTATGGAAAGAAATTTTGCCTTTGATGTAGGAATCCTAGGGCTTAAATTTAAAGTGTATGATTCATTACTGCACACTTTGGGACATGCTAAAACATATTTCAAACAAAATTATATCCCAAAACGAAATATGTAACACTGAATATTTTTCACCTTAATATGAATAGTTTCATGTAGGAACAAGTCCAAGGAAAAGAAGATCTAAATAAAACATTGCAGTTTCACCCTGCTCATATCATGCTGGAATTTGAATATGTAATTGTGGAAACTATTATCTTTATGGACAGAAAAAAGGTAGAGTGCTGAGTGTCTTTTACTATATATAACGGTTACAGCTTAGATGTAGATACAATTTTGCAGTTAAGGAAGAAATTTCACAAACTACACCAGAGTTCATCTCATTAAACACAAGCAACACATACACAAAATACTACTCTTTCCA
Source organism: Lynx canadensis (assembly GCF_007474595.2). Lineage (NCBI taxonomy): Eukaryota > Metazoa > Chordata > Mammalia > Carnivora > Felidae > Lynx > Lynx canadensis. The sequence continues at coordinate 79,169,668 of NC_044320.2, read as the reverse complement.
ATCAGAGAGCATAAACTTGGAGCGCATAAGTTTTTATCAGTTTTTCTAGAATATAATCTGTTCATAGCTCCCAGTTGTCTGTTGGGAGGTTCACAACGGCTCTGGTTGTTTCCAAAGAAAAGGCAGAGGCAATCTGATTTATAAACATTTCTCAACTTGCTTGTATATTTTATGAACACTCTTGCATAGAGCTTTTGTCATGTCTATTAGTGCTTTGTAGATTCATATTAGAGTCTGAAGGATTAGGATTATACTGATCTTAATTTAAAAGGTTGACATTTTTTATTCATCAGGGATTTCTGCATTAACTTTGCTTTTTTTTTAATTTTTTTCAACGTTTTTCATTTATTTTTGGGACAGAGAGAGACAGAGCATGAACGGGGGAGGGGCAGAGAGAGAGGGAGACACAGAATCGGAAACAGGCTCCAGGCTCCGAGCCATCAGCCCAGAGCCTGACACGGGGCTCGAACTCACGGACCGCGAGATCGTGACCTGGCTGAAGTCGGACGCTTAACCGACTGCGCCACCCAGGCGCCCCTTAACTTTGCTTTTTAAAATCATTGGATTAAACATTATTTATCTATATTATTGAGGGTTGTCTTGGTGCACCCTTCAATTCTGCACCTGACGGAGTAGTAAGCATGACTGGTGAGTAAATTGGGCCCTGACCACCTTATGTTAGCTAGGTGCCATTCTTCTAGGACAACCTGTTTTCGTGTCAGTCATGTATCATTGTTTACTTTGTTACATTTACATTTTTACTATTAAAATATTGGGGGGCTTTAATGTTTAATTATTTTGAGAGAGAGGGAGCAAGGGGAGGGGAGGGGCAGAGAGAGAGAGGGAGAGAGAATCCCAACCAGGCTTCACACTGTCAACTTGGGCCTTGAGCTTGACATGGGCCTCAATCTCATGAACCATGAGATCTTGATATGAGCCAAAATCAAGAGTTGGACCCTTCACTGACCCTTAACTGACCCAGGTGCCCCTAAAATATTGTTCGTTGTGTCACTAATTTACAAAAATGAATCAGAAGCTTAAAAGGATTCATTAAAGTAACAAATAGCAATTACTAGTGGTAATTCTCTCACTAGTGGAGAAAATACAAACATATAAGTATTAAAAAAAACTGAATAACAATATAACTGTAAAAGGAGAACATGATTCACAGAATATGATTTGGAATATAAATAAAAAGTAAATATTTAAATGTTATGGCTATGCCAAGGCTCTGAAAAAGTAAATTTTGAATAGAAAACACAATTATAATTATCTACAATTTTTTGTACTACCCCAAATCCCTAATTCCTATACACTACCCTTTAATTGATTTTGTCAAAAAAAATGTACAAAGGTGGCAAAATTTCCATCATTATGTTTTTCTGAAATTTTGGTTTTTCTAGAACATGATCAGAAGTATGTATTATAATAAGAAATGTCTTTAGTTTTTCTCTGAAGGCTCACAAGAGACCCAAACTAGAGAAATATCAAAGAATACTAGTCACGGCAAAAACTGATCCAAGTAACTCTATTGCTGAGAAACTTAACAACCAATACCAGAGTTAACGTAAAAAACTCTTATGATTGAGGCACAAGAAAGAATAAATTGTTGGCCAACCTATTTGTCATATGACACTGTGGAAATTACACATCAGTAGAAGAATGATTATACATGCACAATTGGAGGAAATCATGTGAGAGTGTAAATCAGCTCTTGGCATATATGTGGGCATCCTTTAGGAGAGAGTGCTTACTCAGTGCTTTTCACTGAATGAGAGAGGATTTTTTTATTTATTGAGCAGCTTTTTTTGTGAGCCATAGCAGAGACTGAAATCATAATTTAGAATCAGCATAAACATCTTTCATGCAGCTATGTTTCTACGTACAGCAAGAAAGTGCTTTAATGTCAATCACCTGACTGGGCTGTTTATCCACAGGCAATTGGTAATAAATAACACTTTATGGTTGAAAGAAACAGTGAAGGCTATGACTTTGGCAAATCATTGAGATAAGTGTCCAGCTCTCTGTCATGGTCATGCCATGAACAGAAATGGGCCGTAGGGTCAAGTCTGCCTTACACAGTTGAATATATTTTCCTTCCAGGGGACAGACATACACTTCATTTATCAAAATGAGGGATATGATTTGTTTAATTCTTCAGATATCGGTATTATTTGTTATATTGCAAAGCACGACCCTCTCACTTCAGTCCGGAGATGATTTTTTATTTTCTTCTCTAGGTTGAGAAAACGCTATCATTATTTCTTAGGGAAAGAAACTGTGGGGGATCTTGACAATTGATTAAGTTTTACCCACTTGTTTAGTACTTTTAAAAGCATGTCTAAATTCAACAGCAGACCATGTAGAACATTCTAGGCATGAACGATACCGAAGAGGTGATAGGGAAGCCGTTCTTGTCTCATTCCGAGCTTAAATTTCAAATTTCCAACTTTTATGTATTATTTATTCATTTGTAATGAAAAATGCCTCTGAAGTTTTGAAGTTGTCAGAAACAAGTCTGAGTTTCCAGGACTGTTTAACAAAGTACTTTTCCTCTTTCTAAAAGCATAATTAGGAATTAGAAATGTCTATACTAAATAAAGTTTAGAAAAACTAATAGCGTGTTAAACCTTACTATTGCTCAAGCATTCTCTTGAGTTTGACATAGATGCATGAGTCACGAAAGGCAAACAGTATAACTTCCTAATCTAAGAGTGTCCCCCCCACCACTACACATGAAATGCATATTATTATGGTTTTATTTGATTTTTCTTTTTGTCTCTTGTATAGGACAAACCAGATTAATGGATTCATGATGGTCAGATGTTTGAAAAATATTACTCCAAATTTAATATAATTTTCCTTTTACCAATATAAGACTGATGTGTTGCGAACAATTGATTCAATGCTAATTGATTGATTAAATATTCACTAAAATGAATTTGGCTTTGAAATTTATAGTTCAAACACAAGACTATGGTATTTATTTTATTTTGTTGTTTTTTCTCATCACATGAATAAACAGAGAAATAGCTAAAGACAGGTTCTTGACTCTCGCACAGATAGTCCTTAAAATAAATGATGAGCTTAGCTTGTCTAGTACAGCATAAGACCTTGTAGGTCAGAGTTATAAGTTTGGAATTTTTTCTGGTGAGAGGGCTGGTAAGATTTAAGCAGAGAAAAGAAATTTTCTGAATTATATATTTAAAAGATCACTCTGTGAGATAAGTAAAGGGAAAGGCTAGTATGAATCATGGAGTACTATATTGGAGCTGGGATATCAGCAGGAACTGCTTAGCTTAATATAAGGCCCCATGGACATATATATGTATACATATTATATGTTATACACTATATTATATACATATATGCAATACAGTATTATATACGTTCTGTTTTATTTTATTAAATATAATTTCTTGTCAAATTGGTTTTCATACAACACCCAGTGCTCATCCCAACAGGTGCCCTCCTCAATGCCCATCACCCACTTTCCCCTCTCCCCCATCAACCCTCAGTTTGTTCTCAGTATTTAAGAGTTTCTTACGGTTTGCCTCTCTCCCTCTCTGTAAGTTTTTTTTCCCCTTCCCCTTCCCCCATGGTCTTCTGTTAAGTTTCTCAAGATCCACATATGAGTGAAAACATATGGTATCTGTCTTCCTCTACCTGACTTATTTCACTTAAGATAATAAAATAAAACATAATTTATATATAATCGAGATGTGTTTATGCACAATTAGTATGCATACATGTATTTCCTACCTCTATCCACTAAAAGGGCCTAAAAACTACAACATCTCACAGAGAACACCAAATAATTTATGTAAATATTTGCCACTCAAAGAGGTGGGGCACCCCTGAAGTATGGCCTATATGTAGTGATTTTCTTCCAAAAAGTACCTATATGGAAGGGGGAATTCACTTTACAGTGGAGAAACCTGGTGAACGTGACCTTAGTCAGGGTATCAAGGCTAATGCCATTGATGATAATTCATGCTGACAGCATGTACCTTGCATATGACATGTTGAGAAATACATTTATCTCTGCCATCTTCCTTCCCCAAATGAGAAAAACACCAGACAAACCCAAACCCAAATACCCAAGAAACTGGCGAAAGCAAAACAAAGTCCTGAGTCAAGCTGCTCTGTACACATTTTAATACCCACTCATCTTTTCTAAACCTACTTCTCATTTTCCTGTCTAAATCCTCATGACTTCATACTACCGGTTCATGCCTAAAGCATATTACTACCTCTGCAGCAAAGCTGTTCTTTTTTCTTTTTTTAATGTTTATTTATTTTTGAGAAAGAGAGAGACAGAGCGTGAGCAGGGGAGGGCAGAGAGAGAGAGGGAGACACAGAATCTGAAGCAGGCTCCAGGCTCCGAGCTGTGAGCACAGAACCCGATGAGGGGCTCAAACTCACAAACCGTGAGATCATGACCTGAGATGAAGTCGGCTGCTCAATCGACTGAGCCACTGAGGCGCCCCATGCATTAAAAGCTTTTCTTACTCCCACTTCTTTTCTACCCAGATCTGATCTGGTCCATTTGTACTTCCCCCATCACTTAATCCCAACAACTGTTCTTGCTTTTATCCTGTTTAGCACTGGATTATTACATTGTCCCTCAGACATATCAAAAAGGGAGTGCTATTATTTAATTCATATATTTGATACATATGGTTATCCAACTATATCATGAGCCCTTTAGTAGATAGGAACAGGACTTATATTTCAGTGTTTGGTATTTAATATTCAGTTTAGTATTTATATAGGTTCTTGAACATAGTACAAGCTTAAAGAATAACAAATGCTATAACTTCTTGAGATGGTTCACCAAGTTGTTATTCATTTGTAATCATTTATGCTACATCAAAATGGGGAAATATTACATACAACAGTACATCATCTTTGTTTAATAAAATGCAATGTTAATGAGACCAAACATTCCGAATCTGTAAACTGTCATATCAATATTTCATACATTTAAATTAATTTGTGTCAGAAAAGCTTGATAAAACATAAACTATGTCTTAAAGAACAATTTAAAAATTAATACATACTATAAATCTTACATTATTGATTTCTGTTTCAAAAACTTCTACTAAACTTTTTACTAGAACTGCTAGGTCCCAATAGAACATTTGTTTGAAGGATTTTGAAGCTACATTTTCCCAAGGTGCGATACTACAATACATATTTCATTTTTTCCGTGAAAGATGACTCTGTTGGCAATGTTACCATCTAGAGTACTGATTTGATTTCCTTTCTACACAGAACACGCATGTTATCACTTCATTCAAGGCACTGCAATCCCAAAAAAATGATCTCTTTGTATTGAGGACATCACTTTCAGTGACAATGATCTAGGGGATGTTGGTCCAATCAGTTTCATTTCTAGAAAGGGAAATACTACTATTTTGGGTGGCTAAAACATATTATCCAAATTGGATAATTTCTGTCGAACATGAGACACAACAATTTTGTTTAAAAGTGAAATAGTTCTATTTCAAGTCAGTCTCTACTCAGTGGTTTATAGCTACGCTTTCTTCCCTGAATGTTTTCTTTGACATGTCTTTTGTGTTCTTTCTGCATACTTGTTTGCAGTTTGTTTCATCTTGTTTTACTACAAGTTTACTAGGTTCTTGTTAAAACCCTTTGTACATCAGGCTAACCTTTAAAATATGAGTCAAATTGGACCTCTTGGAGAGCATAAGTGTATTAGCTTCTCTGTGATGTTGACAATATTATCAGTATTTGGCATATAGAGAAATTAAAACTAAACAAAAACACAATAATCCAAGGTTAATCAATTAATAAATATGTGGCCTATATTCAAGTTTTTGTCAGCCAGTTTCCTAATCCCATATGTTTTCTATTGTATACCTGACTCTAAAATTAATAAGTTGTATATTTTACACTTGTACATACAAGTACAATTGCTCCTTATATTTGAAATTAAACCATTGACTTGAAAAATTCACTACTCTGATTCTAATTTACTTTAAGTTGAGCATAGTCTAGAAGGGTAAAGAAGAAGGGAAATGATGTCTAGGGAGTGTCTGCTGTGTGGCAGGCAAGAAGCTAGACATTTCACATATGTAAGTCCTTTCTAATTGGTAGCTCCATCTAGTAATTTGCAGACAATCTTAATCTCCTTGTTAATTAGAATTACATAGTAAGTTGTGTGAATTTAGGGAGGGCAATCCAGTCTATATTATCAATCCCATTTACATATATGACTTGTCATATTAAATTAAATACAATAAGATAGCTTGACAAAAATAGTTGAATCTGATGCATAATAACTTATTTCAATGATCTCTCCAATAATTTATCATTTCTACCCTATAGAGTATCTTCAGGTCATAAGTAGAATCCTGAGTTTTCATCCTCATTATGAATATCGTGGGCTTTTGTATTACTATATAAAAGGTACTTTCAAAGTGCTGGGAATTCAAGAGTGAACAAAGCAGACAATGGCCCTGCTCTCCTGTGGGCTTACTTTCTCGTGGGGTCAAAAGGTAACAAATGTAAAGAAGATGCGAGAGATATAGCTAAATGATATAGATAGATATAGATGATATAGATGATATAGATGATATAAATATAGATATAGATATAGATATAGATGTAGGTATAGATCCACAATGGAAATTACTCAGGGTCAAACATAATGATGTCTTGGGGGCACCTGGGTGGCTCAGTTGATTAAGCATCTGACTCTTGATTTCAGCTCAAGTCATGATCTCACAGTTTGGTGAGACTGAGCCCCGCATCAGGCCCTGTGCTGACAGCGAGGACCCTGCCTCGGATTTTCTCTCTCTCTCTCTCTCTCTCTCTCTCTCTCTCTTTATCTATGCCTGCCTTTCTCAAAACAAAATAAACTTAAAAAAAAGAGAATTGTATCTTGCCATTTGCAATTACATGGATGGAACTAGAGTGCGTTGCTAAGTGAAATAAGTGAGTCAGAGGAAGACAAATACCACATGATTTCACTCATATGTGGAATTTAAGAAATCAAACAAATGAACATAGGGGAAGGAAGGTGAAATAAAAAGATGGAGGAAAACCATAAGAGATTGTTAATGATACAGAACCAATAGAGTTGAGGGAGGAAGGTGGGTGGAGGGATGGATTAAATGGGTGATGGGTATTAAGGAGGGCACTTGCTGGGATGAGCACTGGTTGTATGTAAGTGATGAATCATTGCATTCTACTCCTGAAACCATTATTGTATTATATTTTAGCTAACCGAAATATAAATAAATATTTGAAAAAAAATGTAATTCGGTGATATTAAGCGCCATTTAAAAAAGCCTTTATGGGGCGCCTGGGTGGCTCTGTCGGTCGAGCAACCAACTCTTGATTTTGGTTCAGGTCTCGATCCCAGAGTCATGGGACCCAGCCCCACATTGGACTCCATGCTAAGAATGGAATCTGCTTAAGATTCTCTCTCTTCCCCCCGTCCAACCATCTCTCTGTTCATGCTCTCTTTAAAAACAAACAAACAAACAAACAAAAAATAAAATGCAGAAACAAACAAAAAAAAACCCACCTTTGTTTGAGTAGGACTTTTCCCTCTCTCTCCGGCTTTCTAGTAGAGTGGAAGTGAAAGTTTTGGACCCCTATTTCTCTACATTTAGTCACAAAGGCTCCATGGAGTGAATGTTTACAATGATGAGTAGTAATGAAGATCAGGAACTTACAGAAACCTTCATAAAGCTCATCAAAGATGATATGTGGTGGTTTTAATAACTACCCATCATTCAACCTGTCTTTTTAACTGTGACTTCTTCCTTGCAAGCTGGTAGACCCTGTTTTACTTATTTATATGCAAGTAGTAATTTCTATCAAACCCAGTTTTCATCTGTTAATGATGGGCAGAGGAACTAGGGTGAACAAGGCTGAGGTAATACGTCTTGAACTTAGGTTCTTTGATGAAACTGAGAGAAGAGAAACTAAGTGACTTAAGTGTTCACTTTTTTTAAGAATGTGGGGACATTCTGTATGTAATACTTATTTGCTCACATCTGTTGTAAAGACTCATCTGAATTTAATTTTGTTGATATTCTGGTGGGTCAAATTTTTTTTAAAACCATAGTTTGAAACTGATACAGACGGATCATGAAAAGAATAAAAAGAACATGTAAATCTCTGCATTAAAAATGTAATATATTCTAAGTTTTACACACACACACACACACACACACACACATGCGCACACACAAAACCCATGATTAAATAGCCAACCAGATATGTTTGAATGAAGCATTTCAAGATAATGCCACTTTCCCAGAATCTGTCTCCCTGCATCCCTGTGAGAACATCCAACCATTGTATTTATTGTAGTCAATTCTTTGGAGAATTAAAAGTGTCTCAATTTAGTTTTGCAATCTTTATTAACATCCATATACTGTCAACAAAGTTTTGAAAAAGGAGGAGAAAAGGTAAATTAATAATCAATATGAAATATATGTATCTTAAATGTCTTCTCTTAGACTCAAAAACAAACCTAGATGTATATAAATTATAGCTAACAATGTAAGCCTACCCTTTCTCTGATTAGGTATGTTTTAACTTCTCTTCTAACAACTATTTGTCTAGTACAGTTGGAGGAAATCACATTAATGGGTGCAGGAGAGTCATTGATCATAGACTTTTCTATTAGTAATTTCTATTACACAGGCAATCTGCCTTAATACAATTACACAATTTCTCTTCGTTTGTCTAAACAAATTCTTTCCTTCTAGCTGCATAGTGGGGGATAATGTCCTCAGAACTATGGAAACAAGAGAATTTGTTCCATGCCAGTTTGTTTGTGGTAGGAAGACAAATTCTACATCGACATAAACCTGTAGGGTAGTTTCTTCCACTAGACTGGCGACAAAGAAATATATCATATACTTAAAGCAAAAGTCAAAACTATCAAATCTTTAGGATAAACAAAAGAATATACCTTCTTTACCTTGGAATAGGCAAGACTTCATAACCAAGACCCAAAAAGCATTAATAATTAAAGAAAAGATTAATGATATGACCTTATTAAAATGATGAACTCACCAAGCCAATAAGACTCCATTAAGAGAATGAGTAGCGAAAGCAGACTGGAGGAAATGACTTTAATACATCTTTGTTGAGGACTCATAGGCAGAATATATAAGAACTTCTAAAATCAATCACAAAAATACAGAAAATCTGTTATCAGGAAATAAAAAATTAAAATGAGGATGAAATATCTCTATAAAGGTACCAGAATGGCTAAAACAAAAATGAGAGATGATACGAAGTGTAACAAGGATGTGGAACAAAAGACACTCTAATAGGTTGCTTGGTGGGGGTGTAGATTGGTCGTCTACACTTTGGCAGCTATAATTTGGCAGTATCTACTAGAGTGACTCATATGTACCTGCTAGGACCCAGCACCTCCACGTCTGGCAATGAGTGTTTATGTCCATCAAATGATACACAAAAGATATTTCATACCGATGCAATTCATAATTGCCAAAATTCGGGAACAATTTCTATGTCTATAAACACCAAAATGAATAAATATATAGGTGTATATTCATCATTTGGATTCTAAAAAAAATAGAATTACTACTGCAAGCAAGAACATAAATGAATTTATATCAAAAATATATATATAAAATAATTTCATTTGTTTGAAGCTTGAAATCAGGCATAACTGGTCTATGGTGATAACAGTCTACATACTATTAGAAGCTAACTCAGAGGCATCAGGAGGGCACCTTCTGAGGACTGGTAGTATTCTATATCTTCATCTGTGTGGTGGCTACCCCGGTGTTTACACATGTAAGAATTTATAGAGATACACACTATGGATTTGTCTGCTTTACCATGTATGTTTTGTCTCAACACAAAATTAAAGAAAAATCCCTGAGTCAGAAGTTTTACAGAACTCAGTATTTATTTATTTTTTTAATGAAATTGATCGTCAAATTGGTTTCCATACAACACCCAGTGCTCATCCCAACAGGTGCCCTCCTCAATGCCCATCACCCACGTTCCCTTCCCTCCCACCCCCCATCAACCCTCAGTTTATTCTCAGTTTTTAAAAGTCTCTTATGGTTTGGCTCCCTCTCTCTGTAACTTTTTATTTCCCCTTCCCCTTCCCCATGGTCTTCTGTTAAGTTTCTCAGGATCGACATAAGAGTGAAAACATATGGTATCTGTCTTTCTCGGTATGGCTTATTTCACTTAGCATAACACTCTCCAGTTCCATCCACGTTGCTGCAAATGGCCAGATTTCATTCTTTCTCATTGCCAAGTAGTATTCCATTGTGTATATAAACCACAATTTCTTTATTCATTCATCACTTGATGGACATTTAGGCTCTTTCCATAACCCAGTATTTAAAAGATGGACCAGGTTTTACGCAGTATTTAAAAGATGGCCAAGGTTTTAATGACAATAAAATTAAGATATTTTCTTGGGTGTGCTTTATTGAAACAACAAATTAATGGTCTTGAATTTGTAGAAGCTAACAATGAACAAATACATTCAATGAGTCACCTTGTTTGCCTAAGAAAGTAACAGACTTCTGTAGAGAAAACGATTTTTAATTCATATGTAAAAAATCTTCATAAATATGCAAAAATTCCCCTTAGTTAGTTCCAGTTCAACATTTTATACAGAGATAAATATGTAGCACTTGCTCAAAATAGCCTTGCTGAATTGATTTTTGAAATCAGAGCAGTGAGTGTTTACTAATTTATTAAATATTTGTTTTGTATCTACTTCGTGAGAAGCACTAGACTTCTGTTGTGGTAGAAAAATCAGCAGCATTATGTAGACACAATCCCGTCCATAATAAAATATTATGGACACATACCTGACATTGACTCAAATTTGATACGAAAAATTTTAATCTTACTTGTTTACACATGATCCTTGTTCCGATATTTATTTTTAGTAGGCCAATACGTCCACACAAAAGAGCCAGGCATTAAATCTCGTATGGTAGGGATAATGAGTAATACTGCAGTTGTTACCAAATAACCTGCAAATGACTTCCTTGCTGAAAATCAAAGTCTCAAAACTTTATTACAGTCATATACTGATGCAAGAATTTATTCTAAAATAAATCTACTCATACTTGATAAAATTACACCAAATGGTATATTTGGATGTCTCTCATGATAATAATGTGCTTGAGGATTTTAATTGAACCGTTAAAATAAGACAGAAAAATATATCTCCATCCAAAAGTCAAGAAAATAAAGAAACGTCTTTTGTTATCTTGTTTTTATGAAAGTAGAATCTATTTATACTTTTTAAACTATTTCCAGAAGACCAAATTATGATGAATTGTTCAAGAGAAAGCCACCAAATAAATCTGGAAGCATATGATAAAATCTTCACAAGTAGAGACATTAAAGCGGGTTAAGAGCTTAGATTTGGAACTCATACCTGAGTTCTAATCTGTGTCCATTGTCCTTATATCTAAAGTTCCAGTACTAACCTTTACCTCATTAAAAAGTGTGAGGGTTAGGGAAGATAACGCATGTAAAGCTTTTGGCACAAGGCCAGGCACACTCTAAGTGGCCGTTAATTGAAATAAAAAGCTTATGCTTCAATAGATTAAGTGTAGACGGTTTATATCTCAGCTCAATATGCCACAAATTTCCCCTTCAATAACCTTGGGTAACACAAAGAAACCAGAGGATGCTGGAAAAAAGGAGTCAATCAAAGAGACTGACAAGCTAAACACAGCCAATGAGTGATTTAGAACATATATACTTGGAGCAGACGGAAATTTGAATCACTGAAATATTTTTCTAACCATGATTAATGAGTACGGTAAACACAATATAACATGGAAAAATGGTTGGGTATCATTGGGAAGCCATCTTTTATAGTCAGAAGGACTCAGTCCAAAACAATAGGGCATCAGAAATTGAGTAAGCACAGCATGAGCCAGGAATCACATTTCAGGAAAGAATTTATTTGCCGCCAAAATTGCACACGCGTAGAGAATGACGGGATAGGAGCACATTTTGTCTGCAAAGCAAGCCGAACAGAAGTGCCTGCAGGAAGGTTTTGGCATTTGAGAAAATAACAGCAATGATAATAGCCCTTTGTGGCAATAGTGACTGGGTGTGGAAAGGGTCGGAGGGAAAACAAGTTTTGTGTTTTTAAAACTTTGCACCTTGATTGTGTGTGCGAGTGTGTGTAGTTCCGGCAACAAGTACTTTTGATTAAATAAAGTGGGAGTTCCTAAAATGTAACGTGTGCAAGCATGTGCAATTGCAAACGTCTGAGGCCGTGAACTCAGACAAATCTCATCTGTACATCATACTCACTGGTTGACCTGAGTCAAGTGATTTGACTTCTAAAGTTTGTCATCTAGACGATGGAGATAATCAATGATTGTTAGGAATAAATGAGGGGATTGATACAGACTTCGAAGTCTGTTACCTCTCCAAATATATTGAAAGTGATTGTCATTCAGCCCTGGGGCTCGCACTGTCTACACTGACTGCTACAGTGACATCTAGGGCATCATGGAACCTGGGGCCATAACAATTCCAGTCCATTGACCTTGATCACTCTGTAGTCACTCTGTTCAATAAAATTATATTTTAGCATGCATGTACTACACATATATATATATATATATATATATATATATATATATATAAAGGGACACAATAAGGGGCGCCTGGGTGGCTCAGTCGGTTGAGCGTCGGACTTCTGCTCAGGTCATGATCTCCCGGTCTGTGAGTTCGAGGCCTGAATCAGGCTCTGTGCTGACAGAGCCTGGAGCCTGCTTTGGATTCTATGTCTCCCTCTCTCTCTAACCTTCCTCCACTCGTGCTCTCTCCCTCTGTCTCTCAAAAACGAATAAACGTTAAAAAAATGTTTAAAAAAAGGGACACAATAAAATGGTGTTTTAGATCTTTAAAGGGATTGAAAAACTTCAGTGTACAGTATTAATTTATTCCTCAAACAATGTGAACGAGTTTTTTGTTTGCTTGGTTTGGGTATACACTTGTGACATTGATTCAATAAAAAAATGGTTATTTAACACAAAAAATACACGTGGAATCTCTCACACTGTGAGGGCAACCTGTAATAGTCTCATGAAACCTATTGATTCAGTACGCTTCAGTTCAGAAAATGTGGAATTCTTATTCTTGACCTCATACAGCTGCATTGACTACAGTTACATGAAGAATGCATAAAAATTATTTAAGTACTTAATCATCCTTTTTGTTTGGTTTCCTAGAATGAAAAAATAACACCTTAAAGATGAATTCCTTGAAAAGCCTTTTCTTCCTATTTTTTCTTGCCTATAGAAGACTTTTTGACAAATACTCAAAGATAGCAAAAAATTAAAAATAATGACGTGAGTGTGTTCAGAAAAGAGTTGAAAAACAAAAGATTTTCAAAGAGTGAAAGGACTACAATAAGCAATGTACATATTTATTCATTGATCTACTTCTCTATTAAATAAGTGTGAAGCAGCTTTCCAAATTAGATAAAAATATCAAAATTGAGACTATAAATGGCAAGAGAGAAAAGACTTAGACACTTCCTGGCAACAAAGGAGGAAAGGGAAGTGAGATGCCATAAGTCTGCACCTGAGACAAGGCTCCCCAGCTCGTCATAGGGTTACGCAAGTATTTGGAACAAAAGAATAGTCATGGTTGATGACAGGTACATGCTTTTGCCTACTATAGTTAAATTCAAGATTGTATATGTTTGTGACAAAAGTACGAAAGTTATATAGGCTTATTTTCAGGACATCAGAAATATGCAAATTTGTATTTTTAACAAAAGAGAAATAATACTTTAAAATTTTTCTTTAAACAAACATTTCATTTAATTTGATAATAAATTTCATATTAAAAAATAAAATAAAATAAATAAAAAAGAAAACACATTTTATTTTATTTAGTTTTGCTTATTTACAATTTTTATTGAAATTCTAGTTAGTTACCATATAGTGTAATATTGGCTTCAGGAGTAGAATTAAGTGATTCATCACTTAAATATAGTGCCCACCCCAAGTGCCCTCCTTAATACCCATCACCCATTTAGTCCATGCCTTGCTAACCTTCCCCCCAGCAACTCTCAGTTTGTTCTCTATTGTTAAGACTCTCTTATAGTATGCTTCCCTCTCTCATTTTTCCCTTCCCTTATGTTCATCTGTTTTGTTTCTTAATCATATTGTATTTGTCTTTCTCTGACTGACTTATTTCGCTTAGCATAATGCAGCCTAATTCCATTCACATTGTTGCAAATGGCAAGATTTCATTCTTTTGGATCACCATTATACATATATATTATCTATATATTCATATATACCACATCTCCTTTATCCATTTATCAGTCTATGGACATTTTGAGTTCTTTCCCGAATTTGGCTATCATTGGTAATTCTTCTATAACCCCTGGTGCGCATGCCCCTTCAAATCAATGTTTTTGTATCCTTTGAGTAAATACCTAGTAGTGCAATTGTGGGATTATACGGTAGTTCTATTTTTAATTTTTTGACGAACCTCCATACTGTTTTCCAGAGTAGTTTCACCAGTTTGCTTTTCCACTAGCAGTGCGAAAGTGTGCCCCTTTCTCCACATCCTTGCCAACATCTATTGTTTCCTGTGTTGTCAAATTTAGCTATTTTGATAGGTTGAAGTGGTATCTCATTGTAGTTTTTATTTCTATTTCCCTGATGATGAGGGCTGTTGAGTATTTTTTCATGTGTCTGTTGCCATCTGGATGTCTATTTTGGAAAAATATCTGTTCATGTCTTATGCCCATTTTTTTAACTGCATTATTTATTTTTTCGGTGATGCATTTGATAACTTCTTTATACATTTTGAATACTAACGCTTTATCAGATATGTCATTTGCAAATATCTTCTATTACAAGGGTTGCCTTTTAGTTTTATTGATTGTTCCATCACTGTGCAGAAAAATTTTATCTTGATGAGGTCTCAGTAGTTCATGTTTGCTTTTGTTTCCTTTGCCTCTGGATATGTGTCTAGTAAAAAGTTGCTACAGCTGATGTCAAGGAGGTGTTCTCTAGGATTTGGATAATTTCCTGTCTCACATTTAGGCCTTTCATCCATTTTGAGTTTATTTTTGCATATGGTATGAGAAAGTGGTCCAGTTTCATTTTCTGCATATTGCTGTCTAGTTCTCCCAGCACCATTTGCATTTTCTGCATATTGCTGTCTAGTTCTCCCAACACCATTTGCTGAAGAGACTTTTACCTACTGGGTATTTTTTCCTGGTCTGTTGAAGATTAGTTGACCATAGAGTTGTGGGTACATTTCTGGGTTTTCTATCCTGTTCTGTCGATCTATATGTCTGTTTTATGCCAGGACCATACTGTCTTGATCACCACAGCTTTATAATATAGCATGAGGTTGGGAGTTGTGATGACTCCAGCTTTGCTTTTTCAAGATTGTTCTGGCTATTCGGGGTCCTTTGTGGTTCCATATAAATTTTAGGATTGCTTGTTCTAGCTCTGTAAAAAATGCTGGTGGTATTTTGATAGGGATTACATTAAATGTGAGGATTGCTTTGGGTAGTAAATACATTTTAACAATGTTTGTTCTTCCAACCCATGAGCATGGAATGTTTTTCCATTTCTTTGCATCATCTTCAATTTCTTTGAGAAGTGTACTATTCTTTTCAGAGTACAGATCCTTAAACTCTTTGGTGAAATTTATTCCTAGGATTCTTGGGGGGGTGGGGTGTTGGTGCAATTATAAATGGGATGATGCCTCGACTTCTCTTTCTGCTGCTTGATTTTTGGTGAATACAAATGCAGCAAATTTCTGTACATTGATTTTATATCCTGCAACTTTGCTGAATTTGTGTATCAGTTCTAGCAATTTCTTGGTGGAGTCTTTTGGGTTTTCTACATAGAGTACCACGTCATCTGCAAATAGTGAAAGTTTGACTTCTTCCTTGCCAATTTGGATGCCTTTTATTTCTTTTTGTTGTCTGATTGCTGAGGCTAGGACTTTCAGGACTAGGTTCAATAACAATGGTGAGAGTGGACATCCCTGTCTTGTTCCTGACCTTAGGGGGAAATTTCTGTTTTTCCCCACTGAGAATGATATTACCTATGGGTATTTTGTATATGGCCTTTATGATGTTGAGGTATATGCCCTCTATCCATACTTTGTTGAGGGTTTTTTTTTAATCAAGAAAGGATGCTGTATTTTGTCAAATGTTTTTTCTGCATCTATTGACAGGGTCATATGATCTTATCCTTTCTTTTATTAATGTGGTGTATGATGTTGATTGATTTGCAAATATTGAACCAACTTTGCAACCCAGGAATAAATCCCACTTGATCGTGGTGAATGATTTTTTAATGTACTAGTATCTTGTAGAGAATTTTTGCAACCATGTTCATCAGGGACATGGGTCTGTAATTCTTCTTTTATAAAAAAGTTTATTTATTTATTTTGAGAGAGACAGAGACAATGCAAGTGGGGGAGGGGCAGAAAGAGAGGGGGAGAGAGAATCCCAAGCAGGCTATGCTCTGCCAGTGCAGAGCCCGATGCAGGGCTAAGACCCATGAAGCCGTGAGATCATGTCCTGAGTCAAAACTGAGATTCAGACACTTAACTGACTGAGCCAGCCAGCACCCCAGTAATTCTCCTTTTTAATGGGATCTTTGTCTAGTTTTGGAATCAAGGTAATGCTAGCCTCATAGAATGATTTTGGAAGTTTTCCTTCCATTTCTATTTTTGAAACAGTTTGGGAAGAATAAGTATTAACTCTTCTTTAAATGTCTGGTAGAATTCCAATGGGAAGTCATCTGGCCCAGAACTCATGCTTGTTGAGATATATTTTTTTAATCAATTTATTTTCTGGTTATGGGTCTGTTCAAATTTTCTTTTTCTTCCTGTTTCAGTTTGGCAGTTTTTATGTTTCTAGAAATTGATCCATCTCTTCTAAATTGGCCAATTTGTTGGCATATAACTTTTCATAACATTCTCTTATAATTATTTGTATTTCTGGGGTGTTGATTGTGTTCTCTCCTCTTTCACTTGTGATTTTATTTATTTGAGTCCATTTTCTTTTCTTTTTGGTATGTCTGGTTAAGGGTTCATCAATTTTATTAATTCTTTCAAACAATTAGCTCTTAGTTTTGTTCATCTGTTCTACTGTTTTTGTTTATTTCTGTATCATTTATTTCTTCTCTAATTTTTATTATTTATTGTATTCTGCTGGATGTAAGCTTTATTTGCTGTTCCTTTCTAGCTCCTTTAGGTGTAAGGTTATGTTGTGTATTTGAGACTTTTCTTGTTTCTTGAAGTAGACCTGTATTGCTTGCTATATGCTTTCCTCTTATGACTGCCTTTGCTGTATCTCAAAGGTTCTAGACTGTCATATTTTCATTTTCATTTGCTTCCATGTATTTTTTTAATTTACTGATTAGCTCTTTCATTCTTCAGTAAGATGTTCTTTAACTTCCATGTAGTTGTAGTATTTTCAAATTTTTTCTTGTGGTTGACTTCAAGTATCATAGCATTGTGGTCTGAAAATATGCATGGTATAATCTCAATCTGCCTATGCCTGATTTGTGACTGAGAACATGATATATTTTGGAAAGTTTTCCATTTGCACTTGAAAAGAATGTGTATTGCACTGTTTGAAGATGAACTGTTCTGAATATATCTCTTAAGTCCATCTGGTCCAGTGTGTCATTCAGAGCCATTGTTTCCTTGTTGATTTCCTGCTTAGATGATCTGTAAAAGGGGTGTTAAAATTCCCTACTATTATTGTAGTATTATCAGTGAGTTTCTTTATGCTTGTTATTAGTTGATTTATATATTTGGGTTCTTTCAAGGTGGGAGCATAAATATTTACAATTGTTCGATCTTCTTGTTGGATAGAACCTTTATTATGATAGAGTGCTTTCTTCATCTCTTGTTACAGACTTTGGTTTAAAATCTAGTTTTCTGCTATAAGTGTAGCTACTCCGGCTTTCTTTTGAGATCCATTAGCATGATGGATGGTTTTTCATCCTTTAGCTTTGGATCCAGAGGTGTCTTTAGATCTAAAACGAATCTCTTGTAGGCAGCATATAAATGGGTCTTATTTTTTTATACATTCTAATAGCCTATATCTTTTGTTTGGAGCATTTAGTCCATTTACATTCAGAGTGATTATTGATAGATATGAATTTAGTGCCACTGTGCTACCTGTAAAGTTGTTGTTTCTGGATAATTTCTCTTTTCCTTTCTAGTCTTTGTTCCTTTTGGTCTTTCCCACTCAAAGAGTAATATTTCTTGCAGGGTTGGTTTAGTGGTCATGAACTCATTTAGTTTTTGTCTGTTCAGGAAACTCTATAGAACTCTATAGAATCTCTCATTCTATTCTCAATGATTGCCTTGCTGGATAAGTATTCTTCACTACATATTATTCCCACTTTAGCACATTGAATATATCATGTCACTCCCTTCTGGCCTGCCAGGTTTCCATGCACAGATCTGCTGCTAACCTTATTTGTCTATGCTTTTCGGTTAGGGATATATTTTCTCTTGCTGTTCAGAATTCTTTCTTCATCTGTGTGTTTTGTAAACTTTATTATGATATGCCTTGGTGTTGGCTGCCTTTTGTTGATTTGGATGGGAGTTCTTTGTGCCTCCTGGATTTGAATGTCTGTTTCCTTCCCCCAGATTAAGGAAGTTTTCAGTTCTACTTTGCTCAAATAAATCTTATGCCTTCTTTTTCCTCTATTCTTCTTTGGGACTCCTAAGATAGGAATGTTACTATGCTTTATGGAGTTGCTGAGTTCTCTAAGTCTATATTCGTGATCCAATATTTTTTTTCCTCTTCTTTTCACCTTCCTTATTTTCCATAATTTTATTTACCACATCATTTATTCATTTCTCTGATTCTTCCATCCTTGTAGTCATTATATCCAGTCAGTTTTGCATCTCAGGTATAGCACTTTTTTTAATTTCAGCCTGCCTAGTTCTTAGGTCTTTTATCTCAGTGATGAAGGACTCCCTGGTTTCCTCTATGTTTTTCTAAAGCCCAGCTTATGATTGTTGTCTTAAGTTCTGGTTCAAGTATGTTACTTATATCTGTTTCATTAGCTCCCTGGATGTGACTTCTTCTTGTTCTTTCTTCGGGGCTGAATTCCTCTGTCATGGCATTTTGTCTAGGTCTCTCTGTCTTTTGTTTGTCAGGAAAGTCTGTGCCTGGTCCTATTTCCAATAGAGCTGAATCTCTGCAGCACTCCACGATCAGTAGACCTGGTACTGTAGACCCAGTGTTTGGAGTGACTGAGAGGCAGAGCAGCAGTGGGCAGCAGTGGGCCTCTTCCCCAGAAAACCAGTCCAGGTTTGAGAAGAAGAGGTATTAAATCTTCTTGAAATATCTGGTAGAATTCCAATGGCTCTCAATCATACCTGCCTTGGTTTAAAAAAAAAAAAAAAAAAACAAAGTCACCTGCAGAATGCAGGCTAGCAGGGTTTGGTGTCGCTGGCTCCAGCCTCCACTGTATGTGCCGTGCCACTCACTGAACTTCATCCGTTCCGATGGGACGGGTGCAAACGGCGTCAGCCCACTCTCTTCCTCGGGGAGGGGAGTTCGCACTTGCTGCTGCTCAGGAAGCCCTCGCAGAAGAGTGTCCTAGGCTTGTGTCAGATCCCTGCCTTCGCCCTGTCTGTGTCTGAGCCACCCGTCTGCCACAGCGGCACAGTGTTCCTGTGTTTTATCTAGGCACACATTTGGGTTTCAAGACTCCAAATTTTAGGGACCCAGCACAGCAGGGACCTGTACAGATCCACTGGGGGAGGGTCTCTCCGCCCTGTGGCTGGTGCCACTTTGTCCCAGACAATCAGTCACATAACCAAGCAGGTGACTTGGAATTTATGACAATGCATAGCAAAGAGCCAGCATCCAGGTCGGTGGCCCTCAGCAGCTGCCTCTGCTTGTAGGCTAATAACCAGGGCAGCTCAATAGTGCCTGCAGGCTCTTTTGTCCCCTGAGGGGCAGTGCTGCCTCTCCCAAAGGCACCCCAAAAGGGGGAAACACCACACTGCTAGGCCTGCCAGGCTCTACCCTGGTGATGGCACAAACTTCTAAAACTTCAGACTTTGGCTTTGTTGCTTATAAAAACTTGTGATAATCAGCCCCTCTCATTTTGCTAGTCAATGGTTTTGAGGAAATGTTTTCCTTAAGTAATTTCCCTGCATGCTGCTTTATCTCTCTTTCTCTCTCTCTCTTTCTCTTGCTCCCCTCTCCAGGATCAAGGGTCCCTTCCCTCTAGTACCTGCAGTTCTTTTGTCCCCCAAATCATACCTCCACACCTCCTAGCTTCCATGATGTGGCCTCTTTTCTCCCTCTAGCTGTGCATTTTGTTTTCTCTGTCCTCACTCAGATCGATTTCCTGTGTTCAGAATGATTTGATACTTACGTAGCTGTGTTTGAGGCAGGCAAAAGGTCCTCCTCTTACTCCACCGTCTCCACTCTGCTCTCAAAGCCCATTTTACCTTAGAAGCTTTAAAATCACTGAATTATTGCCAAAAGGGTACAGAGAATTCTGCTATATCCCATCCCCTAATTTCTTTATTATTAATATCTCACATTGGTATGGTACCTTTGTCACAATTGATAAACAAATGTTGGTAAATTATTGTTAATTAACATCCATACATGTTTCAGATCTCCTTGGTTTTCCCCTAATGCCCTTTTCCTGTTCTAGAACTTTATCTAGATATTACATTACCTTTAGTAGCAATGTCTCCTTTGGCCCTTCTTGGTTGTGATGGTTTCTCAGACTTTCTTTGCTTTTGATGATCATGACTGTTTTGATGATGACTGGTCAGATACCTTGTCAATTATTCATCAGTTGGAATTTGCCTGATGTTTTTCTCATGATTAGACCAGGATTATAAGTAATGCGCATTGAGGAGGGCACCTGTTGGGATGCACACTGAGTGTCGTATGGAAACCAACTTGACAACAAATTATATATATAAAAAGAAGGATTGTAAATAATGGAGAAGGAACACATAGGTAAACTGTCATTCTTATCACATGTCCAAAATACATACCATCAATGTGACTCATCACTGCTGATGTCAGCCTTTTCTGTTTTTTAGACCATACTTACTCCCCTTCCATAATGTGCTCTTTAAAAGAAAGTCACTATGGAGGCGCCTAGGTGGCTCAGTCGGTTAAGAGCTTAACTCTTGACTTTGACTCTGGTCACAGTCTCACAGTTTGTGACTTCAAACCCCAAGCTGGCTCTGTGCTGACAGTGTGAAGCCTGCTTGGGATTCTCTCTCTCTGCCCCCCTTCTCATGTGTGCTCTCTCTCTTTCTCTCTCAAAATAAATAAGTAAACACTACAAAAATAAATATAAAAGAAAGTCACCATGTGCAGTCCACATTTAAGGAATGGGGAGTTGTGCCTCACATCCTTCAGGGCAAAGAATCAGCATTATTCAAGAAAAATATTCTAAATTATTTGAAATTCTTCTGCACTAGAGGTTTGTCTAACATATCCAGTTTATTTATTTAATCATGTACTTACTTTATATTTTGGCTTATAATCCAACACCATCATATTTGTTTTGTTGCTCAAATTCATCCAGCTTTGACCATTGGGAGGCCTTTCAGTTGACTTTTACACCCTTTTGTCATGTGTGTGTGTGTGTGTGTGTGTGTGTGTGTGTGTGTTTGGCACTGTCTTATTTTCTGACTCTACAGAACACTCAAGGCCGTGTATTTCCTGTGCCAGTGTCATGATCAACCACATCTCCATAGAATTCTGGCTCCTTTTGTTGATAAATTTTGCTAAAAATTAAGATCTGGGTTGCCCTTGTTTCCAGGCCCTCTCAGCTGACAGATCAAGAATAGATATATGAGCACATGGGTGGCTTAGTCAGTTCAGCATCTGACTTCCTGATTTCTGGTCAGGTCATGATCTTGTGCTTTGGGAGTTCAAGCCCATCCACCTTCATTGCAGAGCCTGCTTGAGATATGTGATATGTAATCATATATCACTGTGGTTTTAATTTGAAATCTTTGTTGACGTATGATATTAAGAATTTCATTATATTTGTATTTGCCATCTGTACATCTTCTTTGATGAAATGTCTGTTCAGCTCTTTTGATCATTTCTATTGGCTTATTTATTTCTTTTCTTTTAAATGTTTTTGTTATTAAGTTTTGAGAGAGAGAGAGAGAGAGAGAGAGAATAGAACATGAGCAGAGGAGAGACAGAGAGAGAGGGAAACGCAGAATCGCAAGCAGGTACCAGGCTCCACGCTGTCAGCACAGAGCCCGACGTGGGACTTGAACCCATGAACGGTGAGGTCATGACCTGAGTCCATGTCAGATGCCCAATCACCTGAGCCACCCAGGTACCCCAGACTCATTTATTTCTTATTGTCGAGTTTTAACATTTCGTTGTATATTTTTGATATGAGGCTTTCATTAGATATGTGTTTTACAGATGTTTTCTTCCAGTGTGCATCTCGTCTTTTAATTCTCATAACAGTGTCTTCAGCAGAGAAGAAATTTTTAATTTCCATAAAGTCCAAATTATCAATTTTCTCTTTCTTGGATCATAATTCTGATGTATTTAACAGCTCGCCTTTAAACCTTTAGTGAGAGATTTTTCTATTGTATTTTCCACTAGAAGATGTATAGATTTACATTTTACATTTAGGACTATGATCCATTTTGAGTTAATTTTTGTGAAAGGTGTAAGATCTAGGCTTTGTAGTATTTTTTGAAAATAAACACAATTTTCCAGCACCATTTGTTTGAAAGACTTTCTTCATTGAATTGAAATACTTTGTCAAAAATCAAGTTATGATATTTGTGTGGGTTTATTTGTGGGCCCTGTCTTCTGGTTCATTAATCTATATGCTTATTTTTTGCTGACAGTAGATTGTCACTATTAGGTTAACATTGTAGTAAGTCTGGAAATACGGTAATTTGCGTCCTCCAACTTTGTTCTTCTTCAGTCTTGTATGGCTATTCTAGGTCTTTTATCTTTCCATTTCAAAGAATCAGTTTGTCAGCTTTTATAAAATGTCTTGCTTGGATTCTGATTTTGATTGTGCTGAATCTGTAAAATTAATCCCATAAAAGTGAATATCAATATTATTGACTCTCCAAATTATAAATATGGAATAGGATTTTATTTTAGATTTTCTTTTATCAGTGTTTTATATTTTTCTGCATATAGATTCTCTACACTTTTCATTTGTATACCAAAGTATTTTATTTATGTGCTATGTAAATTGTATTATATATTTAAGTTCAGTGATTCATTTATTGACATATAAGAAAGTCATTGAATTTTTAAAAATTTTTTTTAATGTTTATATATTTTTGACAGAGAGAGAGAGAGAGAGAGAGAGAGAGCATGAGTGAGGGAGGGGCAGAGAGAGAGGGAGACACAGGCTCCCGAAGCAGGCTCCAGGCTCTGAGCTGTCAGCACAGAGCCAGAAGCGGGGCTCCAAGTCACAGACCGCGAGATCATGACCTGAGCCGATGTCGGACTCTCAACTGACTGAGCCACCCAGGTGCCCCATTGAATTTTTAAATGTTAACTTTGTATGCTGCAATCTTGCTAAACTTACTTATTAGTTTGCAGTTTTCCTTCAATTTTTAAGATTTTCCATAGAGTTGGGCGCCTGGGTGGCGCAGTCGGTTAAGCGTCCGACTTCAGCCAGGTCACGATCTCATGGTCCGTGAGTTCGAGCCCCGCGTCAGGCTCTGGGCTGATGGCTCGGAGCCTGGAGCCTGTTTCCAATTCTGTGTCTCCCTCTCTCTCTGCCCCTCCCCCGTTCATGCTCTGTCTCTCTCTGTCCCAAAAATAAATAAAAAACGTTGAAAAAAAATTAAAAAAAAAAAAAAGATTTTCCATAGAGTCAACCATGCAATCTGCAAATAAATATGGTTCATTTTTTCCTTTCCATTCCATATATTTCCTTTTCTTCTCCTAGTAGAAATTCCAGTACCATATTGAATAGGAGTGGTGACAGAGGACATCCTTTGTTTCCAATTTTAGGACTAAAGCATACAGTTTTTTGCCATAATAGAGGCTTTGTGTAAATGTTCTTTATCAAATTTAGGATGTTCCCCCTTTATTCCTTTTGCTGAGAGTTTTTAATGATGAAAGGACGTCAAATTATGTCAAAGTTTTTGTCAATATTTATGAAGATATGATTTTTTTCCTTTAGTTTGTTGATTCTATATATTACATTGATTTATTTTCTAATGTTGAACTAAACTTGCATATGTGAAATAAATACCACACGGGCATGATGTATATAATATTTTTTATGCTTTGCTAAAATCAATTTGCTAATAATCTGTTGAAAACTTCTATCTATGTTCTTGAGAGATAATAATATGTTATTTTTCTTTTATTTAATGTTTTGTTTTATTGGTTTTGGTGTTAGGGTAATTCTATACATATAGTATGAGTTAAGAAGTTTTCCCATGCTTCTATTTTTATCCAGAGATTGTGGAGAGTTGGTATAATTTCTTCCTTAATGTTTCTTGTAATTTATCAGTCAAACCATTTTGCTGATGAATTTTTTTAGAAGGTTACTAGTCATTGATTCCAATTCTTAAATACACATTGGGCTATTCAGGTTATCATCTCTTTGTATGAGTTATGGTAATCGATCTCTTTCAAAGAAGTGATATATTTCATCTGTCTATCAGTTTTATGATCATAGACTTGTTCTTTTTTTTCCTTGTTAATCCATTTAATGTAATTGATAACATTAGCGTTGATCACTTCTACATTTCTTATATTGATAATTTGTTTGTTTTCTCTGCTTGCTTGTTTGCTTGCTTGTTTTGTTTGTTTGTTTGTTTTACCTGGCTAGAAATGTATCACTTTTATTGATATTTTAAAAATTCCAGGTTCTTTTTTTTTTGTCTGTTTCATTGATTGATATCATTATCCTGTTTTAAATTTCATTGGTTATTGCTCAAATTTTTATTCCTTTTTTGTGCTTTCTTTAGATTTAAATTGCTTTTCTTTCTCACATTTCTAAAGTAATATCATAGACTGTTCGTTCTGTTTTTTTTTCTTTTTAAAACTTTGAAAACATAAATTTCTCACTGAGTGCTGCTTTCTCTGTCTTCCACACATTTTGATAAAATATATTTTTATTTTCTTTTAAGTTAAAGCATTTTAAAATTTATCTGAAGAATTCTTCATTTACCCACATGTTGTTTAAAAGTAAACTGTTTGATTTCCAAATATTTGGGAAAGGTCTAGGTACTTCTCTGTTATTGTTTTCTAGTTCAATTCTATTGTTGCCTGAGAACAATTTGTATATTTTCTATTCTCTTAAATTTTTCCTTTATTCTGTTATTCCTTTATTCAGTTAATGAGGGTATCACATTGATTATCATATGTTAAACCATCTTGCATTTGAAGAATAAATCTCCGTTGGGTTGGTCGTGGTATATAATCCTTTTAAAGGGCTTTGAATTATTTGTTAGTATTTTGTTGAGGATTTTTACATCTACACTCCTCAGGGATATTGGCCTGAATTTTTCTTATAATGTTTTTGTCTGACTTTGTTATCAAGGCAATGATGTCTTTACAGAATGATGTTGGAAATACTGTCTCCCCTTCAATTTGTTCAAAGAGTTTGAAGATGATTTGTGTTGATTCAATTCTATTACATTTTTAATGGGTGTGTTTTATGGTCCGGATTGTGGTCTATCTTGATAAATGTTCCATGAAAATTTGAGAACAATGTGTATTCTTCAGTTGTTAAATGTATTCTATAAATGTCAATTAGAGCAACTCAATTGATAGTGCTGACCAGCTTAATAAATTTTTATTGCTTTCTGCATGCTTCATTTTTCAATAACTGACGAGATATGTTGACTTCTCCAGATATAATAGCAGATTGGTCTTTTACTCCTTTCAGTTCCATTAGTTTTTGCCTCACATATTTTGATGTTGTATTGTTTGGTGCATATACATTTAAAGTTTGTCTGTTCTCTGAGGAAATTGCTCCCTCATAGGAAATTGAGCCCTTAATAATTGTATAACTCCCGTTTTCCCTGATAATTTGCCTTGCTCTGAAGGCTGCCTTACCTGAAATTAATACAGCTACTCGAGCTCTCCTCTGATTAGTGTTAGCATGGCACATACTTCTCCATCATTTCACCTCTAACCTATCTCTGTTTTACAAGTGAATTTCTTGTGGACAACACATAGTTGATTCTTGTTTCTTAAACATAAATACTAATAATTTCTGCATCTTAATTGATATATTTAGACAACTAACATTTGAAGTGATTATTTATATATTTGGATTAATATCGACTATGTTTGAGGTCTCCTCTACTTATTGCTAAAGGTTTCCTTGTCTGCTTTCTATCCTTTTTAAAGTGGAAGTATAATTAGCACACAGTGCTATACTAGTTTCAGGTGTATAACATAATAATTCAACAATTCCATACATCACTCAGTGTTCACCACAATAAGCGTCATCACCATTGGTCACCAAACAACATTATTAGTCTTCTTGACGATATTCCCTATGCCGTACTTTCTCATTTCCATGACTTAACTGTTTTGTAACTGGGAGCTTATATTTCTCAATCCTTTTTATCGATTTCACCCATTCCCCTGCCCACCCCTCTAGCAAACACCAGTTTTTTCTCTGTAATTATGAGTATGGTTTTTTGTTTGTTTGTTTGTTTGCCTCTTTTTTCCTTTGTTTTGTTTCTTAAATTCTGACCATTAGTGAAATCACATGATATTTGTCTTTTTCTGACTGATTTCACTTATATCCTCTATATCTATATATCTATCCATATTATTGCAGATGGTAAGATCTCAGTTTTTAAAGTCAGTTTTTAATAGATCTCAGTTTTAAACACACACACACACACACACACACACTCTTCTTTATCCATTTATCTACCGATGGACACGTGGGTTGCTTCTATACCTTGGCTATTTTAAATAATGCTTCAATAAACACAGGAGTGCATACGGGCAAGAATACACAGTGGGAAAAGGATAGTGTCTCCAACAATTGGTGCTGGGAAAACTGTACAGCTACATGTAAAAGAATGAAAATGGACCATTTTTTAGACCATACCCAAAAATAAACTCAAAATGGCTTAAAGACCGAAGTAAGAAAAAAAAATAAAAGAAAAAAGAAAAGAAAAAAAAAGACCTAAGTAAGAGACCCAAAACACTAAAACTCATAGAAGAAAATGTAGACAGTAATTTCCTTGACATAAGCTGTATGAACATTTGTCTAGATTTTTATCCTTAAGCAAGGGAAACAAAACCAAAAATAAACTATTGGGGCTACACCAAAACAAAAAGCTTTTGCACAATGAAGGAAGCCATCAACAGAAAGAAAAGGCAATCTACTGAAAGGTATACAATCTTTACAAATGATATATCTGATAAGGGGTTACTATTCAAAATCTGTAAAAATATATATATATATACGACTCAACAACACACACACACACACACACAAAACAATCCAACTAAAAATGAGCAGAATGTATGAATAATGTTTTTCCATAGACGACATGGAGATGATCAAAACATATCTAATGAAAGTTGCTCAACATCACTAATCATCGGGGAAATGCAAATCAAAACAACAATAAACTATCACCTCACACCTCTGAGATAAAAAGGACAAGAAATAACCAGTGTTGGAGAGGATGTGGAGAAGAAAGAGACTTCGTGCACTGATGGTAGGAATGCAAATTGGTGCAGCCACTATAGAAGACCGTATGGAAGTTCCTCAAATATTCAAAAAAAAAAAAGAAAAAGGAATGTCATATGCTCTAGTAATGCCACTACTGAGAGTTGACACAAAGAAAAGGGAAACACGAATTCAAAAATATATATGCCTTTTACAGCTTGATTTGAACATTTTTATGATTCCATTTTATGTCCTCTTTCAACATATCGATTGTACTTTTTCAATTTTTCTTTTAGTGCTCTCCCTAGGGCTTGAAACATAGATTATAACTAATTGAATTCCACCTTTAAACAAACTATTCGGCTTCAAGTTACTGCAGGTAACAGAGAATTCCCAATACCACACTCATATCCCTTGAAATTTGGATTTCATTTATTTAAGTCATCTTTTTTTTTTTTTTATGAAATTTATTGACAAATTGGTTTCCATACAACACCCAGTGCTCATCCCAAAAGGTGCCCTCCTCAATACCCATCACCCACCCTCCCCTCCCTCCCACCCCCCATCAACCCTCAGTTTGTTCTCAGTTTTTAATATTTAAGTCATCTTTAGTCCGTGATCAATCAACATTTTGTTACCATTATTACTTCTAACAACCGAACTGTATCTTTTAGATCTATTAAAATTATAAAATATTTTACCCTCTCTTGTGCTCTTTCTTTTGGTATGCTGATCCAAGATCCTGACATCAGATATTTTCCTCCTTCCTGAAACAATCTTTTAACATATCTTCCAGGGCAGGTTTGAGGGCCATGAATTCTCTCGGTTTTTATCTATCTGAGCATGCCTTTTCTCCTCATTTATTTTTGAAGGGTAATTACACTCCACATAGAACTTTAAGAAAATAGAGGGGATTTTTTTCCCAACACTATAAATATTTAACCTATTTCTTCTTGCGTACGTGGTTTATAACAAGAAGTCTAATGTATTTTTATCCTGCTCCTCCATAGGCAAGGATTTTCACCTCTGAATCCTTTCATAGAATTTTCTTTGTCTTCTGTTTTCTGTAATTTGAATATGATATGAAGTGAAGGTTTTGTTTTTTGTTTTTAGTTTTTTGTTTTTCCCTTATCTGATGTTCAATGAGCTTCCTGGTTCTGTGGTTTGGTGTTTGCCATTAGTTTAAGAATGTTCTCTCTGGGGAGGGGAGGGAAGTTGGTAGTGGAGTCCGAGGACCCTAGACTGGTCTCATCTCACAAACACAACTAGATACCTATCAAATCATCCTAAAAACCCCAGAAACCAACCTGAAGCCTGACAGAAAGAAACTTGACAGCCAAAGGGAGAGAAGAGGCCACACTGAAGAAAGTAGGACAAGCAGAGACGTAGTTTAGGGGAGAAACATCACATGTGGTGTGGAGGAGAGGGAGCCATGGTCAAAGAGAAGGGCAAGAGAGAGAAGACCACACGGAAGAATGCGCAAGAAAAACACTTCCCCAGAGACACCAGCTGGGAAAATGACAGGGGCTGAGTTCTGTGAGCACAACCAGCGCAACTTAAAGCCTAGAGTTTTAAAGGTTGGCAGCCTTGGCTGGGATAGAGTCCTGAGTGTGGTGTCCTAATCCAGGAGAGAAGGCAAGCAGGCAACCCATGACAGGTGTGGAAACAGCTATCTGATAAATACCTGTACACACGGCATGAAGATGATTCACTCTTCTCGAAGTGCTTCCCTGAAAGGCAGCCTTCACTGGAAATGCCTCTCCAAGGACAAAGAATCTGGTTGCACCATTTCTTGATCCCACCCCTCAACATAAACACAGAGCCAACCTAGGAAAAGCAGCACAGGGCCCATATTGCCTGCCCAACCTGCTTACACCGAGTTCCACACCCTGGCACCTGGTGGGACGACCCTTCTCAGTCAAGCTTGCATCGGCCCCAACGTGATAGGCCTCTCCCCCAGAAGACTAGCAGAAACCCCAGGGCCCACACCATGTCTCCTGACCAGAAAGTTCTGCAGGGCTTCGATTCTAGTGGAAGTAGGCTCAAGTCTCATTTTACAAGCAGACCAGAGCACACCTCGTTTTTAAAACTCACCACATTCTGACCAAGGACCAAACACTGGCCACTGCAGGCAAGGACAGCCTCTGCAACAACTGACCAAAAGGACAGAGCAGCCACAACACAATGGCAAAGCACATGCAGAGTGCACACCGGAAACACTCCCTGAAGCACCAGGCCCTGGGCACTACCTGACCTCTTCCTTGTAAAGCCATTATTCTCAGGAGCGGGACACATAACTGGCCTTACTAACACAGAAAAGGCAGATAATTAGACAAAGGTCAGAAGAGAAGAATTTATCCCAAATGAAACAAGAAGATCAGGACACAGCCAGAGAGCTAAGTGAAATAGATGGAACATGCTTGCTGGGGAATTTCAAGCAACAATCATAAGGATAATCACTGGAGGGGAGAAAACAATAGAAGAGTTCAGGGATACGTTTACCACAGAAATTAAAGAGTTAAAAAAATCAATCAAAAATGAAGAATACAAAAACTGAAGTTGGAAGCATGCTTGATGCAATGAACGGAGAAATGAATTAGCGACCTAGAAGACAAATCTACAGACAGCTGTTGTATTTCTATAGACCAATAATGAAGCAGCAGAAAGAGAAAATAAGGAATCAATCCCATTTACAATTGCACCAGAAATTATAAGATACCTAGGAATAAACCTAACTAAAAGGTGAAAGCTCTATACTCTGAAAACTATAAAACACTGATGGTAGAAGTGGAAGACGACACAAAGAAATGGAAAGACATTCCATGCTCACGTGTCAGAAGAACAAATATTGTTGAAATGTCCTTTCCTCTCCAAACAATCTACCCATTTGATGCGATCTCTGTCAAAATAGCAACAGCATTTTTCACAGAGCTAGAACAATCCTAAAATTTGTATGGAGCCACCAAAAACTCCAAATGGCCAAAGCAACCTTGACCAAAAAAAGAACAATGACAACAACAACAAAAAGCTGGAGGCCTTCAAGTTATATTACAAAACTGTAGTGATCAAAAAGTATGGTACTGCTACAAAAGCTAGAAATGAACCCATCACTGTATGGTCGATTAATCTACACCAAACAGGAAAGAAAATCCAATGGAAAAAGACAGTCTCTTCAACAAATGGTGTTGGGAAAACTGGTCACCAACACGCAAAAAAATGAAACTGGAACACTTTATTACACCATACTCAAAAATAAATTCAAAATTCATGAAAGACCTAAATGTGAGGCAGGAAACCATGAGAATCCTAGAGGCAATAACCTCTTTGACATTGGCTCTAGCAACTTCTTCCTAGACACATAATGAGAGGCAAGGGAAACCAAAGCAAAAACAAACTACTGGGGCTTCATCCAAATAAAAAGCTTCTGCACAGAAAGGAAACAAGCAACAAAACAAAAAGGAATGGGAGAAGATAGTTGCAAATAACCTATCCGATAAAGGGTTAGTATCCAAAATGTATAAAGAGCTTATCAAACTCAGCACACAAAAAAATGGATAATTCAATTAAGAAATATACAGAAGACATGAATAGACTTTTTTCCAGAGAAGCCTTCCACATGGCCAACAATGAAAAGATGCTCAACATCACTCATCAGCTGGGAAATTCAAATCAAAACTACAATGAGATACCACCTCACACAGGTCAGAATGGCTAAAATCAACAACATAAGTAACAACAGGTGTTGGTGAGGATGCAGAGAAAAGGGAACCCTCCGGCACCGTTGGCAGGAATGCAAACTGGTGCAACTTCTCTGGAAAACAGTATGGAGGTTCCTCAAAATGTTAAAAATAGAACTACCCTATGATCCAGTAATTGCGCTTCTCGATATTAACTTAAAGGATACAAAATATTCATTTGAAGGGAAACACGCACCCTGATGTTTATAGCAGTATTATCTACAATAGCCAAATTATGTAAACTGCCCTAGTGTCTGTTGACTGATGAATGGATTAAGAAGAACTGGTGTATATGCACAATGGACCATTACTCACCCATAAAAAAATAATGAAATTGGGGCGCCTGGGTGGCTCAGTCGGTTAAGCGTCTGATGGTGGTGGTGGTGGTGCTCAGGTGGTGATCTCACAGTCTGTGAGTTTGAGCCCCGCGTTGGGATCTGTGCTGACGGCTCGGAGCCTGGAGCCTGCTTCGGATTCTGTGTCCCCCTCTCTCTGCCTCACCCCCACTCATGGTCTGTCTCTCTCTGTCAAAAATAAATAAACATTAAAACTTTTAAAAAAATAAAAAATAATGAAATGTTGCCATTTGCAATCACATGGATGAAGTTAGAGTATTATGTTAAGTGAAATAAGTCAGTCAAAGAAAGACAAACACTGTATGATTCCCCTCGTCCCCAGCCACTGTTAACTCTATTCTGCTTTCTGTTTCTGTGAAGTTGACTATTCTAGGGACCTCATGTAAATGGAATCGTAAAATATGTGTCCTTTGTCTCTGGCTTATGTCTCTTAGCATGTTTTTATAATTCATTTATGTGACAGCATGTAATAGAATAAGTCCCATTTAAAGCTGAATAATATTTCATTGTGTGGATATATCACATTTTATCAAATATCAGATTTCCAAAGATATCCTTTTGCCTATTATGAGTGGTGTTGCTACGAACATTCATTGAGTATCACTTTTTAATTTTTAGATATGTATCTAAGAGTAGAATGCCTGAGTCACATGCTTATATTGTGTTCAACAATTTGAATTTCTATCAGTAATGTACAAGGGTTCTAATTTTTTTTTAATTTTATTTTTTAATTTTTTAAAATTTACATCCATATTAGTTAGCATATAGTGCGACAATGATTTCAGGAGTAGATTCCTCAGTGCCCCTTACCTATTTAACCCATCCTCCCTCCCACAACCCCTCTAGTAACCCTCAGTTTGTTCTCCATATTTATGAGTGTCTTTTGTTTTGTCCCCCTCTCTGTTTTTATATTATTTTTGTTTCCCTTCCATTATGTTCTTCTGTTTTGTCTCTTAAGGTCCTCATATATTTTTAAATATCCTTGCCAACACTTGTTATTTATTTATTTATTTATTTATTTATTTATGTATTTATTTATATTATCACTATCTTAATGCATGGAAAGTGGTAGTTCATTGTTGTTTTTATTACATTTCCCTAATGACTAATGATGCTGAGGGCCTTTTCATGTGTTTCTTGGTCATTTACATATCATTTTTGGAGAAGGAAATAATAAAAATAGGAGCAGAAATCAATGAAATAAAAAACAAACCAACGTGAAAAAAATATGAAGACAAAATTGATTCTTGAAAAGATTAAGAAATGTAGCAAATCTTTAACAAGTCTGAGCAAGGGTTTCTTCTGTAGAAAGAATAAACACAAATGACTAATATGAAAATTGATAGAATGTATTTCACTACAGATTCTACATACTTAGAACATTTTCTGTCAATAGACTTAAAGATCCACAAATTTGTTGGGGAAAAAACTTCATCAAAAGAGATGCAGGAAAAAATTTGAAGCTGTATATATTTCTTAAAGAAATTATATTTGCAATTAAAAATATTCTGACAGGAAAAGAATCTCAGAGCCCAAGTCCTCACTGGAGAATTCTATCAAAATTTTAAAAACAAAAAAAAATACATAAGTATTTTTAGAAAATAGAGGAAAAAATAAGTTGACAATGACATTATAAGAAATAATATTTTAGGGGTGCCTGGCTGGTTCCATTGGTAGAGCATCCAACTCTTGATTACAGCTCAGGTCATGATCTCAGGGTCATGGGACTGAGTCCCACATCAGGCTCCACACTGAGTGTGGAGCTTGCTTAAGACTCTCACTCTCTTTCCCTCTGCCTCTCTCCCCTACTTGTGCTCTCTCTCTAAAACAAAATATAAAAAAAGAAAGAAAGAAAAAATATTTTAGATATGAGATTGCTGGATCATATATTCTTTTTCTTCTTTCTCTCTTTCTCCCTTTCTTTCTTCCTCCCTTTTCTTTCTTTCTTTCTTTCTTTCTCTTCTTCTTCTTCTTCTTCTTCTTCTTCTTCTTCTTCTTCTTTTGAGGAAACTCCACACTGTTTTCCATTGTTGTTGCATCAATTCTTATTCCCACCAACGGAGCAAAAATGTTGCAATTTCTCCGCATCCTTGCCAACACTTGTCATTTTTATGTTTGTGTGTTTTGTTTTCTTTTGATTATACCTGTCCTAACAGGTGTGAAATACTTATCGGCCATTTGTATATATTCATTGGAGAAGTGTTTACTCAGATCCTTTGCTGATTTTTTATTCAGGTAATTTATGATTTTTATTATTATTATTATTATTATTAGCTATTGAGTTGTTAAAGTTCCTTATATATGTTGGGTATTAACCCTTTGGATATGGACATATGGTTTGCAACCATGTTCCCACATTCCATGGGTTGTCTTTTCATTTTGTTGATTGCTTTCTTTGCTGTGCAGAAGAGTTTTAGTTTGCTATAGTCAGTTTGTTCATTCTTACTTTTTAAAAAATGTTTCTGTTTATTTTTGAGAGAGAGAGAGAGACAGAGCGTGAGGGGGGAGGGGGGGCAGAGACACAAAATCTGAAGCAGGCTTCAGGCTCTGAGCTGTCAGCACAGAGCCCGAAGTGGGACTTGAACCCGGGAACCACGAGATAATGACCTGAGCTGAAGTCGGGTGCCCAAATGACTGAGCCACCCAGGAACCCCAATTCTTACTTTTGTAGCTTTTTCATGTCATATCCAAAGAGTCATTGTCAAGACCAATGTCAAAAAGATTTTCCCTTATGTTTTCTTCTAATAGTTTTACAGTTTCAGGTCTTATGTATAGGTTCTTAATCCATTTTCAATTGATTTTTGTGTAACATAAGGGTCCATTATTTTGCATGTGGAAATTCAGTTTTCCCAACACCATTTTTTGAAAAAACTACTTTTTCTCTTATGTATTCTTGGCTCCTTGTCAAAGATATATCCACTAATCCCACTTCTGGGTACATATCCAAAAGAGTTGAAATCAGAATCTTGAAGAGATATTTGCACTCCTATGTTCATGGTAGCACTATTCACAATAGCCAAGATATGGAAACAACATAAATATCCACTGATGAACGAATGGAGGGGGGGAATGTGGTGTATGCATTACAAGGGAATATTATTCAGACTCAAAAGTGAGGAAAACCCTGCCATATGCAACAGCATAGATCAACCTGGAGCATATTATACTAAGTAAAATAAGCCCGTCACAAAAGGACAAATACTACGTAATTTCACTTACGTGAGGATGATGGTTGTTAGAGTCTGGGAAAAGAGAAAATAGGGAGTTGTTATTCAACAGATATAAAGTTTAGTTATGCAAGATGAATAAATTCTAGAGATGTACTCCATAGCATTGCGCTTGTAGTTTATATAGTACAGTGAACTTCATAATTTGTTGCAAAGGTAGATCTTGTGTTATACATTTTCACCACGATCAAAAAATAAAAAAAAATCATTAAAATAGTTAGTAAAGGAAAAATTTAGAACAATTATCCTTCATAACAGAATAACAAGAAAAGGGGGGAAAATAGAATTTTAACTTTAGTTAATTTCCTTCCTTCTTTCCTTGGAAATTGATGGTATATATTACTAGGCCGTGTTGTTCACAGTAAAAATGACCTAATTGGGTGAATCACTTCTGTTCAAGGATAACAATAAATATGCAATGAAGTCCTTCTATCTTTGTGCTTTCTTTTTTTTATGTTTATTTATCTTGTTTCCTTTAGTGAGGTTTCTTGTGACTAAGCAGGTCTTTTATGGAAACACCAGAAACTACGTTTATGAAGTTTTACAAAAATTATTCTGGGGAGAGGGCTGGAGCTTCTAGACAAGACAAGCTCCCACACCCAAGTAATATATATAGGAATCCATATTTATAGCTTTATATCTACTTTTTAACAATAGTTCTTATTCCAGATACTGAAAAAACACTTTTTAGGCAACTCTATTTAATACCCACTAAACAGTTTCATATATAAGTTACTGAATTCACCTTTATTGTCAACACATCCTTTGACAATTTTATCCATCCAATTTTAATATTCAGTTTTTTCTTAGCTAAAGCTTCTATTGTTTTAAATATATAACTTCATTAGGAGTCAAATCATGTGTTTTCTTGATGGTGTGACAGCAACAATATTACATTTTAATAGATAATTCTAATTGATGTATTCAAGTATTATTTTTTGAAAGGCAATGCTACTCAGTTCTAATTATCAGTCAATTCTGTAATATGTGAAATTTTCAATCTAGGTTATAGTCTATAATGAGCCTTTATGGTTTTCTAAGTCTAATTAACAGGGTTTTAAAAGTTGTTTTCTCTAGTAAAACACTGAAATTACGTTTGTTCTTTTGAATTAAAAAATGTTAATATATTTCTCTTGCTAAGATCAGACAATTTTTGTGACTGGAGGGTACATGCTCTGCTGAGAAAACATAAATTGCTACAGTTCCTTAAGAGCGTTCTGGTCCAGTGACAATGCATTCTGTCCCAGGTCCCATCTGGTGAAAACGACTCATTTCCAAATCCAGCAAATAGCCAGACACATTTAAAACTTTAAAGTGTATTTTAGAAAATAATTTTTAATATCTAAAGTGTTTGATAAAATCTTCTGCATAGATTGTTGCACCAAGATAAATCACTCAAATCCTCAGATTTTAAGAAGTTATTGATTTGTTGCTCACACTGGTCAAGGGCTTAGAAGGTTATGGAAACTTAATAAAATCCACACATGGAAACAAATTTCCCCTCTTTTGGAAAACATTTTTATCTCAAGTCTCTAGAACAACATAAGTTCAATAGAGGCTATGATTCAACAATTGTGCTATGGCAGCGAGGCAATTGATTTATATTTTGATCTTTTAAATTTTCTGTGACATTGGGGCTGACATTTTGAAACTGAAACATTATGTAGCTATATCTTGCTGGGAAAATTCAGGAAAAGTGACAACTGATATCAGTATAATGTTAATGAAAATCAGACCCAGTCCTGATTCCTACAAAAGTATTTCTATGTATCACTCTTCCCCATGAAACAAACAAAAAAACCCATTCTGAAATAAAGGCAGGATGTTATGGAAAACCAAGAGGTGTAAAATGCCAAATCTACATGCAACCACTCTAAAGTCTTATTCTCTGCAGCTTTATCTTCTAACTTGTTTTGGTGAAAGGTTTTTGGTTTTTGGTTTTTGGTTGTCTTTTTAATAATACACATGCCGTCCATTTGTATATACTGTCAGTATCTGCTTTTCACTCTAATTTTGTGATAATCAGTTACTCTTGTTGATTGCATCATGTGCATCCTCCACTTTACCCATCTGGCTGACAGGAAAAAAAAATCTTCCCAAACCACTGGATACAATGATGAGTGTGCAAATCCTCTAGGAACCTCTCCAATTTTCCAAGCTTATTTACGATATCATGTTGCCTTATTGCCGTTATTAAATTTCAGCTTATTTAGTCAAGTGGTAGGTATCCTCAGTCCTATATTTAGACTTTTCCTAACTGGGGCTGGTGCATATACATACTCGGGTTAGTTGTATTTCATTAAATTTCTTTTTTATAGAATGATATTCTTAATTCCGTTCAACAGTTGCAATTCAATGCCTTCCCACCTGTCTGATATGCACCTCATTACAACATAGCAACTCTGTAAGTTTCCTCTCAGACAGTTTAATATATTTGGCATCTCCTGATTTTTTCCCCAGTTGTACAAGGCTACAAGTCAAGATTATTGGTTGCCAAGGTCTTGCACATGGTAGAAACTCAATTAATGTGAGCCAGTTTATATAAAATTACCCACAACTGGAATATTCTTTACACACTAATGTGCACAATCAAATCCTTGTAACATTCTTTATTTTTTTTCAATATATGAAATTTATTGTCAAATTGGTTTCCAGACAACACCCAGTGCTCATCCCAAAACGTGCCCTCCTCAATACCCATCACCCACCCTCCCCTCCCTCCCACCCCCCATCAACCCTCAGTTTGTTCTGTTTTTAAGAGTCTCTTATGCTTTGGCTCTCTCCCACTCTAACCTCCTTTTTTCTTTCCTTCCCCTCCCCCATGGTTTCTGTTAAGTTTCTCAGGATCCACATAAGAGTGAAAACATATGGTATCTGTCTTTCTCTGTATGGCTTATTTCACTTAGCATAACACTCTCCAGTTCCATCCACGTTGCTACAAAGCGCCATATTTCATTCTTTCTCATTGCCACGTAGTATTCCATTGTGTATATAAACCACAATTTCTTTATCCATTCATCACTTGATGGACATTTAGGCTCTTTCCATAATTTGGCTATTGTTGAGAGTGCTGCTATAAACATTCCATGCATCAGTACTCCTGTATCCCTTGGGTAAATTCCTAGCAGTGCTACTGCTGGGTCATAGGGTAGGTCTATTTTTAATTTTCTGAGGAACCTCCACACTGCTTTCCAGAGTGGCTGCACCAATTTGCATTCCCACCAACAGTGCAAGAGGGTTCCCGTTTCTCCACATCCTCTCCAGCATCTATAGTCTCCTGATTTGTTCATTTTGGCCACTCTGACTGGCATGAGGTGATATCTCAGCGTGGTTTTGATTTGTATTTCCCTGATGAGGAGCGATGTTGAGCATCTTTTCATGTGCCTGTTGGCCATCCAGATGTCTTCTTTAAAGAAGTGTCTATTCATGTTTTCTGCCCACTTCTTCACTGGGTTGTTTTTCGGGTGTGGAGTTTGGTGAGCTCTTTATAGATTTTAGATACTAGCCCTTTGTCTGATATGTCATTTGCAAGTATCTTTTCCCATTCCGTTGGTTGCCTTTTAGTTTTGTTGGTTGTTTCCTTTGCTGTGCAGAAGATTTTTATCTTCATAAGGTCCCAGTAGTTCATTTTTGCTTTCAATTCCCTTGCCTTTGGGGATGTGTCAAGTAAGAAATTGCTACGGCTGAGGTCAGAGAGATCTTTTCCTGCTTTCTCCTCTAAGGTTTTGATGGTTTCCTGTCTCACATTCAGGTCCTTTATCCATTTTGAGTTTATTTTTGTGAATGGTGTGAGAAAGTGGTCTAGTTTCAACCTTCTGCATGTTGCTGTCCAGTTCTCCCAGCACCATTTGTTAAAGAGACTCTCTTTTTTCCATTGGATGTTCTTTCCTGCTTTGCCAAAGATGAGTTGGCCATAAGTTCGTGGGTCTAGTTCTGGGGTTTCTATTC